>NC_140594.1:647542694-648050565 GCF_964204655.1 Triturus cristatus | reverse complement strand
AGAAAGAACTGAGGGTGTTTAGTAGTTTGTCATGTCTATTTGAGTTAACGAAACCATGAAAAACTGGTAAAAATGTATTTTACAATAACCACATCACTCAGATGGATAGAACGCATCCCGCAGACCTCTGTTGCAGGGATAGAGCTGCTCATCCTCACTGTCCTACCTCTCACCTATCCTGGTCTATTCAAGCCCTTCAGAGTAACAATAACCGATTTTTGCCATTAACAATACTTTACTATTGGCGCTGTAAAGGGGTTTTGCTGGCAAATGTGGGCCCATTATAAAACAAATAAATGGGCTAAAAGCAAAATAATTATTTGGGTACTCTCAGTACCCAATACAACACCACACTACAGGCTCAATTAAGGCTGAATACAACATCTCAGTGCCCGACCCTTTAGTTGATCTTCAGGATGTTACAATATGCCAAATAAACTCAACTATTCTGTCTGAATACTGCTTCTTTGCATCCAGATTACACGTTTCCATTACATAAATGTTAAATAACTTCAACGAAGGATGTTGAAATAAAAATGGAGATTCCCCTCCCTCTTAACATGGGACACTGACAGTGTGAGACTATAGAAATACACTGTTGACTACAGAATGGACCCGGTCACGGTATCTTGCTTATAAAATATTTAATTTGCCCAACAGGAGTTTTTGTTTACCTTTAAATACATGTTGTGTACATGCTGTTAAGTATACCATGCTCCAGCACATACCCATGTCATGTTGCATTCCCTCGCTGGTCCATGAAAATGTATTTCTACAGATCACTTACAAAGGGGGAAAATCGAAGAGGAAAGAGCCTAAAAACAGAAGGCCAAGGTTCATCGGCTAGGTGCTCTTTCTCAACCACTACTCTCAAAAGGCTAGCAGGTATACAATAGTATTTTAATAGTCAAGTAAGGCAAAAATTAAGTCTAATGTAATTGAAACAATTAACACATTTACAGCACCATGTAACTTTATTGATTTAGACCTCACCTGAGATCAACATAGTAACAAACAAACAATTCATATAAGATTAAATCTACCATCAGTGCAAAGACAAGAAACGTTTACATTGAAAAAAATATATCTATAACAAATGTGTAAAGCTTCACTTGAAATTACATTACAATTTAGAAACAGAGGACATTAAGGGGCTCGACATTATATTATTAAGGCTGGGCAGAAAAACATGCTTAAAATTCCCAATACCACTCATTCAAAAGGGGAAAATTTGCTCTGATAAAAGGAACATCCACCGTTGGTCCCAAACTGGTTTTCAGTGGGAGGCCATTTAAAGGCAACAAAAGTACTCTGTACTGTTTGTTCAAGTAGCAATTTTAAATAGGGGTGTATTCTATGGACTCTGGCCAGTTCTACTATTATTCCACATTTAGATAATTATGACGCAATAGTTCATATCACAAGTCCCTTGAGGCTCGATATCTCCAAGCTGTCTTTATCTAGTTAAAATTTCAAACATTTTATTACTAAGCCGCAGAGTTGCACGGCATATGTAAGGATTTTGTGAATGAAACTGGGTGCCCCCATCCTCACAAGCCAATCTTGCCATAAAAGCTCTTGAAGAGAGCTCCATGTGGCATGTAACAGTAAACAGCCTCAATGAATAACTGCAGCTAAAGCAGAACAAACTACCTCCATAAACCTAGATCCAAGCGTAGAGCCTGAACTCGAACTGTAGAGTTAATGCCATATTACCTATGCAAGATTCTCCCCCCCTCCACTTTGTTTATGTATTATCAGGATGCGTGGGATATGGATTAAATTGGGCATAGTAGCACAGCTGGATCTTAAGGTTACAGCTGGAAATAATGTGCATAAAATGTCGCTGTAATACAGATTTATGGAGAGCCTAAGTTTTCTCCCCTTCACCTACTTAAATCATATGCTGCACTAATCACGTCACAAAAAAACTTCCTTCCTAAATAAAGGTATGCTTGTACCTTTCCCCAGTCTCCTCCCCTAATTTCCCCTTCTTGTTTTTCTCCTCTGAAAAAAACACTACCATACTTTTTTGTACATTAATGTATAGTGAATGAGAAGTTCCATAAACTTAATTAGTCCAAACATTTCAGAGACCTCTAGGTGTGAGACTAAAGAGGATCGCCTCAGAGGCGAAACAAAGGCCCCCGCAGCCCCCAGGCTTGCACATACTGGAGGGGGCACTCTCAACCACCACTGGTGTGAGGGGCCCCTTCAGCACAACTTGCAGGGGGCCCCCTCACTTTTTGTTACGCCACTTGATCACCTTATGAGCATTCATCAAAGAATGAAATGGGCATGATCCTAGCTTCGGTGGCAAGTCTGGGGTGCAGGAAGGAGGATTATTATGTGATTTCGTTGCGAGACCATACCATATAACCATGTCACAATCTTTATCGGGTTGAGTTAGTTTTCTTTAATGAAACCCTTGCTCAGTCCTTGGTAACTATGTCACAGAGAAGTGTAAAGCATTTACAAGTACCAAAAAAGTTTAATAAGAAACACAACAGTAAAAATTTGACAGCAATTTATAACAATATGTTGCATTTTTATCTTAAAATAGACACAAAATGACAAACATCTAGTGAGAAAACCAGAGATGGGAATTTTCAAAAATTATATAATCACTGTAGTTCAAAACTAGGAAATGTAATACATTGTTGCTAGGGTTTCTAGTAGTTTTTTAGCTAACTGGCTAGAACAGCTACTTCTCTTGGGAGCAGAGCCTAAGCAGAGACCTTGGGTCTCACAGACTTGGAAATACCTCAGGAAGTTAAGATTTTGTTTGCCCAGCAGGCCCTTGGCCATCCAGTGGTGGGCAGGTGTTTCTGGCCAGCTGAACTATTGAAGAGTGCAGGGTTCCTTAGCTTTTGGTGATCCTAAAGCTTAACAGGATGCTAGCCAACTAGCACTTGAGGTCCCTTCTTCCATCTTGGCACAAGAGGATCCGTCTTCTACAAGTGGACCCAGCAGACGGTCCTCTTTGTGGGTTCTTTGGGTGCAGCAGGTGCAATCCAGTCTTGGGGCAGCCTCTCATTTTTGGGTCCAGGGAGCAGCAGGGCTGTCCTCCTCCTGTTTTCTTACCAGTCTAGTAGTGATCTGAGAACTGTGTCTCCGAGTGACACTTTTATAACATCTTTGCTTTTGTGGTAATGGAGGAATCACTAGCCAATGGGGCAATAGTTCCCAGGAAGCAACTCTTCCCACTTTATATCACTTCTGGGAAGATTGGCCAAAAAACAATCCCAGGGTACCGTTCTCTACCTACATCAAGGATGGCACATGGTGCCGTCCGCCGGGGGGAGCCCTGGCCATACCCAACATAATGAGCCACTCCCCATATAAAACAGGTTCCGCAATTGGTTTTCCCCCTCTGGAAAAGATACCAGCCTGTCTGCCTACATAAAGGAGAGGGCCTCTCAAGGTGTGATCACAATTTGCTTCACTGATGTGGTTGCCTCTTTGAAGCTGGGCCAATTCTGGCCACCACCCGGTAGTCATCCTGCTAGGGGAGGTCACACCACCTTTCACTAACAACGATTTCTTGTTACTGGGAACACTTTACACTTTCTTGCAGGGGCAACATGTTGCCTCCGATGACAACAGCTACAGAGAGACAGGATGAGGTACCGGAAGTGTGGACAACAAAGTGGGGACCTACTAAAGCCACTCTTCTATAAAACAAAATTACCTTAAATCCGATCCCAACAATGAATTGGGTTTAATGTAATGATTGATTTCAAACCTTGGAGTAATATCTTCAGTGGTCGAAAATGGAAATTACCACTTCGCGTGGTGGCTACTAAAACTTTGTTAGCCAAAGGGACTGGCAGCCATGCAACGGTGAAAATTGCAAAGTCAATATTTAATTTCCAGGGATGGTTAAACCCCAAAGGAACATGCCCTTCTATTTTTTTTTGCCACAAACACCCTGGCAAGGGGTCTACTGAGCCCTTCCACAGGGGTGGTTTGATATTAGAAAGGGAGGTTTTGACGACGCAAAAAAGTTTATTTTGCCATGTTGAGTTGGCAGATTTAATGCAGCCTGACAAGGCTGCAGCAGCAGGTCCAGAGTCACTTTTTCACCTTTGTCACTGTAGTGCTGGCACAAATAAGAGCTGCAGTCTGCTAGTTATATTGATCTTACTAGCCCTGGGTACCTCTTGTATCATATACTAGCCACTTACGGGTAAGTTAAATAAGCCAATCGTATACATATTTTGGGGAGCAGAGCACATGGACAGCATAGCACAGTGCACTACAGAGTTGAAAAACCAGCAGCATCAGTTTAAAAACCTTGGTGGGGTGGGGTGGGGGGGGTGAATCATACAAAGTGAGGTTCTTTCCTACAGGGCAAATTACTTTACATTCTAAAATGGAATGAACAACAGCATTGATCCCCAATGTATAGCAGTTAGCTTTAAAGCCAGACTGCTCACAAAAGAGAATTGTTGATTCCAGACCCCCAAGACAAATTGCTCAAGAAAACTTGTATCAAAGATATTCCCCTTGGAGTCTATGAAGGCTGTTTGGGAGTAACTATCTGGAGCCTCTTTGGGGCCCTTTTGATACAAAGGAAGTACGATGCTCCCTAACCATGATTTTGGGATAAATCCAGTAGGAAATCTGCCGTGAAACTGAGGGGGGGGGGTGGGGGGTAAGAGGATAAGCTACTTCCTTAGGTATCACTCCTTCTGGTGGATACTCTAGATGAAAAGTCTTCACTTTTAGAATATCCTGAGGCACCAAACTGGATCCAAAGAATTCATACAGCAATTCGCCGGAACGTGGCACTGAGTGACTCAGTTTCACCCCAGAAGTGATGGAGCGGAACCACAAATAAGACCCACAACTGTGTGCAGAGATCAGTTTCTTGTATTTTTTCTGACCTTGCTCTATGAAGAGAAGTGTAGAACACTGAGACAGAGTTCTGACTTCCAAACTTGTGACCTTTCTAGGTACCAAAGAGACTACTCCATTGAACGCAGAGGTGGGAGCTGAGTAAGGAATCTGAGGTTACCTAAAGTATCCACAGAAAGAGCGTTAACAAGGCGAACATTCTTATGATGGATACGTCTACCCACAGATTACTCATCTTTAGACAAGATGACATCAGTGGCACTGAAAATAAGAGTACGACAGGTGCTGTAGCACACACAGATATCCTTGAAGCATTTCACCGATAATTAGGAGGCCTTTGCACATCTGCCTTATGATGTAATTTTTTTTCAAAGATTGTCTGTCAAATGTCAGAGGGCTTTTTTAACTAGCTGCTGACTTGTTTGTAATCAAAGCAGATTTGTCCACCTGTACTATAAAATACTGACCTGCTGCAATACTGACAAGAGTGCCATTAGGATCAAGTTCAAAAACATAGTCACTTTTGAATTACATTTTGCTAAAAGAATTATCTTTGAGAATTAAAGAAAATTCCAGCTGCACAAGCGCAATGGTGTCATTATGGTAACCCACTGTATCTGAGGAGGAAAGACCATGTAGTACGGTATTTCCCAGCCCATTCACAGTTCTACACCCCTAAACGTGGGATACCCAGTTCTGAGCTTCAAGTTTTAAACTGTTGTGGGATTCTCCCATACAAATTCTACCTGGTTTTACCTGACAAAATGTGTACTGGGAATAAGTGCACTAGTTGCACACAAACTGAAATCCTGATCCAAGCACAAATTTAATGACAATACCTGCACTCCACATTTTTCTCATGTATTTGTTAACAAGTTCTCCAAAATGCACTTTTGTACAGGTACTACTCTCCCCTTTCACTAAAGAGGAATTCCTCATTCAGAACATGTGATCATAAAGTAACATTTGGATTGTTTAAAGCCCTATGTCTTTAGTTGGTTGATGTAGCCAACCAGCATCCCAGCTGTCAAAACCATTCCAGCACCAATGGATACCACAGCAGTACCTTCAAAAGGTGGAAGGTTTGGAAAATGGACTCAGACCAAAAAGCTCTGCAGAACCGAGCTGATAAAGTGACCTTTCCTTTGAACCAGACTATCAACCCAGTAGATTAATGTAAACATATCCATTGTTCTACCAGTGCCAATCTTTTAAATTGTATTATCCCTTGTGTCCGACCCCTTTTTAAAATATCCCCTCGCTGCTTTGCACATTTGCACTTTGGACCATCCGTTTTACTGAAGGCATAATTTTAATTGGGGAACTGGCGCTATAGCGCGAGGACTGCTACTTCCCTCGTCCCACGATCCCAAGGTGCTCGGTAGGGCTGGTGAAGCCCCGGGTCCCGGATTACGTGGCGGCCATCTTTGGTTGGGCTGTAGTTGCCAGTATAAAAGGGGAGGCGGGAGCTAAAACGCGAGAGACTTTCATTGCATTACACCCCCGAGACCGATTCGGGCGGATCGCTTGTTCTACCAGTGCCAATCTTTTAAATTGTATTATCCCTTGTGTCCGACCCCTTTTTAAAATATCCCCTCGCTGCTTTGCACATTTGCACTTTGGACCATCCGTTTTACTGAAGGCATAATTTTAATTGGGGAACTGGCGCTATAGCGCGAGGACTGCTACTTCCCTCGTCCCACGATCCCAAGGTGCTCGGTAGGGCTGGTGAAGCCCCGGGTCCCGGATTACGTGGCGGCCATCTTTGGTTGGGCTGTAGTTGCCAGTATAAAAGGGGAGGCGGGAGCTAAAACGCGAGAGACTTTCATTGCATTACACCCCCGAGACCGATTCGGGCGGATCGCTTGTTCTACCAGTGCCAATCTTTTAAATTGTATTATCCCTTGTGTCCGACCCCTTTTTAAAATATCCCCTCGCTGCTTTGCACATTTGCACTTTGGACCATCCGTTTTACTGAAGGCATAATTTTAATTGGGGAACTGGCGCTATAGCGCGAGGACTGCTACTTCCCTCGTCCCACGATTCCAAGGTGCTCGGTAGGGCTGGTGAAGCCCCGGGTCCCGGATTACGTGGCGGCCATCTTTGGTTGGGCTGTAGTTGCCAGTACAAAAACGGTCGGCCATGTCTCCGCGCAGCGGACGCGGTCAGCGGACGCGCCGGACCTGTGCCGGAGTCGTGCCAGAGTCCTGCCCGTCTGCGCCCGTCCGCGCACGGAGGGGCGCAGGGGCAGGGCCCCCCACCAAACGAATTGTATACTCTGGTGAGGCAATCCGTCATCTAAACGGGGACACGACACCCCTAGACCTGGTTACACTCACGCGCATCGAGGAACTGTCCATCCAGACACCGCAGATGGGTAGGTCCCGAGCCCCCCCGCATATTTCAAAGCTCGTCAGCCTAAATACCAGGTCGCTTTGCTGTCATAGTCTCGAGATCTACACTCTACTGCAGGGTGAAGACATTGACATCCTGACCTTGTCCGAGACCTGGATTGGGGATAACTCCATACCAGACATTATTGCTGCTGTCCCTGAAAATTACGATATCCACTGGCAGAATCGCACAGGGAACACCCGAGGGGGAGGGGTGGCTATAATTTTTAAAAAACATCTAGCTGTGACTAAAATACTGGCGGAGTCGGCGGATTTGGCCGACTTACTGGCGATAAAAATCATGTTTGATAACATGTGTGTTACAGTTCTCACAGTCTATCGCCCTCCCAACGCCACCTCAGGGTTTAATGACTCCTTAATGACCTATGTCTCTGACATGTGTTCCAGATATAGAAACGTCATAGCTACAGGAGATTTCAACTTTCACTGGGACAAAGATAGGAAACAGCCAGCGGCCAGTACCCTAGAGACAACCATGTCCTCTCTAGGTTTCAAGCAGCTTGTAAACGCTCCCACCCATATAAAAGGCCACACCCTAGATCTAATATGGACAACAGATCCTAGGGTGGTACTTGCTGGAATCCTCCCGTGTATGTGGTCAGATCACCACCTGATCTACTGTGATATCCCTCTAGGTACCATACTCCCACGCCCAGAACCGAAAACCAGAATGACCCGGCAGTGGAAAAATGTAGACCAACATACACTGACTACATCACTTAGAGGTACTGTCCAGCCAATAATACTTAATAAAGATGTAGATCAGGATTGTAAAAACATGATGGACTATCTGGTAAAGGCCATTGATCAGATAGCCCCTGAGAAACTTCAAACAAAAAATAGTGGGAAAAAGGGAGCCCCTTGGTTCACATCTGCCTTGAGGGACCAAAGGAAGGCCCTGCGTAATATAGAGAGAAACTGGAGGAGGAATAAGGATACAGTTACTTGTGAACAATACAAGACGGCGTTTCGTAGCTACAAAAAATCTATTCGGACAACTAAAGCTGCATTCTATGAGGTCCGTATAAATAGGGCGAACAATGTTCAAAAGGAAACATTTAAAATCCTGAAGGAACTAACAAAAAGAGCCCAGGATGCAGAAAGTAGCATAGACTGCGATACTTTCCAGAAATATTTTCTGGATAAGGTCGATACTATCATGTGCGAAATAAAAAGCATGGGGTGCAGCCCAATTGAGCAGCATATCGCTCTAAATCCAACTGCCAGCTGCCTATCATCATTTCCCCCCATAGATTCACTAACCCTCGAATCATTGATGAGAAAGACAAAATCCGGCTCCCCAGCAGATCCATGCCCTCCAAGTATTTTCTGCCTGGCAGGTCCAATCCTAGAGGACCATATCCTAACTACATTGAATAAATCGCTGAGCACTGGCAGGCTCCCCACTAGCTTCAAGGAAGCTCGTGTAAGACCGTTGCTGAAAAAGGTGGGGGCAGACCCCAATGTCTTAAAAAACTATCGACCCATATCCCAGCTGCCCTTCCTGTCTAAAGTACTTGAGCAACATGTACTAAAATATATGTCAAGCTATCTGGAGTCTAACCATCTACTCCATGAGAGGCAGGCAGGCTTCCGTGCACATCACAGCACCGAGTTGGTCATGCTCTCGGTGCTGGACGATCTCAGAAGGATGGCTGACAGTAAAAGACCGAGCGCCCTGATTTTGTTAGACCTATCAGCGGCGTTCGATACTGTCAGCCATTCCATTCTGTTGAATAGGCTAGCTGGGTTTGGAATTCAGGACTTAGCCCTCCGGTGGCTGGAATCATTTCTATCTGGGAGAACCCAGAGAATCCAGATGGGAGATAATGTATCAGGAGTGGGAAGTCTGACTTGCGGCGTCCCCCAGGGTTCAGCTCTATCCCCACTCCTGTTCAACATATATCTACAGCCCCTGATTCATACACTAGCGGGGATGGGCTGCCGGGTGTTCAACTATGCCGACGACACACAGTTGCTGCTGGGCATAGGTGACACAGCACAAGCCCAGTCCCACGCTCAGGACATTCTTAGATACACGGTCAACTGGATGTCCACCAACCAGCTTAAAATTAACCCCGAAAAGACAGAGGTGCTGGTAGTACCATCCAAGTGCTCCTCCTGGAGTGATGTGTACTGGCCCCAGGAGCTGGGCCCAACTCCACAGCCAGCAGCCACGGTAAAAAGTCTGGGTATTAAATTGGACAGTGCCCTCTCAATGACCAACCAGGTTTCTACCGTGGTTGGCACCTGTACAGGTCTTCTAAGACAGTTGCGCAAATTAGTCCCTCTCCTCTCCCAGTCGATGCTACGCACTGTGGTCTCAGCTACCATAGTATCTAGACTTGACTATGGCAATGCGCTCTACTTAGGCCTGCCAAAAATGCTGACAAACAGACTTCAGGTAGTCCTAAATGACGCCGCAAGACTTATTTTTAACCTTCCGCGGAGAACGCACGCCTCTCCATTACTAAAAAGTCTACATTGGCTGCCAATTGGACAGAGGTCCGTTTTTAAAAGCCTTTGTATAGCCCACAAAGCCATCTATGGGAAGGCCCCGACCTATATCAAGGAGCGGATCGAGATATATAGGCCGGAAAGAAATCTCAGGTCCGCTGATGCCAATCTCCTTGTATGTCCTCGTTTTAAACTGTCCACAATGGGAGGGAGATCCTTTTCGGTTTTACTACCGAACCTCTGGAACGCCCTGCCTGAGACACTCCGAAAGGAGGGAAATCTACTCCGTTTCAGGAAAGCCTTGAAGACAAATTTGTTCAGAACAGCACTCAGCTCAGCCTAAGTACTCCCCCTTTTCGATATCCCGGATGTTATGTTCTGTGGTCAAAGCGCCCTGAGACCTGCAGGTGACCCAGGCGCTATACAAACCCACTATAACAATAACAATAACAATAACAATATGTCACAGCCTGTCCGATTTCTAGAACAATCACCACCTCAAGCCAAAGCTGTCAGACGGCTTGGCTTTGGTAAAATGAGCCCACAGACCTTTAGGGTGCTGATTCTTCGCCAGTGCGTAACTGATTTTGTTATAGAATACTATACACTTTCAATGGGTCATCTTTTGCACTGCCTTGACTTTCTTTGCCTCCAAAAAGGACTGATTATCCATGCGATGGAACATTGAGCCGGCTTTCTAAGAGCACAGCACTGTCTTAAGGTCAACACAATGCAGTCTTATTTCCTCTTTCGAGGCATGAGGGAGGACAAAAATGCTGGCAGAGTAATCAAGTGGTCAACATGGAAAGGAGTCACAACCTATGGTACCATAGCCGCCCTGGTCTTCCGTATCAATTTGCCCGTAAAGGTGATGTAAGGCAATTGCTCCGAAAGCACTTGCAGTTCACTCATGTGGGTTACAGATGTAGTGGCAAAGAATACTATTTATATTGTTATAAAACAGCTGTGCAAAGTCTCCATGAAACTGGACAGAAACATCTAGACCATGTTCCACTACAGCACAATTAACTGTTTGGGGCGAAGATGATGGGGGACAGGAACACATGCGCCAAACATTTTAGAAAACGCATCACAATCGGTGACTTAAGGATGGTTGAATAGGTAAGCACAGAAACGCCAAAAGGGCGAAAACGTAACCTTTCACCATGTCCACCATAAGGACTTACTGGGCTAACAAGGAAAAAAACACAAAAGTTAATGACAACATTTGGCTTACAAGGGGTTGGTGTTTTGATTACCACACCAAGCAACAAATGGGTCCAGGTCCTAGCAGAGATGCCTTCTAGATACAAGTACGACATCAACCACCTGTTGCTGCTGTTCAATTTCTAAGCATGGAGGTGTAGGTTGTGTAGACTAAGATGCCGGACTGTGCATCTCCTGGTCAGGACATTGCTCTACCGGCACGCAGCTCCACCTCGAGAGCCTCCACCCGCAGCGCCCAATGCTGTCCGCTGTTCAAGGCCCCTGTGCCTCGCTCAGATCCTCTTTGTTCAGCCTGCTGCTGTCTCTGCTTGTGCTGTTCTCCTCAGATTTCGGCTCTTAATTTTTCCTCTTGCCTTTTGCTTTTCCTCATTGATTGCCTTTCTTCTTTATTTTTATACTTTTCCTTTTATTTGCCTTTTCCTCTTTTGCACTTTCTTTTCCCCCGCTGCTGCCTCGCAGCCCCTCCCCAGTGTTCCCGCCTCCCAGCTGACCTGCCCTCCCCCTCCTTTATGGCGGCCGCTGGCGCGCCAAAGGCAAGCCCGTCTGCGACCAGCGCAAAAATCTGGAACCTCCTCAACAGCACCTCCCCCGACGTCACTTTCCTTACAGAAACCTGGACGAACGCTGCCTCAGGACCAGAAATCCCAACCGCCATCCCGGAAGGCTATAAGATATCCCTGAAGGACTGCCCCAACCGCCCCGTAGGAGGCATCGCTTTCGTCCACAAGTCAAACCTCCTGAGCACCTACACCGACAGGACCACAGACCAGATGGAACACCTCCACTTCAAGGCACAGACCGACCCGACCATCACTCTCCGAGGCATCATCATCTACAGACCCCCCCCCCCGACCCCGAACACCTTTCTCCAACTCCATCACCGACATTACCCCGCAACCATCACCTCCTCCGACTACACCTTGCTGGGAGACCTCAACTTCCACCTTGACAACCTCTAAGACCCCAACTCCACCTCCTTCCTGGACAATCTCCTCAACATCTGACTCAAACAGATCTTACCTGAGCCCACGCACCCAGCAGGACACACCCTCGACCCAATCTTCACAGCAGGAAACTCCATCCCCTTAGCCACACCTTCGAACTCCCTTGGATGGACCACCACTGCGTCCATTTCACCTTCAAATCAAACATTGCCCGCAAATGCCCTTACCAGCTCCCACGCAGAAACTGGAACATGTCTACTGACAACCAGCTCACCATCTACCTCAGCAGCTCTGCCCCCACCGACAACAACCCAACCACCGCCGCCCAGACCCTACACAACTGGATCACAGACTGCGCCAACACCATCGCCCCCCCTCAAGCAAACCTCCAAATCACACGCCAAGAGAGCCAGCTGGTTCTCCACTGAACTCTGAGAATCTAAACAAACATGCAGACGCTTCAAAAAATTATGGAGGAACTCCAAAGCCACGGCTGACCTCAACAACTTCAAAGCAGTCACCACCGCCCACCACAAGAGGAAACAGCCTTCACAACGCGGTATTCACATCGCGTTACCTTTACAATGCGGTGCCTTTACATCGCAAAGTCATTAGATTGACTTCCTCTAGATGGTGCTCCAACCTAAGGAATAGTATAATTTACTATTCCAACACCTAACTACTGTTGCGCAGGCTGGAGTTGGAATAGTAAATTATACTATTCCTAAGGTTGGAGCGCCATCTAGAGCAAGTTGATCTAATGACTTGCGTTGTAAAGGTATCTCGTTCTAACAACGAGGTCGTTGTAACGACCGCGTTGTAAAGGAACGCAATGTAATAGCATGCGTTGTGACATGCTATATTTACCACAAGCACATCGGACATGCAAGGAAGAAAGCGCTCCTGGACAGAATCGCCGCCCACTCACACAACAGCAAAGAACTGTTGGCCATCATCAAAGAGTTTGCCCAACTCAACAGGGGAGTCAACAGATATCCCACTGTCCCAAGACCTCTGCGACAGACTCAGCACCTTCGTTCACCACAAAATCAAGAACATATATGACAATTTCGATGACAATCCACACACAGAGCCAACACCCACCATACCCCACACCACGCAGCCAACACTAGACAGCTGGACCAACATCAAAGACACCCTGAAGACTATGAAGTCAACCCATTCTGGGGCCCCCATGTATCCCTGCCCCTACCACAGAGCCGCAGCCATCGCCTCCAAGCTGCAAAAAATCATCAACCACTCCTTCGAGACTGCCTCCTTCCACGACGACTGGAAACAAGCCAAGATCAACCCTCTGCTGAAAAAACCCTTGGTGGACCCTACCAACTTAAAAAGTGTCAGACCGATCACCTAACTTCCATATCTGGCGAAAGTCATTAAAAAAGCTGTTAACAATCAGCTCGCCTCCTTCATAGAAGAAAACAACATCCTCGACTTCTCCAATCAGGCTTCAGGAAGAACAACAGCACTGAAACAAGCCCTACTCGCCGCAACAGACAACATCCGCTCCCTCTTCGACAGAGGAGAGACTGTAGCCCTCGTCCTCCTGGCCCTCTGCGCAGCCTTCTACACAGTCTCCCACCGTACCCTAGCCTGCAGACTCCACGACGCAGAAATCCGCAACAATGACCTTGACTGGATCAACTCATTCCTCTAAGGCAGAATGCAGCAGGTCAGACTCCCACCCTTCCTCTAGGATACCACAGCGACCACCTGTGGAGTCCCCAAAGGATCCTCCATCAGCCCTACCCTGTTCAACATCTACATTGCCCCACTTGCACCCATCTCCAGATCCCACGGACTCAACATCATATCGTAAGCAGACGACACCCAACTCATCTTCTCCCTATCCAACGAACCCAACATCTCCAAATACAACTTTCAAGAAGGAATGGAAGCAGTCGCCAAGTGGATGAAGAACAGCTGCCTACAGCTAAACACAAACAAAACCAAAGCTCTCATCATGGGCCCACACTCTGACAACTGGAAGACACCTGGTGGCCCCCCAACCCTCGGGAACCCACCCTTCCCCACCAACCACGTACGCAACCTCGGAATCATCTTGGACTCCAAACTCAAAATGGACTGCCAAATCAACGCTGTCACCTCCTCCTGCTTCTACACCCTCAGACTCCTACGAAAGACCTTCAACTGGATTCTCTTAAACTACAGGAAAATCTTTACCCACGCCCTTATCAGCAGACTGGAGTACGTCAATGCACACTATGCCAGGATCGACAAGAACCTCACCTGCAAACTCCAGAACATCCAGAACCCCGCAACCAGACTAGTCTTCAACCTGCCGCGCCACTGCCACATCACCCAATACCTGCAGACACTAAACTGGCTCCCCGTCGAAAAGAGACTCACCTTCAAGCTGCCCACCAAGCCCTCCACAACACCAGACCCACCTACATGAACCACCGCCTCACGTTCCACGCACCCTAAAGATCCCTCCGCTCAGCCCAACTCTCCCTTGCGACAGTACCACGCATCAAGAAGACCAGAACAGGAGCCTGTTCCTTCTCCCTCCTTGCTGCCAGAGCATGGAATATCTTCCCTCTCCACCTCCAACAGACACCAATACTCTCCAAGTTCTTGAAGGACCTCAAGACCTGGCTCTTCCACGAATCACCGTGATCATCCAGGAGTTGCATGACCCATTCCCCCCACCGCCATCCCCCTAGCACCTTGTGACCCTCGCGGTCGAGTAGTTGTGCTTTATAAACCTGTGATTGATTGACTGTGACTTGTTGGTGAGGAGTAAGGTTCTCTCGGAGCAAAAGCCATTTCATAGGACAAATACCCAGAAGCTCCGAGTAACATTCTCCTTACCCAGGACAGGACGATGAGAACGGCTTGGGCCTGGTCGATCTTGTTTGTCCTCAGAATTCTAGACCGGAGAGGTTGTGGTGGAGATGTGAGCAAGAGTCTGTCCTTTCATTTCTGCCAGAATTTGTCTCCTAAGACTTGCTTATGAGGAAACTCCGGTGTGCAAGAATTGCTGACACTGCGTATTCTTCAATGTGGCTGTAAGAAGCTGGCTTTTTATGTAGTGTACCAAAAAAAATACACTATGTAGAAAGTCGAGAAGACCCTTATTGGCTGACCGGGTTTACATTAATCACTTTTGTGGTAGTGTGGGGGAGCTCATTAGGCTTATCAGAGGGTAGTGTAAATGCAATTGTTTAACACACACAGGCAATAAATGAGACACACACAAGAAGAAATTGGAGATCAATTTAGAAAAACAACACTTATTTTTATGTAAGTCTCAACACCAAGAACTTTGGAGTCAAGTAAGTACTAGACATATTTACTTTTCCAGTAAAATGTTGCCTTAAATGCGGCCTTAAGTGGTAATCCTTTTCTATGGGGACAAAAAGCATATACTGCATACAGTTACTTGCAACAGGTTGCCAGGTGTCCCCTTCCGGACTTAAGGTGGTATGGGGCCAAGGTCCTAAGAACCACCAGCAGCTTGTCTTTACCTGCCCGGAGCGTCCAGGTGCAGAGGTGGTGGTCGGATTGGTAGCTTTGCGTGCTACACCAAACGAGAGAGGGGAGCCACCTAGAAACAAGCTGCAGAGGGGAACTTGGGGACAAGTCTGGGAGCCCCCAACGGGGGGGCTTGGTTTGTGAGGGCCCCATGAGCAAGAAAGCACAGTCTGTACTCGGGAACCTGGGCCGGAGAGCAGAGTGGTTAAGTAGGCTGGTCTTGTGCGTCACAAGCACTTACAGTTGTCTGTCTCGCCAGTTGAGGGGACAAAAACAGGACAGCTGGGCCACTCGTGAAGTGGGCCTCTGCAGTGCTGACATACCTCGATGGCTACTCAATCTTGGAGTTGTCGGAGTCCAGAGTGGACTCAAACAGGCTTTGGTTGCTGCAAAGGGTCTGGTACACCGGGTATTGGTGCTGGGTGGTTGCGGTGGTCCCGGCGCCAGGGAGCGATAGAACAGTGGAACGGACTTTGCTGTTTGGCGCCTACAAGCAGCATGGGAGTAGTTCTTCTACTCAAAGGGAGATTGGTCGGCAATTTGCAAAGTGATGAAAGTCCACCGGGGTTCTTGGCAGATGCGCAGTGGCAGGACTAGTCGTGTGTCGCGATTGTCGGGACAGGTGCAGGTAAGGCAGGCTAGGTTTGGTGCCAAAATGTCCGCAGCTGGTCCTCAGTTCTTGCTTCTTTACTCTTCTTTGTCCTTCTCTTCTTGTGTCTGTTGAATCGGAGTTCCTGGTGTCAGGGGGCTACCTAAATTCTAAATTTAGGGGTGTTAAGGGGAGTAAAGGGTTGTAGCCAATGGGCTACTTACCCCTGGACTCACTACACCCCTTAGATGACCACTTCCTGTCGGGCATGGGCATAACCCTGCCCCAGAGTTCCTAATTCCACCAAAATCAACATGGTGGAATCTTTCTTTTGTGGATCACATCAGGCAGCCCACCTTAAGGGTGTGACTGGCCTGGTGATGCACCACGCTTCCCTGCATTCTAATTTCCCGTCTTTCCTGGCACCAAAGGGGCCTCAGGGAAGGAGGCTAGCATCTTCTAGGCCAGGGGGAAGCTGGGGCTGCTTATATCAAAGGTGGCAGGGACTTTGAAATCCCTGGCCCTGAAATGCTAAATCACTAACCATCCTGCTGGAGGTTTGAACACCTTTCTGCAGAGCAGGCATTGTTCCTCACCAGAGACAGTGTGGGATCTTAACTGCATGTGACCAGAAACCTGTCTATGGGGGAAACAATGTTTACAACGAGGTTGTCACAAACTGGAGTAGTAATAGTAATTAATACTATTTCTAAGTTCAGCGCCCCCCCAACAGCAAGTGGTTGTTACAACTTGCGATGTAATAGCACGCATGGTAACAACGCACCGCTCTGTAAACTACCACGTTGTGAATGCACGGGTTGTAATGTGCTATATTCATCTATGGCTGCAGGCTGGATTACAACAGTCTGCCAGCACGCTAGAGGCTGGTAGCTTTTCAGTGGCACCTTTAAGGCGCCCTCTGGTGCATGTCTTAGTAAATACAGTATGGATTTATAAAAACACAGGTTTGATACCAAACACCATAGGTTTCAGTGAAATCATCATATAGCTGGGGAACTCGTAATGACAACACAGTACATATACTTGGCTTCCACGTTCACTAGTATTTATCTAGTAATTCAACTAGAAGGCACAGGGGCATATCTGCTCATGGGGATATGTCTACACATGTAATAAAATGCACCCTGCCTTTGGGCTATAAGGCCTGATGAAGGGGTGACTTACATATATTTCATGCAGTGTCTAGTGACATGGTGCACAGGGTGTGTGCCATGTCATGTTTTTACTTTTGTCTGCACCATTTCACACAGCCTGCAACGGAGGTCTGCATGAGTTTGGAGGTGGAACCCTTAAGGTGGTACAATATATGCTGCATACCTTAGGGACCCTCTTTAGTTCCCATGCCCGAGTACCAGAGGTACAATTTACTAGGGACTTAGAGGTGCTAAAGGTCCTGCCAACTGGGGAACAATTTGAGTAGTTACCTTGTTTTAGGGAAAATATAGTGGCAATGGGGACCAGGTTAGCAGGAACTCAGTGCACTTCAGTCAAAATTGCATCAGATACCAGGCGAAAAGTGGGGTGACCATGTCAGAAAGGAAGATTTTCCTACAGTGGCAAAACTATGTAGCTATGGCATACTCCACTGATTGAAGGCACCCTGGGAGGAGAGTCGCTCGTGATCTGCCACAGGACAAATGCGCTTTTCTTTTCGTCCGTCCTGGCATTCAGGGACCTTGCTAGGATCTTGGCCAGCAGGAAGTTGTTCTGCAGATCTAGTTACCTCCAGAGGTGTAGTGTCCCCTTGCACAAAATCCAGATCCTCAGTCTGCCCTGCTTTTGTAGTTGCACTTGACAGTCATATTGATCCGTGAACACTCGAGGGGCCACAGTTTAATCAAAGGGGAGCACAGTAAATTTTAAGTGATCTTGGCCTGCCTTGAACTGCAGGTAATGTCTGTGGGACTGCAGCACAGGTATTTATTCAGTCGCTTCCTTCAAGTTCAAAAATGCCATCTACTCTCCTGTGTCAATAGCTGGCTGGATCTGAGCCAGAGTAATTATTTTTAACCTGTCTTTCTTCAGAAAGGCATTCAGCAAGCAGAGATCCAAAATAGGCCTGAGGCCTCGGTCCTTCAGAACGAGGAAGTAAAAAAAGTAGCAGCTTTTCTTCCTTCTCCAAAGCTGGTAACTTCTTTAAGATACCCCTGGACAACAGAAGGTTGGCCTCCTGCCTCTTCTGAAAGTCACTGCAGATGTGGGAGGAAATGTGGGGTGGTACATAGCTGAAGGGCAGGTCTTAGATCTTTAAACACTTATGACCCACCTATCAGAGCTAATGGATCTCTCGCCAGGGAAGAAATACCATATTCTGCCTTCTACCAGGGAGGAATGAATAACTATTTCCACTGGGGCCACAGTCTAGAAAGGACTGGGTCACTGGCTGCAGTACAGAGTGAGTGTTGGCATTGTCTTTAAGATAACACCATGGAAGAGTGTCTGAACTTTCCCTAATGGTGGGGAAATTGCTTAGCTGCAGTCAACAGCCTAAAAGATCATGCAGTGGCACAACTGTCTATGGCTCTTTCCAAAGCCAACTCGCCAGCATTTATTTTTTTGCAGAACCAAAAGGCATTGAGAGCATGTCTATTAGGGACACCTGCATACATTTCCAGAAGACCTGATTGATCTCATCCCAGGCATGTCTATTTGGCATGACACTTGTGCCAAATAGTTCTGCCTATGCAATCAGTAATGTCCATGTCAGATCTGAGCACATACTTTGCTGCATCCTGACCACGATTTATAGTTTGGGCAAAGGAAGTACTGAAGTAGTCTGGGGCAGCCTGCAGAAAGTCATATTTCATAACTCATTTTTCGTGGGTATACCAACTCAAAAGCCAAACTGCTATAGTAGATCTAATGGGATAGACTAGGCAAAGAAAACTTCCTCTTTGGAAAAACATCACATTTTTGACTCCGAGATGGGACTCATGTTGTCAGTTGAAGCTTTAACCATCAGGTTCTCCAGTGTAGGTCTATTTGTCAGGAAGTCTATTCAGCTAATCACAGGTCAACTAACAGGAATAAGCATGGTTTGACAATATAGCCAGAAGAGCATATTTAAGGGCCTAATTAAATGACAATAGTGGCAAAGATGAAGTTGGCCCTGGCCAAAATACATTTGTTTTTGTTTTGATAGTAAGCAACTGCAATACTAGTGTTTCAGCGTCTCTCTAAAACATACTGCAAACAGAGCACTTTCCTCTGTTCATGGCTCCAGAGAAGACTATCCCACTGGCAGTTTATAGGTTTAAATACAATGCATCATTTGTATAATGAGGCATAAATACGTCCCCTTCGTCATCATGTGTGTTCTGGGTCCCAGCGGGTGCCTCCTGAACGGCGTCTGAATTTGACCCAAAAGAGAAATCCTCTGCCAGCAATAGCATCACGACAGAGGTCTTGGACTGGAATACAGTTGTATTACTACTTACTGCACTGTCGTGATTTCATAGTGCAACATAGGCATGGAATGGACAATATCAGTTTGTGATTGGAGATCAATGCCTGGACACTGGAAGAATTGGTGTCTGCCCAGAAGGAAACAGTATAGAGTTAAATGACGTAAGTAAGTACCATAGCAAATACATTCCGCCGCGGGTTTGAGGAGGAAGATGATGACACGGGAGGGGCCACTGAAGTTCAACTGGAGACCTCAGTGGTTCTGTGGAGCTGAAGGGCATGCCAGAGAGCTAGAACCACATCAAAAACCTGCAACATGGCCTCTTTAAAATCACTATTTGCTGTGGGCTCAATGAAGGTCTGGGGAGCTATGGCAGTGCTGGGACCAATTGCAGGATTGTTGTGAAATTCTGAAGATGTAATTGAGAGCAATCTTTAGCCCTTAAGCCATCTTGGCAGACTCTGAATGGCAGGATGAGCTTAAGTCCTTGACTTCATCTTACTAAAAGACCTCTAGCGGGAAGCGCAATATTCACTAGAGCGGTCTTGGTGAACAAGTTACTTACCTTCAATAATGCCTTATCTAGTAGACACTCTGGTCTAGTCACATATTCCTTGCCTTGGAATATCCTCCCAGCGTCAGACTGGATCTGGAAACTTTTGAGGAGCAATACTCCTGTGCACAGATAGGTGTCATCTTTTGGCTCCGCATCAGCGTCGTCCAAACTAAAAGTGATGTGTGCAGTGCCTATATAGGCACCGCCCAGCGTGCTGACGTCAGTTTCTTTTCACGTCTGTGCTCGCCAGAAGCGCTGTCACACAAACATTGCTCACTGGTGTGGGAAGCTAGGGTCCTAAAAGGGTTAACCCTTTACACTATTATCTGTTCACAGAGTGGAGAGGATGGGAGGTTGGGTAAGGAATCTGTGGCTTGACAGAGTTTTTAACACCTAAGATGTTACCGAAGATAAGTAACTTGCTCATCGGATAGAGACTTCTAGCTACAGATTCTTTACCTTAGAATAGGTACCCAAGCAATACCTCCTCAGAGGTGGGGCTACAATATGGATTAGCTTAAAAAGTCATGACTCAACAGGCAAAGGGACCGTCATGCCCGACCGGACTGTTGAAGAAGTAAAGTTTTTAAAACGTTTGCAAGATAGCCCACGTTGTTGCCTGACAGATATCCAGGACAGGAACTCCACGAGCTAACAGTTGTCGCAAGTTTGGCTCTGGTAGTGTGAGCCTTCAAGCCCTCAGGGTTGCTTCTTGGCCCATGCATTTCAGATTTTGATGCAGAGCTCTAATGATCTTAAGATGATCCGCTTCTTGGCTGCCTTCCCTTTCTTGGCCTGACATACCTCACAAACAGTTGATCTTCCGTGTGGAATTTACAAGTATAATCAAGGTTGAATGAGAAGGCTCTTTTTGGGTCCTGCAGGTGGAGTCTCTCCTTCTTTAGAGGGATGAGGTGGAGCATAAAAGGTGCATAGTGCGATTGACTGGCCTATGAGGAAAGGAGTTAACACCTTCGGTAAAAAGGATGCTCAAGTCCTAAGGACCAGCTAGACTGGGAAGAACAGAAGGTATGGAGGATTTGCTGACTGTGGCTGCAACTCACTGACCCTCCTGGTAGATGTTATTACCACTAGAAAGGCCGTTTTGATGGTGAGAAATCTGAGTGGGCAGTTGTGGAGCAGGAATGTAAGAATCAGATTTAGGTCCCAATGGGGCATAATAAAAGGTGCTGGTGGGAGCATTTACTGGAGACGTTTCGGGAGCCTATTTATAATACGGGATTTGCAAAAGGATAGCTGATGTAGCAACTGCAGAAATATAAAATTTTAATGTGCCCAAATGATAGCCCTGTTGGGCCAAGGAAAGAATAAACAGAAGAACCTGGGAAAGGGGAGCAGATTGAGGATCAACATGGTTATCTGTACACCATGCTACGGACTTGCTTCAACAGCAGGCGTATACAGTCTTGATGGAAGGATGCCTGGCTGCCAAAATAACATTGCAGACTTTGGCCTGAGAGCTGAGAACTGTTGCCACTCAATCTCCACACATGAAGGCAACGTGTTTTCAGGTTCGGTTGCAGAACACTGCCCTGTTGCTGGGGCAGAATATCCTTCCGAATAGGCAGTCTGATCAGAAGTTCAATGCTCAACAGCTCTGAATACCAGACTTTCTGTGCCCAATCTGGAGCCATGACAATTACATGAGCCATATTGTTCCTGATCTTCTTGAGAACTCAGGGATGTTATTGGCGGAAAGGCATACTGGAGGCCAGAGCTCCAGCCGAGACGAAAAGCGTTTCAGAGCCAGAGCTACCTTGAAATTTCCAGTGCTCAAAACTTCTGACATTGCGCATTCTCGGCGGTGGCAAACTAATCTTATCAAGGCTCTCCCCACAAAGAGTCCTTGCGCCAAAACCAAATGGAAATGCCATTCGTTAACCGCTATGCATTGGTGGCTCAATGTGTCCGTTCTGGCACTCAAGTGTTGAACCACTAGGCATATGCCCTGGTGTTCCAGCCACGTTCAGAGGCGAAATGCCTCTACACAAAAAGGCCAGGACCCCATCCAACCGATTTGTTGCACAATGGCAGTGGGGTTGTCTGTAAACACCTGTATCAGCCTTCCCCTGACTGAAGGAAGAAAGGTTTTCATGCCAAACAGATCACCCGAAGCTCCAACAGATTGATGTGGAACCCGGATTCCGCTGGAGTCGTCTGATCTCCACCTCTCCCAGATAGCGGCCCCATCCCAGGAGTGACTTATCTGTCACTAGAGCCAGCCTTGTTTGGGAAAGGGTTCTGTCCTGACCCAATCATTGTTCGTTAGCAACCACTGAAGGTCTTTCGCAGTTCCCACCAAAATCTGGACCATGATGGAAACATGCCCCTGATGCTGTGCCCACTGGAAATTCAGGTCCCACTGAAAAGTCTGCATATGTCAACAGGCACCCGTCACAAGCAGGATGCAAAAGGCCCAGCAGCCCCACAGTCAGTCTCATCTAACTTCAGGGCAAAGGCTGAAACTTTGGTATCACAGCCTGAATATCGTGGACTTTCTGCTCAGGGTGATAGGCCCAAAACTGCAGTGTATCCAGAACTGCTCAGATGAAGGGAAGCATCTGAGAAGGAGTCAGGCTTGACTTTGTCAGACTGACATTGAACCCCAGCGAGTGCTGGCAGTCCATCATAGTCTGGTGGTGGAAGACTACTGTCTGGGGCGAGTTCGCATTCAAAAGCCAATCATCGAGATAAGAAAAGACTGGCACTCCGGATCGCCGCAGGTGTGCTGCAACCACTGCCATCACCTTGGTGAACACCAGAGGGGTGCTGTAAGGCCAAAGGGGAGCATGGCAAACTGAAAGTGCTCTTGGCCCGCAGTGAACCGCAGGTAACATCTGTGGGCAGGCAGGACAGGGATGTGGAAAGATGCATCCTGCAACTCCAACGTTACTTTCCGGTCTCCTGTGTCTAGGGAAGAAAGAACTTGAATGAGCGTGAGCATTTTGAATTTCTCCTCCTTGAGGAAGAGATTAAGAAGGGGCTGGTCTAATATAATACGGAGGCCTACATTGTCCTTTGGCACCAGAAAGTAGCAGGAATAGCACCACAAACTACTTCTGATGCCAGCACCCCCTCTAGGACTCCCTTGGCCAAGAGAGCGGATACTGACAGAGTAAGGAGAGGTGGTCTTCTGTCTGTTGGCGAAATAAGAGACTGGCTTGAGCCATTGTACTCTGATAACCATCAAAAGAAATTGTTTTGAATACACCTAGAGTCCTCACGAATAAAGGTGATAACCAAGGAACCCTAAGGTATTTTTAGTTTGTCTGGATCCTGCATTTTTCCAGGAGTTTTATTTAAGAACTCACTCTTACCCCCGAGTCTTTGTGGAGGTTGCATCCGCCTTGATGGTACTATCTTACCGGGGTGGAGAGAGGATGCCGATGATGAAGCATGACCCTTTAATGCGTTTGAGGCCTCCTCTTCCATTAAGGACGGCCTCCCTGTTCTGAACGGTCCCACACTGTTCACAGTAGAAGTTGACTGACTAACAAGGGTCTTTAGAACCTCCTCTTTACCTACCCTATTATCCTTAGCATCCTACCTTTTTGTGATTTACGAGTCCTGTGTCAGCCTGTCGTAAGTGGGTGGCATGGCTGGAGGGGTGGTCACTAAGGGGAGGGAGTAGCCCCTTTGACAATCTGCAAAACCCAACGGTCGGATGTTATCGACCTCCAATGGTGCAGGTCATTGCAGGCTCTGCCCCCCACTGGATGCCCATGATAGTTGGAGGGCAAACTAAAAGGGTTGGGAGGTTGCAGCTGGTGGCGAGGTGGTGGATAGGTCCGACCTGTGGCTACCTCTCCCATTAGGTCTATGGGGGGGGGGGGGGGGGGGGGAATAGAGGTGTCTCCTCCGAGATCATAGGCAGCACGAGCACAACCAAGTCCCAGATCCTATGGAAATAACGACCAAAGAGGCACGCAGTAGTCACTGACCACAACACTAGGGTGGCAGAAGAGAACATCCTTTTTCCAAGAGTATCTAGCCTCTTGGAGTCCCTGTCCGCTGGGGTGCTAAGGAACATATGGGGATGACTTTGGAGGTGGAAGCCTGGACAACCAAGCTCTCCAGGGTGGGATGCTGGGTGAGGAAACTGGTGTCCACTGAGGCAGAGCGATGGCAGACAATTGCCCTGTGCACAGGAGCTCTTATGCAGGGTCTGGACCAGATCCCAAGCCAGTGAGGGCCTCATTGAAAGGGAGAAGTGGTTCAGATGGGGTGACACCCCGGTTGAAGCACTTCAGTCAAGACATTATTCTTGACTGCTGATGAGGGCAATTGAAGGTTGAATACCTCAGCTGCCCTCCTCACAACTGTAGCAAAGGAGGCACCCTCCACTGGTATCCGCAAGTTTCTCATACCAGGTGTCCTCAGAGCCTTCTAAGGGCGGGTAACAATAGGGGTCCTCAGATCCCTTCCATTTGTTACCAATCCAGGCCTGCCATAAGAATAAGGCACTGACTGCTACATGGGTTGACTGTCCCCAATCAGCGCTGGAACAGGTGTCGGATAACGGCCAATCGGCTCGGTGTTGCAGTCTGGAAGGACAATGGGGGCGGGTTCAAGGTCGATGGGCAGTCACGCTGGTGGAAAATCAGTAGATGGCCCTACCGAACCAATGGGGCCCGAGTGCGCTCCAGGAGGGTATGACCGCAAAAAGATGAGGTGCATAGCCATGTAGAATTACCTTAGCTGGCAGGTTCATCCGAGCTCTCAGAAACTCAGGGAGGTACAGAGATGGCTCAGGTGCAGGCTGCATCACAGAGCTAGGCCTCTAGTGCCAACTGACCTGTGTCTCGTCCGAAATATCCACCAGAAAAAGCATTACAATAGGTAAGTAACCTGTTCTTCTAATGGATACTTCTAACTGCAGATTACTCACCATATGACTAGATTTCAAATAAGTATCCCCCCACTCCCCCTCCCAAAGTGATGAGACTGAGGAATGACTCAGACAAAAAGTCCTGCAGGACCGAATGTGCAGAATTCCAATCAGAGCGAACCAGACTGTCAAGGCAGTAGTGCTTCGTAATTATGTGCACTGGTGGCCAAGTAGTTGCCTCAAAAATATCCAGATGGGAACTTAAAGTGCCTATATAGTGACAGAAGTCTTAGCTCTGGTGAAATAAGCATTGAGGCCTTCTGGAGGATGCTTCTAGCATATCCTAATAAAGAGGACGATTTATTGCGAGATGGTCCACTTCTGCACTGTCTTGCCATTCTTTGTACCAGAAAACCCCACAATCAGCTAACTCTCCACCAGATGTTCTTTGGTGCAATCGATGAAAAAGAGGAGTGCTCCATTGGGGTCCAAACAATGGAGTTTTCTTCCTCTCTCGAATGATGAGGCGGAGCAAAGAAGATCTGACCTTCACTCAGTTGGACAGCAGGAATATAAACTAAGCAGAAAACGTATTCGTACTACAAATATATCCCAAACAAAGTGAATAAAAGCCCTAATGAACTCAAGGGGTTACTAATGCCCGACAAAACTAACTAGATTGGCTTCATTGTAAATCGAGACGACCTGTAAAGAACACAATAACGAGAGGAGAACTTACTCATCCTTTGGTGTGCTTACAACAATTACCTTTAATAAGAGCAAACCAATAATGTGATTCAAACTGAATCTTGTCTTTTCCAGCAAGAACAAATTCATGAATTCACTGGAGGACCGGACAGGCTTCCAAAAGTTGTCCAGTCACCTGGAAAATTAAATGAGCCCGCTAAGCTTTAATCCTGTGTAACTGGAAGATCAAATTTATTTCAAAGCTTGTCACTTGGTATACTATTGAACAGTTCCACTGTACCTTTATTAATATTTTTCACATTCAAAGAGGATGGAAGCAACAAATCTTCTGGAGTAGCACGTTGTGAACATTCATTTCCGTTCTAAGCAAGGGGAATTATCGCACGACATTGCACATCTGGGGTAACTTTTATTGCCCCTGCAACCTTCATATCTTCATTCACATGCAGGCCATTTTGGGCTACTCGACAGGAAAGGGCAATCGTACCTGGAATGTCTTGAGGAGGAGGATTCTTGAAACCAAACAAATAATGAAAAGGATCCAAGAAGCAATGAGTTTCTCTTTGGGGCATCTGATCTTGTTGGTTTTGCAATGGTTTTTGTTGAGTGCTTCCCAGACATAACTTTGCCATTGTTGTGGACTTCTAGCACCTAGTTTTTTTGTTGTTGAGAAAATGTGGCTAAACAGAGAAAGTAATAACTAAGGAAATACATTTGACTAAATTGCTCTGTGCGGAAGTTCTCATAACACAGGGCATGACACCCTTCTTTGTATGCCACTGTAATATACAAATATGTAGAGTACATCAGATGAAATTCCTGAAGAAACCAGGGAAGATAGATCTAGTAGTACTGTGTCAAACTGCATTGCAAAGAGAAATACGTTGCCCGCACATATTTCCAGCTGCAGACTGCTCGTGTAGATTCCCTTTTCCCACGGGAGCGTAGAATATCAGCCCGTATATCCAAGAAAAGTCTTCTCCTCCGCCAACCACTCCTTCAATTGTCTATTCCCAGGTAGGTGCCGAACATGATGGAACAGGGCCCAGAGACCTGGAATTCTGTGATCTTAGAATACACGCTGTGAGGGTTTGAACAAAGGCCTTTCTCTACAGAGAGGGGAGGAGGAGGGTAGAGAAGAGCGTCCGGGCCACAATACACGAGCAGCGTTGTCTTTTGTGTACAGCAGCATGGTTGTAGTGCGAATTGCTTTTATCGGAAACACCCCATGTCCCAAATAATCGAATACTGGGCAGACGGGCACATTTTTTTTTAAATTCAATGTAATTAATTCGGAATGATAAATTCACAATTAGTGCTATTAACATGGCTTACGAGGTGAAGTGGCTAATCAGAATAATTACACAAAAATAGAACATATCTATAAACAAATAGCTCATGAAAAGAACCTTATATAACCATTTAATACAATGAAGGAAAAAGTACAATGAACTATTTTTGTCTCTCCGCAGACATAAGTAGAAAACATGTGTGCAAATCTAATACATTAAGTGCATCTAATTATATGAAGTGGGCACTCTTAACTGGAAATGTTACAACAGACTATAAAATGTTTAAGTAAAATGTGGCAAGTGCATCTTCACAATAGTTTACTTACTCTCACCAAGCAAACCGGTGTCACACTAGACCTGCCACTTTAACTGCAATCCTACAGCCAAACCTCACCATTGCAACATTAGAACACCACGGCCCTCTCTTTGACACTATTTATAAATGATTTCCTTCGGAACTGTAGATTTTGTTTGAGAGTCTAGGTGTGCTTACATCAGCATTGTCCTCAGCTTCAAAAAGTCGTTGTGCTCTGGGTTTTCCACTTCAACAACGCCCCAGGGGTAAAGTCGACCTCGAACCTTTTTACCTTTGGCCTCAATCAATTGGTTGGAGCCGACCACAGAGAATGGAATACTGGCCTAAAAGATAACAAAAGATTAAACTTGATGTGTCAAATTTGAACATATGTGATTACACATTCTGGCCAGTGGACATTGTCTCAGGCTCTTGGTATTTTGAGAACACTCACATTGCACCTGATCGCAGCAGAACTACTGAAAACACTGTACCAAGAAAACAATGCAGGGGATTTTTTTTTAGCTCATATGCGAGGGTACTATTGATAATTAATAAGAAGCTTCCCTGAACAGCCACAGAGCTTTAATAGTGACAATTCAAAACGAAACCATGTAAGGGGGTTTGAATACATTTCTTTCTCAGGTAATCTTTAGGGAGATAAAAAGGCAGAGCGTCGTCTCAAGCCAGAACTCCAGGTAAAAGCCGTTTAATTCAGGCACTGGGTTAATTAAGCAGCTCAATTACTGGTAGCAACGATGAACAATGGTTACTATCAAGAAGTAATGGTATTTAATAATAAAAGCAAAGTAGTACAATAACATTTAGAAAAAACTGACTGTCAAATAAGGCAATGCAAAAATATATTGATTTAATGGAATGCAATCCTAGGTTTGCAGTATGTTTTGTTCAAGAATCACTTTAAAATCACTCTTCTGTCATTTAAGGCTTAGATTTGGAATGCAACAATACCTTTTTTTGAAATCTGTTTTTGGCTTTAGGTGTGACTTGACTGACTCCTCATTACATCCTTTTAAGCCCACAAAAGACTGGAACACAGTTAATCTCATTAAATTCACCCCTTCACCTTCATGATAGATGTGCATTACTAGGCTAAAGCTGACCCTCCTCTTCCACTAAGTCCAGTGGCTGGGATAGTCACAGGTAAATCCGCTACCAGAGTGAGCTGCAAATTTATGATTACAGGCAAGTGACACTTAACACGATCATAACATACTCTACTGCAGGTTTACATACTATACATAAGAATGTAAAGCAGTCATCCTATCTTAAGTAAAGCAGTGGATAACGGGAAAACATAAGCAAACAAAGGCCATTTTTAAAAGGAGATGATCCCCTACTTTGAGTAGAACTGCCTTGGATCTAACAGACTTGTGGACAGCAGGAAATTTATCTGGCAATGCAAAACATGGAAATTGCCCTCCCAAGCAGTGGATTGTTCACGAACACCCAATATAGGTCTAGTTGAGTGAGGCAGTTTCATGCAGTGTAGCACATAACTGCTTATTTATCTAAGTGACTGAAGAGATTTCTCAGCAGCATTTTGTGGGCTGGTAGAAAAAAAGCATTTCAATTGATTCATAATAAAGGTGGTACAACTTTCATCTGTACACACCTGCAAATATAATACTTACTTTCAGTAACGTTCAGATGGCAACTTAGTTTAAGGGAGACTTCTTCTATAAACCTATCACTAGGCGCAACACTTTATTTGGAATTTATTTGCAGCACTACCAATTACCGGGACAATTGACTCCAGTCACAGATCGGTAGGGCCCTATAGTTTATGATGTCATGGAGCCCATATAATGCAATATACACTGGTGAAGACAGTTAGGTTTATTATTTCCAAACAATGTAGGTGGGAGAAAAAGTTACAATTTGAGATTAATGGAGGCAAAATAAAAAATACAAAACACAGAATTTAACACCCTCAGGAGAGGTGTTAAGGAATCTGGGTGAAAATACATACCCATCAAACAAAATGTAATTGAAAGAAAGGAGGAAAGTAGCGAGCAATTTGATTACTTTTGGTGACGCCATATCTGGTAGGGGTTCTATCTAGCACACATTCCTTACCTTAAAATTATCCTCTAGCGTCAGTCTGGAGCCAAACTTTTTCATAAACAGAACGCCTGAGCGCTGATAGGTGGTGCCGTCGGCATGGCCCACGCCAGAAGTGATGTCCATGGCACCTATATAGGTGACACCCCAGCACGTGGATGTCAGTTTCTTTTCACAACTTTGCAGGCCAGGACCGCAGAGCCACAAACAACACAGACTACTGGTGTGGAAAACTACGGCCCTGAAAGAGGAAAGCCCTGTCCCTAGAAATCAGTCCGCAGAGCAGGGAGGATGGGTGGGACGGTAAGGAACTTGCGGCTAGATAGTCTTTCTACAAGATAAGGCGTTACCAAAGGTAAGTAACTTGTTCATCTGATACAGACTTACAGATGCAGATTCCTTACCTTAGAATAGATACACAAGCAATACCTACCCGGAGGTGGGTCTGCAAAACAATTTCACATCATAAAGTCCTGCAGGAGCGAACAGGCAAAGTACCCGTCCCGCAGACCTGACTGCACACATTCACAAAATGCAGCTGGCTGGACAGAGAGGTCCACATTGCTGCCTGGCAGATGTCCAGGACCGAGACTCCGCATGCCAACAGTGGTTGCAGCTTTGGTGGAATGACAAAGCACGCCTTTAGGGGTTGCTTATTGGCCAATGATAAATTTTAATGCAGAGCACGATACATAGTAAGTTGGTCTTTTCTGCACAGGCTTTCCCTTCTATGCTCAGACATAAACCACGAAGAGTTGGTCGTCCACTCAGCACTCTTTCGTACGGTCAAGGTAGCAACAAGACTCTTTTTGGGTCCAGACAGTGAAGTCACTCCACTTCTTTGGCGAGATATGGCAGAGCGTAAAAAGTAGGCAGGATTATCGCCTGCCCATATGAAAGGGAGTGACCACTTTCAGCAGAAAGGAAGCTCTTGGGCAAACTACCAGCTTGTTGGGGTAGATGTTCAGGTATGGAGTCTGGAATGACGAATCCTGAAGCTCACTGACTCTCCAGACAGATGTTATTGCCAGCAGGAAAGCAGTCTTGATGGTAAGGAGCCAGAGAGGACAACTGTACAATGGCTCAAAGGGAGTGCACATCAGAAACGTTAAGACCAGATTAAAGCCCCACGGAGGCATACTGAAGGGCGAAGATGTATATGTGTTGCAAACATTTCAAGAACCAATTTATAGCAGACGATTTGAAGAGGGAAGGCTGATCAGGTAACCACAGAAATGCTATACTGTTAGAAGGATAGCCTTTTAGGGGGCCCAGAGCAGATCCCTGCTGGGTAAGAGAAAGGAAAAAGAGAAGGACATGAGAAAGAGGGGCAGAAAGAGGGTCAACCTGTTTCTCTGCACACCATGTCACAAACTTGCCCCAACGGCAGGCATATACAGTCTTGGAGAACACTTCCTTTCTGCTGTGACAGAAGATAGACCCGAAGAGGCAGCCTGATTGGAGGACCGATGGCCATGCTCAACAGCTCGGGACGGCAAACCCTTCGAGCCCAGTCCTGAACCACATGGATGACTTGGGTGCAGTCATTCCTGATCTTCTTGAGAACTCTGGGCTAGAGTAGTTCGGGCAGAAAGGTGAACAGGAGCCATGAGCTTCACTCAAGGCGAAATGAGTCTCCAAGCTAGAGCAGCCTTAGCAACTCCAGTGCGCAGAACTGCTGACATTGCATATTCTTGGCAGGGGGCGAACAGATCTAACTAAGGCTCTCCCCACTACTGAAAGACCATGCAACACCTCCGGGTGGAGACATAATTCGTGATCTGCTAGGCATCTTCGGCTGAGTTTGTCTGCCCTGGTGTACAGAAAGCCCGCCTGGTGTTGAAACACCGGGCATATGCCCTGCTGTTCCAGCCATGTCAAGAGGCGCAGAGCCTCTTGACATTGGGTCCACAACCCCACCCGGCCAGTTTGGTGCTGTACTTTCTGGTGGTGGTGTTGCCCATGAAAACCTGCACTAGACTCCCCTTTAAAGATGGTAGAAAGGCTTTCAAAGCAAGCAGATCGCCTGGAGCGTCAGTAGGCTGCTGTGGAGTCTGGATTCTGGCAGAGACCTCCGATTTCCACCTCTACCAGATGGCCACCCTATTCCAGGAGTGATGCATCTGTCACCACTGCCAGGTCTAGTTGGGGAAGGAAGAGGCGTCTGCTGCTGACCCAGTGGCAGTCTGTTAACCACCACTGCAGGTATTTTGCAGTTCCATCCGAGATCTGAACCATGTTGGGAAGATTACCCTGATGCTGCGCCCAGTGGAATTTTAGGTACCACTGCAGAGCCCGCATATACCATTGAGCACGTGCCATAAGCAGGATGCAGGAGGCCATGATGCCCAGCAGCCTCAGAGTCAGTCTCACCGTAATCCAGGATAGAGGCTGAAACATCCGTATCATAGCCTGAAAATCATGGACTCGTCGTTAGGGGTGATAGGCACCGAAACTGCATTGTGTCCGGGACAGGTCTTAAGAAAAGGGAGCATCTGAGAGGGAGTCAGGTTTGACTTCAGCACATTGATAGTGAACCCCAGCGAGTGCAGGAGGTACGCAGTTATCTGGAGGTGGGAGACAATAGCTTGAGGTGAGTCGCATTCAACAGCCAGTCGTCGACATAGAGGAGGACTAGCACCCCTAACCTCCTCAGATGAGCTGCAACCACTGCCATCACCTTCATGAACACCCGAGGGGTGCAGGTGTGGCTAAAAGGAAGCACGGCAAACTGAAAGTGCTTGTGGCCCACCGTGAACTGCAGATAACGCCTATGGGCAGGAAGGACGGGAATGTGGAAGTATGCGTCCTGCAAGTCCAATACTACCATCCAGTCTCCCAAGTCCAGGGCAGACAGGACTTGAGCGTGCATGAGCATTTTGAACTTCTTCTTGAGAAGAAATTGAGAGGGTGCAGGTCCTTCTTGGGCACCAGGAAGTAACAGGAATAACAAAAACAACCTACTTTTGGCATTGGCACCCTCTCTATGACTCTCTTGGCCAAGAGAGCAGTTACTTCCTGGTAGAGCAAAGAGGAATGACAGCCTGTCGCAAGTGGGTGGCATGTGTAGAGGGGTAGTCAGGGAAGATAGGGAACCCAGCAGTCTGATGATCTAGACCTCCAGCGGGGCATGTGATGGAGTATCCTGCCTCCCACTGGGTGCACATGATGGTAAGAGGGCAAACAAAAAGTTGGGAGGCTGCGGCTGCTAGGGGAGTGGTACCGGCCCGACCCACGTGGAGGCTGGGAAGCTTGCACAACATAGTGGCTGGGCTGGTAAAGATGCATCTGGAAGCCCCTTCCTTGGTCATAAAAGGAGTGAAAGCCAGACTGGTGCTGGCGAGGGGCCATGGAAAGGCCCAATGACCATGGCTGTAGCCCTGCTCCTCTTGAAGCGCTCGAACACTGAGTCTGCCTTGACTCCATAGAGACTGGAGCCAAAGGACATGTCCAAAGCGACGCTTGGGCATTCCTGGAAAAAACTGTTCTCAGCCAATCTTAGCACCGAAAGACCACCAACGAAGAAACCACTCTGCCCAGCGAGTCAGTTGCGTCCAGCCCACATTGAATCATGAACTTAGCTGCATTTCGCCCATCAGTCATACCATGACTAAGTATGGCCCGGGCCTCCGCCGGGACCATATGCAGCACCAGCATAACCAAATCCCACAAGGAATGGGTGTAACTGCCCAAAAGGCATGCACGGTTCATGGACCGCAATGCCAGGCTGATGGAAGAAAACATTTTCTTTCATAGGGTGTCCAGCCTCTTGGATTTCCTATCTGGTTGGGTGGTAGGCAATGCACCAGGATTTACACAGGCGGTGGACCACTAAGCTCTACAGGGGAAGGGTGTTGTGTGAGGTAACTGGGTCCTTGAGGCAGGGGATGGAGGTGGGCAATCATTCTGGGTTGGGACCAAGTCCCCAGCAGGATGCTACACTGAATGGGAAAAGGAGCTCTGCAGGGGGTCACTTCCGGCTGAAGCACCTCTGTCAAGACGTTCGTGTTGACTTCCACAGAGGATAGGCTAGGGTCTAGGACCTCAGCGCCCTTCTCATCACCATGGCAAAAAAAGCCTCTTCCTTCGTAGCCATGGTAGGGGGATAGAGCATGCCAGTATCTGGTGAGGTATCCAGTCCGCTGGCATCCGCCAATTTCTCACACCAGTCCGTGTTTGTGTCTAGGGGCTGGTATTCTTCAGGGTTCAACAACCTCTCCCAATCATCCCTGAGTCCCAGCCCATAAGAATAGGGCTCAAGCTCCAGCCTGGAAGGCATGGCCAAAGTCGACATCGGACAATGCCCCTCCTGAGTCAGAGATGAGAATGGGGACAGCACTGCCAGAGGGGCTGGGAGCATCAAGGCCGGCACAGGGGACAGTCAAGGTGGTATGACCAGCGCCTATCCGGATCCATGGGGCCTGACTGGAGCAGGGAGGCGAAGCTGCCAGCGAAGAACCAGTGGGGGCCCCTTCCAATTTCGTACAGCCTGAAGGCCCACCAGTGGGAATGGGCTACCAAATAGGAGTTGCATGGCCTCAGAGCTCATGGAGTTGGGTAGGGGTCGTTCTGTCTTCCAAAAACTCGGTGAGGCGCAGAGCATGTCTAGGGGCAGCCTTAACGGTGGAGCCAGGCCTTGAATGACGAATTTCCCTCATCTAGTTGGATGATTTTGAGGAGGGGTGAGGGCAGGAGGGGAGAAGAAGACCTTTTCAACTTCTTACTCTTCTTGCAACTGTGGGACTTTCCAGCCAACTTGGAGTGTGATAAGGATCTTGAAATCCGCAACTGATCCCAGGACCTTCCTCTCAAGAGGGATCGAGACCAAAGCCTTGGGGTGCATGGCGATGCAGTTCATCAGATTGTGGTTACACTCAATGCAAGTAATATGCCAGTCTGTCACCAACATCTGTTGATGACAGGCGCTGCAGGGCTTGAGGCCAGCCTTCGTAGTGGCCATCCTGCAAATACCAGGGGAAAAATGTGAAAGACTTTGACAAAAACTCGGAGATCAGTCAAAAGTTGCCTGGGAGTAGCTCTCTTAGAATCTGCGCTGACTGGCATGTAAAGAAAAGAACTGAAGTCAGTGCCCTGGGGTGGCACCTATATAGGCACTGCACACGTCGCTTCAGACCCCGCAGACGCCATGTGGATTTCAACTGGAGCCCAGGGGTACTGCTCACGGAAAATTTCTAGATCCAGTTGGATGCCTGGAGATAATTCTAAGGTAAGGAATCTGCAGCTAGAAGTCTGTTAATTACCTTCAGTAACACTTTTTCTGTTACAGACTCCATCTAAACACAGATTTCTTAACTTGGAATATTCCCCAGGCATCAAGACTAGATATGGAAATTCTTGAACAGTACCTCTGAGTGCTGGTAGGTGGAGTCGATCGGCTCCACTTCTGCACATGTCGCTGCCGAGCATATATGGCGCCACTTTATACAATGGCAATCCCTCTGCTAGGACTCAATAGTACAATACTATTGTACAATGTCACACAATTGTATTAAACAGTAAAATAACCAAGTATTTTTTTTTTTTTTTTTTTTTTAAACCTTTATTTAGCACTGTGTACAAGACAAATACGGGCCTACAACCATCCGGCCGGCCTCGACACTTCTGATGCTTGATAGCAAAGTATACGTCCACTCGGTGGCACGGCAGCACCTAAAAGCATACGACCTATGTTGCAAAATCCACGTGCACTGAGTGGCAGGAGACAGTAAGGTTAATTTTAAAAAGTTTTAAAGTTAAGGAGATACAGAGCTAGAACGGATCAGTGCACAGAACAGACGAGCATACGATAAATGGGTAACATCCAACAGGAGAGTCAACTAACAGTGAACATATCTAAAATGGCGGCACGAAACTATAATACCAGGATATAAATACGCAGCGAAATGTGCCTCCCAGCCGCTACCCTCCTAACACCATTCCCCCCCACTGACCCTAGAAAAAGACGTAGGAAAAGGACAGAAGAAAGAAAAAGAAGGCCCATAGTAACAAAAAACGTATCGAAGAAGACCCCCCACCCTACACGCATGCCGAGGCTATGGCCTACCCCCCCCCTAGCTACGTGTCTGTCGCCCCATAGGAACCCGAAATATAGAATTAAGGAAAGAAGAAAGGAAAAAAGACCATAAAGCGGGGAGGAGCCCACCACACTGCCGAACTCCCGGACTCCCGCGCCGCTCATACATCCTGCGCCATGTACAGTACAGTATCAAAAGACCCACGTAAACCCGGTGGTCCCGATTCAATAACACCCAGCACTTCAGCACTTCACAAGTCCTCCCCCCGGCAGAAGAAGGAAACAGGAGGCGAAATCACAGCGACATGTAACAAAAACTGGTCATTAAAGACTACTCATCCAAAATTACAAAACGTGTATCAGTCCAGGGCCCCGTATGCCGATCCAACCAAAGCGACAACCGGCATGTCATCACCCCTGTCCGGACCGGCAGATATGATTCAGGCCCGTCCATTGCTGCGAGTCACCTTCAGCCAGGACAAAGAGACAAGATGGCCGCTCTCGAGGAAAGGGGACAATGAAGACGTATCGTACCACAGGGTCCCAAACGCAGCAGTAACATGCCACAGAGGCTCGAGCGATAGGTGCTTTCAGGGTAACATCTGGCAAGGGAAGCGAAAGGCTAGGTCTCAGCAGGTAGTTCGTAGGCAGAGTCACAACGTTCAAAGTGAAGGGTGTCCCTGCAACTGTATCCGTGTCGATGGGTTGACGCGTTACATTGTAGCCAGGAGGACTCCGCACCACCGGCCCCCCACTCTGCGACATTGTTTCACCTCCAGGAGAAAACAGGGGCGGCGGGGGATCCTCCAGCCGGGAACGTCCCGTTGCAACCAGTGCCTCCTCGATTCTCCGGGTCAGCGCCTGGCAAGTACTCTGCATTGCCACTTTTAACGCCACAAGGGCGGCCAATACATCCCCACAGGTCGGGTCCCTCTGTACCAAGCATCGGTCCGCACTATCCCGCTGTTCCTCCGATGCGGCAATCAGCTCCGGGGCACATGGGCGCGCAGACACTGCGAGTCCCGGGTCAGCCAGCGTCTCAGCAAGAAGAGCAGACGCCATTGTCATCTCCACTGCGGGCAATTAGTGACGGGACAAAAATGACTATGATCCGAGGATGTAGACACCGGAAAAGCGTCGTGCTCCACTCGGGAGCTGCACCGGGCGAGAGCGCCCCACGGCCACCGCGAGAACCGGCCGTTCGCCGCAGGAAGACGCTACAAAATGGAGTCCGCTCGCTTGTCTTCAGGGTGGCGGAGGAGAGCTAGCATTAGGGGGCTCCGACGTCGTCCACACCACTGCCGGCGCTCGGGGGAGTCCGACCCGGACGTAAGGGTCTGACTCCAGTCGCACGGCCAGCATTTCCTCCCCCGCGATCACCCGCAGTATTCCAGCTCAGCACCCCGTCCACATCCCTCGGCGTCCAGCGGCGGCCATCTACGCAGGGACCCGTGGGAGCGCCGGAGGTCGTAGTAGACACCGAGTCAGCCACCAAACCCGCCGACAAAGGTGTCAGGAGAACGCCAGTCACTTCAATGCCGGTAATCCGCGGCGGCTGGGCGGCGCAGGTCAGGAGAATTAATCAGGATTAACAAAAGAAGCCGGACGGTCCACGGAGCCGGGAGCTCAGGCGTCCGACCCGTCGGCCATCTTGGCTCCTCCCCAATAACCAAGTATTTATCACATTTATTATAAAAAACATACATGTATCACATTTAAAATCAATTGTACATTTCCCAAAACATATTAAAACACATTGATCACATCATTACAAAATTGTCAATTCATGTACAAATAACAACCTGTTATGAGCCCGCATAACAAAAAACCACAAAAGACAATGAACTTTGTCATATATTACACATCCTATTGGGTCATAAATGTGTATCCGCAGATTGTGATATATCGAAAACAATTATATCTACAAAAAAGCCATGGTTGTCCCTCGGATTGTGTTTTCAATTGCGTCGACGCGTTTCAATGGTATTTCTTATAAGGCCATCTTTTTCAAGACAAATTATAGGTTTTGATCCTTGTCTGTTACATTCGAACCTTTGTAACTACACTCTGTTTACTCGAACATTACTCCAAATTTTCTTATTAAGTCACGTTCTTTGATGCTGTATATTCTCATCCGTCATGTGCAGGATTTAGGAATATTTATTGTGGGCTTATTTACAAGATGGGTTGTTTCATTTGTGTTTTCAACAGGGCGGCAGGGGTCAGTTATGATTCTCCCTCATTAAGCGCCACCTTATGGCCACTATTTTTCTGGCGTCAAATGCGGAAGTACTCCTGCCTCGTCTCCTCGTCTTGGGGGAGTCAAGTTAACTGACACTACAGCAGGAAACACACTTATCAGGCATAGATTGATGTCATGGGTGGATGGATGGCTCGCCAGGCTCAGGCAGAAAGTCAAAAGAAATGCACTGCCGCAGCTCCATCTCCATAAATGGAAGTGTAGGTTGTGCATATTCGGGCGTAGGTGCATCCATTGTTACAAGACTTGCGGTCTTTCTAAACGGGTAGCCGGATCGGAGGACCACAATGCTTAGGCTCAGAAACTCAGGGTATTACAATCTACTGGGCTATTAAGATGGCATGGGCCCAAAGAGTGCTCATTTTCTTCAGAAATGCAAGAGAGGAAGTTGTGGAACATCTACAGGAGACCAACAGGCTCATCCTAGAGGGAATGTGTCTCACAGGCACTTTTCGGGAGGAAACTCCAGTGCGCAGAAGCTTAGACTCGTGATGGAAACCCTCTGCCGAGGGATCAGGTGGGACTTAGTCTCATTCATGGAAAACTATGAGCAGATCAAGAACCTGTCTGTTGTCTGGATAGTGGTCCGTGACTTCACTATGGCCAGCCTGCGTTAAATAGCCATTATCGAGGTATACCAGCCACCAAAGATGATAATATAGGCCAGCAGGGCAAACTGAAGAAAAAAAATTGGTTCTCACCGAAAATCGCACTGGTGAGGGGGAATAATGGGTAGAGAGAATATGAAGGGCAAGGCATTGCCCCTTGTAACAATCTGTAAAACATATCGGTCTAGTGTATGGATTTCTAGCGAAGGTTTAAATATCACACCTTGCCCCCTAATGGCTGAACGTGGGCCTGAGAGGGCAATTCAATGTGAACTGGGAACTACTGTCCCAGTACTGTCATAGTGGAGGAAGTATTGGAAGATTGGAGTGAATGATATTGACTGCCACCACGCCTTATGCCTCAAAAGGGCAGAGCTTGCTGTTGCACAGTCAGGGAAGGTTGACATTGCCTATAAGCTAAACTGGAATAGCCCATGAATATTCTTCACTGTTAGTGGAATTGTGTGGCTAGGAACAATAACCATGGACTGAGCTGTGGCATAACTATCTCTGAATCATTTGAGTGCAAAGTCAGCATTCTCTCCTACAAGTCTAATCCATCAATATCCCATGAAAGCCCAGTTGATCACATCCATTTATGCCTCCGCAGCACTATACTGGTGCCACCTACTCAAAATTTGCAGTCAGTAGTATCTAGGTATTTATGCAACACTTACTTTGCTGTCCGTATTGTTTGGCACTCTGCAACAGTCAGAAGACCTGCTGGATTTGTCTCATAAGAAATGGGATTACCTGCTCAGAAGGAATTAAATCAGTGGATCAGATGATGTCAGACCTTGTTGAAGAAATTCAGTCAATAAATGTGCAATTTGTTCCTAAGTATGCAGTACCGAATCTAGCACTCTACAGCAAAAGAGGAACTTTATTCCAATGGTGGACGAGGTGAAGAGTCCCGTTTAGAGTCTCAGGTAAAGTATCTAACACACTGACATTATTTTCCTTGTCAGGAGGAACATTAGATGAAGGGGCTGTGGCATACACTTTTCGGGCAGCAGAATTAATTAGAGTCTGGTGTAGAATCTGTGTAAAGGAAAGGTGGCTACTCATATAGAGGTCTGCATCTTTTCTATATTCGGGATTAAGCAGCCTTAACGGAAGCCCGTGTCAAGTATAGTTTGTTAGCTGGTTCTAAAAGACCTGGAGCCAAAGTTAGCAATGGTCTAAAGGTGGACCTTTGATGTGGCATTTCAAAGATTGCCGCCATGGTAGTTGGTAACTCAATATTTAATTTTTTGGCGCCTCTGAAAAGAAGATCCTTAAAAGGTGCCGATATCATCAACAGTAGATATTGTCACTGGTGGGGAGTCTGACAAAGTAGGGGAAGGTGGAAGTTGTATGGTGAGACTGATGTGGAGGAAGAATTCCTTCTTCTACTTGAGCATAATCAGCTGGAAAATCTTGAGTGAAGAGGATGATGGGGAGAACTTGTCTTTGACCTAGACCCATTTCTGCAAGATCTGGTATGACGGAAGCAAAATCCATGATGTCTTGGTGGAGATGTCGCTGGTACAAGAAACTTGATAGTTAAGGGGTGGCTGGCGGAATTGATGGCATAATTACTGTCAGAAGCACTCGATGTGGAGGTGTAGAAGGAGACCGAGGTACATAAGGAGGAGAAGGAGGAGGAGACTGCGTCAGAACTTGAAAAGGCATTGGTGAATCCGAACGGTGACTGGAGAATCCAGTCTGAATGGCGAGCAGGCTCTTGAGTACTCCGGGTCCAATTCAGATAAAAGTCTGCCAGCTTTCATGTGTGAAAGCTATTCCGTCGATATAGAGTGGGAAGTGGAATGATGTCTCAACGTATTGTCTCAACGCTGACAGTGCCCTCCTCCTTGACGTCCTGTGTTATAGACGCCAAACCACCCCTCAACAGCATGCAACTAGATGCAGTACCTCATCTCGATGTTTGACACTCAACGGGAACAACATTTTCACCAGATCGCCTTTTGGATCTCGCTCTGCAGGAGTCCTCAGACAATGACATAAGGCACTGGTAGAAGATACAATCACTCCTTGACCCTCAGATGTCTCTCCAGCCAGGAAATCTTGCCTTCTATGGGTGTTCCACTTGGCCATGCATGCAAATCTTTTCTGTATCAAAGTTTGTCTGTAGGGGGTCCTGCAGTGGCGATACATCTTTGGGTCATGAGACTGGCAAACAGAGGGTACAGATCCTGGGCGGGTCTGTTTTTGCAATTTTCCTGCCAAATTCTGGGCATGTCGCTAAAAAAAGAAGACACTGTGAGAACGAATAGAAGTATTTTGTGTAAGAAAAAAAATCTGAGAATACTCTTCACCCTAAAGGACGTTGAATTAATCACCTTTGGTTAAAAAAAAAAAAAGTGACTACTCGTAGTGGCTTTTAAAGGCTTATGCAGTTTTCCCTAATTGTTTAAAGTAAATTATGTAATTGACAATACAGCCTGTTTAAAGGCTGCAAATGCTAGTTTTTTTGTCACATGTACTCCCAGACCTTTCCGACGTAAGGTGAAGATACTGTAGAAAATGTGGCTTTGAAACAACTGTTCCAGAGTCCCCTATGTGGGCGGGACTATTCAGTGCTTATGATTATCAATGGAGATCCCCTGAAAGTGTACAGAAGGCGTCGCCATCTGCTCACTAGTTGCCTTTGGATACACTAATTGCACAGCTTCAAGTCGCCACTGGAGTGCCAGCACTACAGGCAGACCACTGTCTGGGTCACTGAGAGACATTCGGCCTAATGCAAGATACATTTTGGATTTGTTGGCAAGCCAACAAAGTTGGGAGCAGAGCTCGGGACCCACGACACAAGGTTTGAAAAGCAATGAACTGAAGTCAGCGCGCAGGGATGTAGCTCTGCTCTGTCCCTTCCAAGGTAGTATGATCTCTGCAAAGCCATGTGGTGTCCTCTACTGGCGTGAAAGGAGCATTGCTGAAAAAATCTCTTGCTCCAGTTGGGCACCTGGGAATATTCTAAATGCAAGGAATCTGATTTGTGGTTGGAAGTATCCATAAGAAACACAAATTTGCCTGAGACTGTGTCAAAAGGGTTCATGTCCAGGGGAATAAAGTATCCAAAGTTCATAAAAAAATTAGAAAAAACCCATCAGTTAAAGGACAACTAGTTTTTTTTGGGGCAATTTGCCACTTCCAGAATTATGGTAAGGAGGTCATGAAGATCCATGTCAGACACTCCAACAGCATCAATTATCAATAGGGAAACAGAACTGACGAAGCATTGCCAATCAGCCTGAGTTCAGGGATGTGTTTACAAAGCGGAATCAGAAGGAAGGAATATCCTTTAGAAAATCTTATGTACAGCTAGGCTCTTTTACTACCTACTTCAGTAATGGACCTTCCAAATCTAAATGTGCAAGTAATCCTCTGCTTGCAATATAGGGTTCATGACTCTGGAGAACAAATAGTACCGAGGCTTACCTTTAGCAGTCTTGTTTGCTCTTTAAAGTCTTCATCCTCATCAGATTCTGCATCTGGCAGGTGGTATATCTTGATACCATGTTCTTCAATTTCATCCAGAATCTGAAGTACAAAGCAGAGTAAATGGTACAAAGTTTATACAATGAATTATCAACTGGCAAGGAGATACTCAGTTTATACATTCTACTTGCTTACTGGTGAATAGCGTAAATTCGCTTAAAAAAGAAGACTGGAGTTAAGAAAAAAGTAGCTGAGATAGACGAGAAATCACTAAAAGGATGTTCAAGAAAAAGGAAAGCAGGTAAGTAAAGGAAACCGACCTGACAACAGAAAATATTGCACCATTTTTGAAAATAAAGTAATCAAAACTTTTCTATGCATGATTAAGTAGCAAATTTGGAACAACAAAGTTCATAATTTAGTGAGGATAGTTTGGAGCATTTCTTAAGTAGGAGTCTTTATTTTTTGCTACCAACAGCTGAACATAGTTACATTTTCTTGGCATGTTTCCAAAAGATAGTAAAGATAGTCAGTAACAGCTTTACTTTAACTAGCCATAAAATCAGATAAAAACAATAAAATAGTAATAGAAATTAGCACAATTGTTCATTATCATGACAAAAACATTATTTGCAACAACGCCTTATCAAATATACTGCCAATAGTATGACACAGTAAACGCCATCTTCCTAGATTTATCCAGTTTGTACATACCAAAAACTGCTTTAAACCTGCAGGTGTCCATATTTTTCCTGAAATGACCAATCCACTTTGCCCTCGGTGTGGTATACCCCTGACCTTTTTGCTACTGGGGGGTTTAGCCTCATTCACAAAGGTCTCCAATTTGGGAGTGTTACTATGCATTAAGAAAATTCTATCAAAGAGCCTCTGGAAACATTTCTAAACAGTCTATTCTGTAGCCATCCCTTGAACGTGGCTTTGGCTTTAACTGCCATTCTGGTGGAAGTAGACTCTATGGAAGTCCTTTACTGGGGCATGCAAAGCTGGATAGCAAGTTTATGACTAGTCTAAATAAGCCTAACAAATGAATACCTGCTACCAAAAAGCTAAAAATGTCACAGCAAATGCTGTAATGGATTAACTCTCGGGTCCACCACTCCCAAACCTAAAAGCAGAGCAGGCAGTGTTCATCTATGGAGGCTATATGAACAATGCAAAGGCCCACCAGCAGGGGGACAGAGGAAGCAGTAAATGGCAAGCACAGTACACCTTTCAAAAAACCAGACTGACATACAGACAGTGGAGTGACTTTCCATCAGACCCCAATTTCCACTCCTTATAGTGAACCATCTTGGCATCTTGCTTTTATTTCTTGTATGGAACAAGAGAAACCACCAGACTGCCATGCTTCCTAGCAATGCGAGCTGTTGAATTTCCCATTTTAGGTCTGATGAGATTTTCCCATCTACATAGTTTAAGTCTTTAGTGTCACAGTTGAAGAACTAGTCACTAACATTTAGCAACTCCTTAACTGGTGGAGACTACCTAGCTGCAGATTACTTACATTAGAATTATCCCCAAATGTCAGACTGGATCTGGAAACTTTTCTTGAGCAGTACCCCTGAGCGCTGATAGGCGACGTCTCTTGGCTCCACGTCGCGTCATCTGCACTGGAAGTGACGTGCGTGGTACCTATATAGGCCCAGAAGCGCAGAGCCACAAAGCAGACCGACAACTGGAGTGGAATACCAGGGCCCTGAAAGGGGAATGCTCTGGCCCTAGGAATCCGTTCGCAGAGCAAGGAGGATGGGTAGGTCGATAAGGAATCTGCTGCTAGATATTGTCTCTACCAGATAAAGCATTACCAAAGGTAAGTAACTTGGTCATCTGAAAGACTTCAAGCCCCAGATTCCTTACCTTAGAACAGCCAAGGCTCTCCCCATTGCTGAAGGACACCTTGCACCACCTCCAGATGGAGACACCATTCGTAAACCAACAGGCACCTTTGGCTATGCTCGTCCGCTCTGGTGATCAGAAAGCCCGCCCGATGCTGAACCATCAGGGAAATGCCCCGATGTTCCAGCCATGTCCAGAGACCCGGCCTATTGACAAAGGGTCCATGCGTCCACCCGCCCAGTTTGCTGTAGTACCACATGACGGTAGTGCTTTCTGTGAACACCTGTACTAGCCATCCCTTGATGAAGGGTAGAAAGGCTTTCAATGCAAGTCATATCGCCCAGAGCTCCAACAGGTTGATGTGGAGTACGTATTTTGCAAGAGACTAGAGGCCTCTGATCTCCACCTCTCCCAGATGGACGCCCCATCCCAGGATTGACGCATCTGTCACTACGGTCTGATCTGGTTGGAGAAGGGAGAGGGGTCTGCCGCTGACCCAATCTTGGTTCGTTAACCACCACTGCGGATCTTTTACAGTTCCCTCAGAGATCTGGACCATGTTAGAGAGATTATCCTGATGCTGGGCACACTGGAACTTCAGGTCCCACTGTAGAGCCAGCATATGCCTGCAGGCAAGTGTCACAAGGAGGAGGCAGAAATCATGAGGCCCAGCAGTCTCAGAATCGGTCTCACCAAAATTCAGGATAGAGGCTGAAACATCAGTATCATAGCCTGAATATCCTAGACTCGCTGTTTGGGAGGAAAGGCCCAAAACTGCACTGTGTTCAGACAAAACACTGATGAAAGGGAGCCTCTGAGAGGGAGTCAGGTGTGACCTCTGTATGTTGATAGTGTACCGCAGCAAAAGCATGAGCTCAGCTGTAATCTGGAGTTGGAAGACCAGAGTCTTGGGCGAGCTTGTTTTAACAGCCAGTCGTTGAGATACGGGAAGACTGGCACACCAAATATCCGCAACCAACGGCATCACTTTGGTGAAAACCGAGGGCGCTGGTAAGGCCAAGGAGCAAGGAGAAAAAAGTGCATGTGACCTACTTTTGGGCAGGACAGGAATGTGAAAACATGAGTCCTGCAAATCCAATGCTACCATCAAGTCTCCTGTGTCCAGGGCAGACAGGACCTGAGCGAGAATTTTATGTTCTTCGTCTTGAGGAAGAAATCAAGTAAGCGTAGGTCAAGTATAGGACAAAGAACTCTATGGCTCCCTTGGCCATGAGAGCAGTTACTTCCTTGTGGTGAACTGATAAATGGTTCTCCATTAGCCTGTCATAAGTAGGTGGCAAAGACTGAGGGCCAGTCTTAATGGAGAGGGAGTAGCCCCTTTGGGCGATCTGCAAAACCCACTGGTCCGATGTTAAGGACCACCAGTGCGGCAGTTGATGATGGAATCTGCCCTACACTGGGTGCCCATGACAGTAAGTGGGCAGACTATAAGGTTTTGGAGACAGCGGCTGCAGAGGGAGTGGTGGACTGGCCAGACCTCTGGCTACCCGACTTATATGGTCTGTGGGTACTGCGTCCTTAGAAATGCAGTCTTGGAAATTTACGAGCCGCAGTGGCTGGGCGGATAAAGACACGGCTGGAACCCCTTCCGTGGCCACAAAAGCAGCAAAAGGAGAATTGGCGGTGACTAGGGTTCATGGAAAAGCCTAAGGACCTGGTTGTAGCCCTGATGTCCTTAAAGCGCCCCAGAGCTGAGACCACCTTGTGTACGAAGAGACTGGAGCCATCAACGGGCAGGTCCATAAGTGATGTTTGGACGTTCCCAGAAAAGCCAGTAGTTCACAACCAAGCATGGAGCCTTAGGGCCACCCTCGCCGAAACTGCTCTGCCTATCGAGTCAGTGGTGTCCAGTCTACACCTAATGGTGAACTTAGCTACATCACTCCAGTTGGCAACAGATGGGAGAGCACAGCCCCGGCCTCCTACGGAACGTTTTGCAGCATCTGCGCAACCATATACCACAGAGCATGGGAATAGTGGCCCAAAATGCATGCTTTGTTCACGGACCACAATGCCATTCAAGTGGAAGAAATGTTTCTTTTTTCTTCCCTAAGTTGTCCAGCCTCTGGTGGTGCGGCTGGGAATGTGCCAGAATTTACGTGGGAAGTGGAGGCTTGGACCACCAAGCTCTCGGGAGTATGATGTTCTGTGAGGAAGTTGGGGTCCCCTGGAGCGGGGCAGTGGCGATGGGCTTCTGTACCGTTCACAAGAGCCCCTGTGTTGGGCTTGGACCAGGTCCCAAGTAGGACATCAGTAACTTCTTCATTAAACAGGAGAAGCAGTTCCCGACTGAGGCACTTCAGTCAAGACATTAGTCTTGACTGCCACCAAGGGCAAACTAAGATCTAGGACCTCAGCTGCCCTCCTCACCACCATTGCGGGGTGGTGGGGATGGGTGGGGTGAGGGAGACGAAAGCATGGCAGTTTCTGGAGATGTATTCAGTTCAAAGGCGTCCACCAACTCCTCATACCATCAACCCCTCTTATAACTTCCGAGGCCTAACCCATGACAATGGGGCTCAGGTACCAGCCTAGTAGGCATGGCTCCAGTCAGTGCCGGAGTTGGTGAACTATATGGGGATGGCGGACTCAGGACCTGTGCCAGGGAAGATCAAGATAAAGGACACAATTGATGGACAGAATGCAGAACAGATCAAAACATTCACCCTCAGTCAATAGATCGGAGTTAAATTCATTATTCTTTTGCTCACCATGCCACCCCAGTTTAGACCTGGCCATATGCAAATCAGTCTTGACCCTGTGCCTCATGGGAACAGTCCACCCCTCCCAGCAGCAGTAGAGATTGAGGCCCACAGTCCGCCTCGGGGGGACCCCAGCAGCAGAGCGTGGCCGCCGGAATCTGCCACGCGGAGTCGGAGAGGAGAGGGGGGGGGGGGGGACCCTCGCTGGTAGCGGAATGACTCCTGCGACCTGATTGGACTCGGCCGCGGTTTGCCCCCAGTAGAAGAGACGGGTAAGAGACTCAGCGAGGGGGAGCTTGGCGTGCCACTCCTCCTACCCCCGCCAGAGTGAAGCAGCCACGCAGTGGGCCGAAGGCTCTTCTGAGGCCGGGTGGCCCAGGACACCCAGCAGTGAGACACTGTCAGACGCGGGGGGAGCCGCTGGACTGCTGGCAGACTCCTTGAGGAGATATACCCATAGTGAAGAGGGTTACAGGCCACCCCCCCCCCCGCTTCTGTTTCCCCAACAGCGGTTCCCGCATTAAGGACACCTCTCCTGGTAGGGCTTGTGAAGACCGCAGGGACCCTTGGGCATAGCGTATTGCACGGAAGATTGCCTGCGGCGGTCTAGGACGCCGGCAAGTGCCCACCGCGGTGCGGGGCACAGTTACCACCCAGGCTGAGTAAGCAGATACCGCCCAGAGACAAGGAGCTGTTTGGGGCAGAGTGGAGTGGCGAGGGGGGCGATGGGTCGTTCTGATTTAGTATCAGTGTGGAGAACCGCCGCAAACATAGCCCTGCAAGGTACCCAGTGGGCAGATAGTGCACAGCAGATTCTTCCAACCGGTGGGGGTGTTACTGGTTAATAGATCGGTGAGTGGCACCACTATATACGGAGGAGAGCCCAGTGAGACCCCCCCCCCCCACTTCTATTCGGTCCCCCCCATTGTGAAGCGTGAAGTTACCCTTGAGAGACCTCTGAGGCCCCACGTAAAGAGTTATTGCCCTACTGAGAATTCCCTGATAGCCCAGGGGGAGACACAGGGAATCCGCCCTGGGCGACTGCAGTGGCTGCTGGGACTGGGAGTGGCAGACAGCCGATGGCTAGAGATAAGGAACCTAAGACTTCTAAACAAGGTAAGCTGGACCGTTTTACTTAAATCCTTCCAGCGACGGGGGAGCAGAGGGAGGTCCTGCCCCCCCACCCAGATGCAGACACGATCCTACAGGCCATACATGCACCCCGAGAAAGCCTTGAAGGCAAGATGGCAGAAATACGAACCGAGGTTACGTTCCTGCGCAAAGACCTGCGAAGGGTCTCCGAAAGGGTCACAGAGGCAGAACAGCGCGTCTCGAAATTAGAAGATACTTCGCGATCCACACGTACGGAAATGGCGGGACTCGTGGCGACTGTGAAGGAGGTGGCCTGGAGAGTTGATGCTGAAAATAGAGCCCGCAGAAACAACCTGAGATTTATAGGTTTCCGGAGAATGCGCAACGCTCTGATACAGGACATTTCCTAGAGACGCTCTCCCGGGAGACAGTTTTCATCATGTTTCATCACAGAGAGAGCACATCGAATGCCCAATGTCCGACCGCCACCGGGAGCACCCCCTCGGCCACTGATAGCTCGATTCTTGAATTTTCAGGACAGAGATCTCATACTCAGAAAAATACGCAAGAAGGGGGAGATCAAATACGGTGTTTAAGGATTACTCGTGAGATGTCCAAAAGCTGCAATGCACCTTTGATCCCATCAAGGCGAAACTTCAAGTCCTCGGCATCCAATGCATGCTACTACTTCAATAACTTTATACAAAGTAAACCATAAAAGCACAATTCATAAAAATCACGTTAAAACAATCCCTAAGCATTTTTAAAACAAAATGTACATGATGTTATATCACAATTGATTTCCGTTGTATAAAAACATTTTTTAAAAAGGCAGTAATAGAGGCAATAGTAAATTCATTATCAAGATATTGTAATGCCAGAAGTGCTGGACGGCATGGTCTCAGTCCCTGTCGTTCTAACACTGGCATGATCCATCTTTTTCTAGGAATAAGATAACATTTACAGAAAAAATAAATGTGTAAGGAGGATTGTGGAGAAACGTCCTCACACGGGCATTTACATAAAATTCTGGACCAGTCATTACATTCAGGGAAACTTGGCGCTCTATAAATAATATTCAATCTAAAGCGCGTTAGCAAAAATCTCTCGTAATCACTGCAGACTAATAAAAACATATGGCTGAATGTTTTCAAAGGCCAGTGTAAGATGATGTGACTGGACCGTTGGTTTCTTCATTTCGGACATAGATCTCATTTCACTCAGGTACCTCATACAACTAAGCTTGAGATCGCTTCTAGACAAATTACACAGTGTATGGGTCCTTATAATATTCTTGTTGTCCCAGACAGCCTAGACATTTTTTAACATATTCCATCCATCTGATGTGTTTTACACCCTCCAACCCCAGAATATCTTTTAAAATTTGACGATTAAAAACAGTCTCCTCTGTGGTCCACACCCTATGCCAAAGAAGGACTGGCCGGATCTTAATTACATCCTCCAAATAGGGCAGACCAAGTTCAGCATGGCAATTAAAGTTAGATGTACTGTCGGGTACTGATAAGAGGAATTTAAGGAACGTGTTTTCTACCATCTGTAATAGTTTTACGTTAGCGAAGCCCCATATACCCGCTCCGTAAGTGGCAATCGCAACACATTTAGCCTTATAAATATGGAGTAATTTCCCTGGAGAGCGTTTTCCTAATTTTCGGCTAAAATTGGATAGCGCCATCACTGATTTGTTGAACAAAAGCCTTCTTAATCTGACTGCCCTACTCCAAATGCCTGCTTGATCAAATAAAATCCCTAAATAAGAAAAAGATTTGGTACACTAAACAATAGACTAGAGCAATCCCACACAAGCTTCTATAGTGTCCTTTCCTGGAAGTCGTTTGAATGTCTCCCCAGAAGGGCAGAAAGTTGTTTCAGGGACAGACCCCATGTTCAACAATGGTCGGGCACAGAGGATTTAGGGCAACAAAGTAGCAACCTTGTTAAAGTTGCATGCTGCAACAAGTTGCATTACTTTCGACTAGGGCATCAAGACAGCTTTAATGCAACAAGTTGTTTCATACCTTACAGTATCAACTTCAGTATTCCCAGTCAGACGTTAGCAAGGCTAAGGTGTCAGCATGGAACTCTGTACTCACAAATGAGGCTACTCGTCTTTGCCACTGTAAAAACGATTGCAGAATTTTACTGTTGGAACACCTAGAAGTACATGTTACACGGTCCAATATACAGCACCCTCCCTTAGAGCTCATTAGGCCTGCTCTAGGGGGGACGTACTTGTATTAGAAAGGGAAGATTGGACTTGGCCATTACTTTAAATAGCAAAGTCAAGTTAGCAGTTGAAAACTACTCATCCAGTCTGCAGTGGCAGACATGTTTTACCCTTTGTCACACCCAGGGTGGCACACTCAGTGCTGCAGCCCCTGGGGTGACCATCTAACTTACAGGTTCTGTGTAACATATAACAGGTTAGCAGATGCCAATTGAGTATAAGCCAATCAAACATACACAGTTTTAAAGTCAGGGCACTGCCCCCCAGCTCAGCTGGTGAGGTGAAGCAGATAAGCCCAGGGGCTTAAACTACTCCATAGCAGAATCGGTCTTGTCTCCAAAAAAGCAAGCCTCAAAGGGCATGATCCTAAGGGACAGCTGGACATTGCATGAAAAATCTCTCAACAGCAGTCAGGCGTCGCAACGAATGTAGACACTGGTGCTAATGATCACCCCATTGTATAAGTAGCGTTAAATACAAAACGAATTGTGAATTTGTCCATGTACAGACTGTCCTGTGTGGCATGGGTCAGCAGAGGCCAAAGGCTTGGACTGTGGAGCCAGAGGCAGAAGGGGTGCAGGAGACTGCCAATGTAGGTGTTGGAGGGTCCAACTGGTGTCGAGGGCGAACCCGCTGGCAATATCCCATATAGAAGACCTCTCAGCTCCTTGAAGCCCACCAAAGTTGCGGGACGGGATCGGAAGAGTCGAAACCTGACCTCGCAGAACTCGTGGATCAGCCTCTGTCACAGATGGCGCTAAAGACCTGGGACGTGCTGTGACAAGTTGCAGGATTTGCTCCGAAGTTAAAGGGCTTCATGAGTTAGATCAGGAAGAAGGGTGATGCCTGGAAAGGTAGCGTAGGGTTACACGGGCTGGGACGCAGTGAGTAAGATGCAAAATTCTCAGCTTCAGCAGCCACTGCACGCACAGGCATTTATCTTGCTTTCTAGGCACGGATTGTAAGCTACACAGACGACCTGAGATTGCCCAAGTCTTGGGGCCTCCAGTACAGCGCAGTACGAAGACAAGGGAGCCAGTCCAGAGGATGCGGTTGCAGGCCCAGCTACAGACCAGCAAGATGAGAGCCGGGTCTAGGTCTTGCCGCATCTGGTGGACATTCACACCGTCGGAGTTCCCTCCTTCACAACACAGAGCTAGAGTTGGCCGGGCGGGCAGTCCTGTGGTAAGGGCTCTGGCTGACTAGGAGGAGCTGGATCTGGAGGTGAATGTGCAGCCCTGAGGCCCACAGGATTGATCCGGTCTGGCTGGCTGCCCAGCCGGCCAAGGACATGGTCGGGACTGGACTGCGGGAGGCGAGACCTGGAGTAATTGCTACTGGCATGAAAGTGGTGGACAGAGGCTGGGGTGCTCCTGCTTCATGGAGGGAAAGCTGTTGTGACCTGTGCAGGGCTGGTGCCTCTCTCTGCCTAGGCCCTGCCCACGCAGGTGCCAGGTACCTCACTCACGACTGCAGCGACTTGCTGGATACTGGTGGCACTAGAGATCTTGACCCGGCAGACTAGATCCGGATGATGGGCTGAACAAAAGCAGCGAAGCAGGCGCATTCCCGTAGTGCCTCAAACCACATGGAGGAAATGGGGAAACGGATGCAGGAGGCTAATGACCAGATCCTAGAGGCACATACTGCCATGAACTTGGCAGCCATCAAGATTGACACAGAGGCCCAGAATGCTGGCATCTTACAGGATATTGTAGGAGAGATTGGGTGAGACTGAGTTCATATGCACAAAGATGAAACCCATAGTGAAGGACGGGAGCAACTCTGACCAAAAAAACTCAACGATGCAGAAGCACTCTCAAGGCACAATAGCATAATGCTGTTTGTGGGGGTGGGGGTCACCGAAAGGGCAGCAAGACCAAGCATGCAGATTTTCCTCAAGGAATAGCTGAGGGCTCAACAATTATGGGCGACAAGACATAAAAATTGTTCACAGTGGAACGTGTTCACAGGGTGCTTGAGAGGCCACCACCTCCACCCTCGGGCAACCCGCCACGGGTTCTAGTGGAAAGACTGCTGAATGATAGAGACAGCATCCTGCAAATGGCATTCGCGCATGGCCCCTGGCAGCTTGAAAAGGAAGGGGGGGGGCGCGTGAATATTTATCTGGATTACATTACTATGGTAACATAACGAGAAACTTTCATTGTAGTTCAGCAACATTTGAGACAGCTGAATCTAAAATATGCTATATTCTTGGCAAAGGTACTACGAGGCTATCTGCAACTGTATGAAACACAAGGGCACCATTTTACGATTCCCGTCAAGCTGCACAGCCAATCGCCAACGAATCCACTGAATTAAATTCATTCTTATTAATCCTCAATTTTGTCCCAAATTATTCATCCTTTGTTATCTTCTTTTTATTCAATTCATTTTACTCATTATCATGTACGTTCATTCACTGTTCATATAACCACAGGAGAAAAGTTGTTTCCACATGCCGCACTTTATTTAAAATCACCCAATGCATTTCGGGATAAAATCCCTTCTTCAGGGGTTTCTAAAATACAAACATAATCATCATCAGATTTATCAGGGTATCTGCAACTGTATACCATTACAGCTCCCACTCACTGGAGCTTGACATCCATCAACCGCTACCTAGCTTTTTGAACCTAAAGTGGAACGGATCTGCGAACCAGGATCAACACCATCTGTAGACCCAGTGTGTGCAAGAAACTGGTATCTACCTGTGGTGCGGAACATGTAATTGTTGTCCACCAGGTGGGCTGCCTGCAGCAGGACAATGTCTGGGACAAGCCTATCCCTGGAATAGGGAATATAGCATATTTTAGATTCAGCCCTGGGTTTCTTAACAAACCTGCCAGGGAGCTGGGGGACTGGCTTATCACATTCTCTGAAGATCTCATGATAATCTGGGGAATCTCAACTTTACAGCTCTGGATGACCTGGACAGGATGACCGGATTGGGTAACAGGCTTAGGAGAGACTCAAGGCTGGGCCTCTGGAGACTATGGGGCATGAGGACTGATGCGGGGTTGGACAAACAGGGCTGTTGCACTCACTATTCATACAATGCTAAATCCATGAGATCGCTATCCCACTTAGACCTCCTTATGGTCCAGCAACACCAAGAGGGCAGCTCTAAGAACACTTAAAATCTAGAGATGCATATTGGATCACTCTCACATGTTCATAACCTTATGGACAGCCTAGGACTGACTTGAGTGGGATGGAGACTGGATCCCTGGGAACTCATAGAATGGACCACAAAGAAATCGATCATGAATGCAGGCATTACAGTCAGAAAACTCAGGATGCTCAAATACAAAAACAATGAAAATGAGCATCTGAGTTTGAGTATCCAGCAATCAATACTGGGGGTTGGCCCAACCAGTGTCGACATTTTGATCCCTATTAGCCAGGAATCAATGCCGGGGGTTGGCTCATACAGTGTCAACATTTCAACCCCTATTTGGGTTTATCGCATGGGATCTTCATCAGGACAAACATACGGTAGTCACCTAACCCGATGAATCAGGGACAGTTCAAAATAGATAGATTAGTGGATTTCTTCAGGAACAAAATGATCGAACAATCACAGGATGCTAAATAACACCATCTATGAGCGTACACATCTCCTCGGCATACAAATGAAATTCTTTTGCTCTAAATAAACCTTGACTTATGTTTCCTGGTCAAAATGTTTTATGAATGATTTTCTGGTAGAACACTTGTTTATCCACAATTGCATTACCCTTGTTCTAGCGATTTCAGGGTGCCCCTTTCTTTTCTTACTTGATGGCCATCCTGAACAAAATTGAATTTTGTCTGTCTTTCTTAAAATGGGTCAGATTGCCTTCTAAGGCCTAACTGCGCAAGTCAGGGTTAATGATATAGTCTTGGCTGAATTTGCACTCAGCAGGGGCATGAGGGGTACTAGACAGGGATGGCCACTGTCCAAGTCCCCCCTATTTGCTAAGGCTATTGAGCCACTGGTTAAATGGATACTCGGACGTACTGATCTTTGGCCCGAAATGGGATCCAGGCTGGGAGGGTGTGGTCTCTATTTATTTTTTGTTACTATTCATTTTATTGGGATTTTTCATTGAAGAAAGCAAATCAACAATACAACTTAATATGCTCATATACAGGGATTGATAATAACAGCTGTTACTAGATTTTGCAAGCATTTTATGCATTACAGTGGGCAATTAGAGCATTATATCAAAACACAAGATATGATAACAAGAATCAAGTCGATTAACAGGTTGCGGGAGGGGATGGAGGCAATACAGCGAATGATGAGGATAACTGAGCGGTGGCACGAAATATCATATTAGGAAATTCAGTAGCTAGCCAATGTGTGGTAAGGGGGTGCTTTGCAGGGAAAGGGAGACGTGGAATGCTACTTCCAAGGAGTCTTGGAGGCTTACAAGGATGGAGAGGAGAATACGTATCTGAATTGTCAAGTAGAAGGAGTCAGCATGGTGTAGTCCGGGGAGAGGGTGTTGGGGGTCTTCTGGGGTGGGGTGGAATGCATGAATTGTGATAGGAGGGGAGTGTGTGGTCTCTTTATATGCGGACAATGTTCTCCTGTATTTGGCAGACAGGACAGCTCAAGTTTAAGGATTTTTGAAATTGTAAGGGTATTCTGATCCAATGTAGGGATCTGCATCAATTGGAACAAATCAGTGGCATACCCGTTAGCCGACTGGAAGCCCACAGGGGTATGTACTTGCCCCTCGAAATAGGAGGCCAAGGGTTTTATATACATGTGGATCTATGTCACTATGAATCAAGAACAGCTGTTCAGAAAAAAATCTTCATAGGATACTTGCAGAGTACAGAAGAGATGGGCATGGCGGCTCGCTACAAAATTATCTACCTGCCTAAGTTCCTCTACATTCTTCAAAATACTCCCTTTGAGGCCCCTGATCAAAATTTCCAATAAGTGAAAGATTTAACAAGACTGTAGCTTTGGAATGATAGTGCTTGCCTGGCTACTCAGGAAGCCCTGCAGAAGGCAGTTTAGCCTTGCCAAGTCTACAGCTCTACTATTTGGCGGCTCAGCTTGGGGTCCTGAACAACTGATCTTCTAAACATAGCAAGAACCCTCCCTGATGGCGGACAGCATGGCAATGGATCCGCACACTTCATCAGCAGTTTGGTATGGTGGGGTGACCACACTCCCCATCCAGACAGCCATGACACTAATGACATGGATAAAGTAGGCCACAGATTGTAAATGGAAGCCAACGCTGAAGACGTTATGGGAGGCAGACGCTTCGAGGGGAATGAGGGTGGTGGAGGTTCACAGGAGAGGGCGCCTGCTAGGCATCGCCAGAGTGGATGACATTTGGCAGAATAACGAGCTGATACCTTTCTCCGAGCTACAACACGAACTGACAGAGTCAATTTCCTTAAATACGTGCAAACCCACAAAAAATAACTAATTCCACTGTAAAAATTAACCCAAACACACAAAACAAAATAGAAAATGAATAAAATGAGGCAGAGGAGTGGCGGATTGGGAACGTCAGTGGCAGCGGTCACCTGGGACTGGACAGGCATCCTTGAGCTGGGGGAGAAAAGCTGGTTTACTGGGCTGAGCGGCGCACTGACCAGGAGAAGGTGGATGAAGTCCGAAGAACTGGTTTACGAGGCCCACAGCTGTCCTCACAAATTTGACAAAATATGGGGTCCCTGGAAAAAAGTGGATGAAGGCAGATAGTGAGAGCGTGATGAGGTCATGATGGTACGAGGGGTATGAGCAAAGGGTTTGCACAGCCCGGTGTCGCTGGTTTTCAAACAACATAAGAGACTTCCATGATGCCTATTCCTGTGCCACAACGTTTTACATTTTAGAGGATACAACACCTACATTGTAAGTCTGTTTTTTCTTTGCTTGCATGGTTTGTCTTTTTGATGGTTTTCATGTGCAAAATCTAATAATTGAAAAAGAAAAAAAAATTTTTTTGCACCTTCCCTGGAGTACAAGAGTGACGGGAAGGGGCAGTGTCACACCTGAATTTTTTTATGTTTTTTTCTTCGACTTACCCAGAGATTTGGGGCGCAATGACGAACAACCTTTGGATCTACTCCTGCGACATCTGGACAAGGAAAGGGACCGATCCACGAACCTTGGACTCAACCAATCTTGACAAGGAGTCTTCCGGAGCTTGGCATCAAAATTTCACTTCGAGGTCTAGTATGTACTGTGCGTTAATCAATACGCAGTCACTGTATGCCTTAGAGTCGTGGCTTAACCCCAGGCACCACAGGTAAACCTTAAAATGTTTAAAGCCTGTCTTGGGAGGTGACATTTTACTTGCAAACTGCAATCTGTTTTCAGGTGAAGAAGGTCTCAAAAAGATGAGGTAGCTTTGGATCCACATCTGATGGCGCAGAAAAAGTCAACTGAATTTAGCACACGGTTGTGGCACCTATAGAGGCTCCACATGCCATTTCCTGAGCAGAACAGTGTCAGTGCAGAGCTACACGATGCCACCTACCAGGGAACAGAGGTGCTACGGGAAAGGTATTTGGATCAGTCTGATGCCTGGGGAATATTAAGTAGTTGAGAAATCCGCTGATATAAGTCTCAAACGGAAATAGGCTTCTCACAGGTGTTTTTTGTAAATCAGCTCCATTAGTGCCTCTTTAAAGGGTACCTTCCACCCACTCAGAAGTAGTTGGGTACTGTTGGGCTTTAGTCAGACTATTATATTTTAATGCCACGGTTGGGAGGAGCAATTCTACACCTCAGCTAATTTATTTTAGGGCAGCGTGGAAAGAAGCCATCTTCACAGGTGCAAGTCCTGGAAGGAGGGAAGGTCAATATAATTGTCAGTCCACTGGCATGTTTTAGTGCCGAGTAATAGGCTATATCAGATGGAAGAGATTACAGCAGATGGGTCACTTCACTCCTGCCATCAACGTCATGCAGCGGGACCCTCAGGCACTTATATAGTGTCAGTGTCAAAGAGATCATATATAGTCTGCCTATAGTGTTGGCAAGAAACAGCACTAAGTCCCTATGTCTCTCTTCCACAACCCTTTGTGTCTCTCTTCAGGACTGAAGAGTTTTTACCGGCCTTTGCTAGAGTCTGAGGAGGGCTAGCATCTATGAAGCCAATAGCAGAAAAGCCTGCGGATGAACAAGTGGTAAGGACTCCGGCGCAGACAGGACTCCAAACAACGCGAGCAGAGCACCTAATTACACAAAGAGGACACATAGTGACACGGGAAACTCGCAGGTGGTTCCCGAGGGAGCCTCACACCCTCCCACGGGTCTAACATTGCTCCAGCAGGGACCAATGCATGGTCAGACATCTCCAACATGGCTTGGTTAAAAAAGGCTGAAGCCTCTTGCATCTTGAACTCTAGTTACCCCAGCTCAAAGGAGGGCATTTGTGGTCTCGAAAGGTCACTGGAACTGGTGCCCGAAACGGTCCTGGTGGAGAACATTACTTAGGAGTTATGGCTACTAACTCTACATCTTAAGAAACTAGACCAGAGGAGGGAAGTACAGGCACACCATTAGATTTTGAGCGATGCAGAGGTGAAACCCAGCACTTCCTCCTCTTCTCGTGCTTCCCACATTTTCCTACTGAGCTTGATGGAGAGTGAAAAACTATAAGGAAATATTAATCTAGAGTGCACACAAAATGAAGCCCCATGATCATCTCGGCCATTACATATTTTGGCTTTAGGACACTGGTTGCAGGACCCAACATCACATCTCGAGACAATGCACCACAGACACGTCTCAACAAGGCTTACTCCCTGATTTAAGGGGATGTCACACTTCACTTCACTGAGTATGCTGTATTTTTTCTAGAAATATCTGAGGAGAGTCACACAAGTTACCGAGTGAGGACATTAGCTCTGGAGCCAAGTGATTGAACATTGAACTTCCAGGGTCAACATGGAGCCAACACCCCTGCCGTCGTGGGAGAGCTACACTAGAAGTTTCCAGATCCATTACTTCACCTGGGATACTCAAAAGTTCAGGAATCTACATGTACGTTCTAGTTCACCGAAACTGTTTTGCCACACCATTTCTTCAAACGAAAAAAGTCTTCAATGGGCAACATCTACACCAATGGTGTTTCCAACTGAATGCGGGATTGCACCTTGGAGGGATTAGACTCCCTATTGGATGTAGTGTGGAAGTGTGACGTCAGGTTCACCAGAGTCGCCAAACTGTTGTGCTTCAATTGTGTGCAAAAATGAAGAGGGGCCGAGTCTTTACATTCAAAAGAGTTTGGACCAGTATGAATATCAACAAAAATACCTTGAGTGAAATATCTTCTTTTTTAGCTGGACCTAAACATTTAAAGACATGATAAACCCAAGTAAATTTTCAATTTAAATTATCTAAAATTAATCTACCAGTTTATTATCATCATACAAGGTAGATCATAGACCGATTTCAAATCAGAGACTCTAGAACATATTTTATGAGCTTCAATAGTCAAAAAATTGTTTAAAGTGTCATCAACTATCACCAGCAATTCATGAAACGGACTATGGAATAATACTTAAAATGTAAACAAGAAATGAGATTTAGGTTTGCATTTCCAGCCCCATTTTTTTAAAGCATGAAACGTCTATAAAAACAATTTATCAAAGTTGTGTGCAATTCCTTCCTAATCAAGACGGATAAACAGGAGGCTAAGGCTCAGTTAGAGGAAAACCCAAAGTTAGTAATGACCTCTACCATTAATATGTTCCATGGAAGCCCTTCAAACCCAGTACCCCTGGCAGGTAGAGTTGGGGTGTTTCGATGTGTGAATGTGGTGTGTATGTGTGGTGTGTGGGGGTGTGTAGGAGAGGGTGAGGGGGGTAGGGAATGGGGCACCTCAGGACTGGATCCTGGAGCCCCTGTGCTAGAAAATACTAATAAAGTGTAGGGTAAGTAAACATGAATTGGAGTGCCACCCATATGAGTTTGTGAAGTTTAATTAGCACAGTACCTTTACTGTATTCTGCAGAGAAAAACTTTCAAGTAGTGACAAAACAAAAAAAAACAACAAAAAAAAAACAATTGTTAGCTTTTTTTTTTGTTTTCTTGTACGTCAAGTGCGAAGAAGCCGAAAATGATGGGTTGATTATCTATTTGTTGCAGTACCTTTAAACTGGACATGCTGGGGAGATGTAACTAAAGGCAGCAACTCAGAAGCCCATTCCCCCAATTGACATTAAAACTGTTTCGTTCTCAGAGTACAGGAAAACATTCCATTGTTTTTTAGGTCGAGCCTAGCGTTGCAGTGCAGGTGCTGCTTGCTCTGCGAGGCATATTGTAGTAGGGACAGATGTGAAAGTGCTCCGCCTATATTTTTTCATTGGCTGGCGTCATCGTCCATGGTAAATGCTGGCTTCCGATTGATAATAAGGCTTCTTAGTCCCGCCTGGTTACCGCCCTGTCTTCTTTTGTGACTGCCCATCAGGACTGGATCTCTTACTTGCGGCGTTACAATGTCTCCTTCATTAAATTGGTATGCACTTTCTTTTTTTTATTCGCGCAATGGCGACAGCTTGCTCTTAATATTGTGAGACTACCTGCTGGACGCTATATTATTCAAGAGTGAATGGATCTAAAATTCTGCTTTGTGTATGGCAAACATTCTGTTAAATGTTTTGAGACCCTCCATTGTGTTTTCTTTCTAGTAAAAGCTCTGAGATTGGCTCTAAATCCTGATTCATCTGCAACAAATAGTGTGAAGAGGTAAATAAGTTGTTCACACCGGCCCAACTGCTGTTAATTGATGGTCTGGAGTTGTTTGTCCTCACCTACGCAAGCAGTATCACACTCTGCTTTGAAACGCTACTTCCTGGTTCAGAACATTAGCTCTTGTGATCTTTATGCCAGGATGATTTAAGAGTTTGCCTAAAGAGTTTGCATCTTATGCAGAGTGTGGCGGTGATGCACGTAGACAGCACATGCCCTTCACAACAGCTATTAAGGCTAATCTGGTGGTGACAGAGTATGGGAGACCGTTCTACTTTTTCTGTGCCTTTCTGCCTCACTGTACAAGAAAGGCTGAAGGACACAGTCTTAACAAGCATTTGCAATGCAATAGGTCTCGCATTTACGCGAGTTTAAGCTATTGGCATTTTAAATGACAATGCCTTTTATTTGTTTTAAAAACAAAAACAAAAATAAAAGGCATTGTTATTTGCAATGTCAATAGCTCAAACTCGTGTAAATGCGAGACCTATTGCATTGCAAATGCTTGTTATTAATCTGTAGTGATACTGTCAGCAAAAACTTTTCTTACTTACTACTGCTCAGTAAAAGCATATTTTACAATCTGTCATCATATTTTTTCAATACGTCACCATAAAAACAAACTGTCTGGAACTGCGGCATCTTGAATTGAAGGCTCAGTGTGTATCGGAATACCTACATGTAAGAGATTGTACGTCCAAAGTCATTTATTGGGATAATGGAATTTAAAACAATCAATAACATTCATGGTGTGAATTGCAAAAAGATTTGTTTCAAGCAGAATTAATGTGCACTGCAATTGGGGCATATAAAGTCTAGGTTGGCATACATTTGAACTGTTGGTAAAACAAAAAATCCTCGTGGAACATGAGCTCGTTTATGGGCTTTATAGATTTTGCAGTGTTCATTTAAACCAGTAATGGTTGCGCTTGATATGCAGGATAAGGTCTGCTTCATTCTTAGTATCCTTTCCAAATTTCAAGTTCACAGGACAGGAATAGTAAATTTCAAAACTGTCCATTTTAAATCACTCTGTATGGCCATGTGAGATAAGGTGATTGACAATTAGTACTGTCATGGGAATAGTGTGTAGAAATAGACATACTCTGGTGTTGGAATTATTTGCTCTTTTTGATTTATTCCCCGGATACTCTTAGACAGATATGCTGGGTAACTGCATGCCATTACCTTACACATATCTTGCCTTATCACAATTAGTGTTTTATTTTCAGGTCACTAGCACCCTGTTCATCGTGCTATAAAAATTATATAATTTGACTAACTAAATCTTAAAGATCTCTTGATGGACAGACCCATGTTCCATTTGCCGTCTACTGGTTTCTCCTGTAGGAGTGTGCTATCCCTTGTGGGCAGCTATGCTAGTACAGGGCTGCCTTTAACAGATCAAGCATAGGCAGCTGGAAGGCCTCAGGAAGAGTGTAGGCAGATGTCCCTGGACAATTCATCCATAGTGCATTGCCCCTGCACTGTCGGAACCTGGAGGTGAGCTTGGGCATTTGGCGTTTTCTTCTGTGGCAAAAAGGTCCATCTCAGGTAATCTCCATCTGCAGGAGTACTGGAGGACTTCTTTCAGGTGGCGTTCCCACTCGTGGACTTGCTACCGGATCCTGCTGAGGAGGTCGACAAAGTTGTTGTTCACTCCCGGAAGATACTCTGATAGCAGATGGATCTTGTGGATCTTGTGGCAGAGACCCACCGCCAAATGCTCTGGGCTAGGTGAGCGAGCTGGGAACATCTGGTGCCGCCCTGCTTCTGAAGATAATACATGGCTGTCATGTTCCAATCTTAATGAGGACTACCTTGCAAGTGAAATGAGGAAAGAAAGCCTTCAACACAAGGTGAATAGTTAGCAGTTACTGGTAGTTTAGGTGGAGATGATGGTGACTGGGTTTCCACTGGCCTTGGACAGTCAGGTCCTGTAAATGCGCACCCCATCTTGAAAGGGTGGAATCTGTTGTAATGATCATCTGCGGAACTGTGTCAAGGAAAGGTCGCCCATGTAACAGGTTGATGGTATTCCACCCCTGCAGAGAGCGACAAGTGCAGCAGCCACAATGAACACTATATCGTCCCAATTACCCTCCGCTTCAAACCACTGGTGTGATACGCACTCCTGAAACAGACTCATGTGTAACCTGGAACTATGGCAATACAGGAGTTGCAGTGGCTAGCTTACTGGCTTGCAGGACGTAATTTGAATGAACTGGATATGTCACCGTGCGACAGGGACAAGGGGATTATTCACAGGCTCTTACTAACGCAGGCCCCCCTGCCGGCATCAACACCCCACTTATTGAAATTAGCTATTACTTACTGGAGAAGTGCGGTGAGATACACGGGACGGGCGGTGTCATATGCCCCCACTATCCCGTTGCTAGGTATTCCTACACGATCGGGATGGACTACTAGCCGTGCTCTGCGGGGGAGGGAGGATGCGGGAGTCACTACGATTGGAGAGTTTTACTTGGAGGGTGTGCTGATACCGCATGAAACGTTTGTACGCTTACACGGTGTCCCCGACACAATGTTCCTCTTACATGCCCACATATCCAGATATATACGCATCACATGGCCGCCGGGTGATACTGAACAAACCACGAGTGCCTTACTTACCATGCAATACCTAATGGGACGTGGAGCGCGACTAACCAAATGGCTCGCCCACGGCATTCGCACTGACACGGCGATCTCCTTGCGAATAGTGCGCGACAAGTGGGAAGCAGATGTAGGCCGGGAGTTTACAGTTAAGGAATGGGAGACGATAGTGGGGTACCTTGGGAAGGTGTCACGCAATCCTAGATTTAAATTTATCCAGTTGATGTTGCTACACAGAGCTTATTTAACACCACGCAGATTGCACACTATGTATCCAGGAGCGAGTGATACCTGCCCGCGCTGTTCTGCACCCAATGCGGGATTGATACCCATGGTGTGGGATTGCCCCCGACTAAGGTACTACTGGGTGACAGTATGCAAACTAATAGCAGGTGTAACTTCGGTGTGCCATACAGGCACCTTGGAATATTGCATACTGGGATTAGGACTTCGGGGAAAGAAGGGTAACCCTGCCTCCCGTTTTGTTAACCTTGCACTACTGCTGGCTAAACGAGCCATAACCGCACGGTGGAAGGCTGCTAGGGCCCCATCCCTACAGGACTGGCATGCAGAAATGGTGAAGTGGGGAAGGGCTGAAGGGGAAGGGCTGAAGGGGCTGAACTGCATAGAGAGGAGTTTTGGGGGCTCAGAAAAACACCTATCTCGTTGAGCTGGAATGCAATGCTGGAGGACTATGCTGCTATAGATATATTCTCCTGTTAGGGTGTACCGTTGTGGTGGTTTGAGGGGCTGGACCACTATTGTGCGCCACAGGGGCACCTTACATTATCCATGGGTAGCCACCCTGTATGATTCACAAGACGGCACAATGTGCCTAAGTCAGCTGTGGGACTGGAATGCGCATGAGTCCAATTGTGGGCATGTGTACAGGCTACTATCGCTACTGGTGCCGGACATGAGGGGAGGGCAGGGTGGGGTACAGTTTTTTCTTTATATATTTTAGTTGGGTTATTGGCAATGTATTGTGCATTGATAGATTTGAGTACTCAGGGTAGGCTGTAATTGGACACTGGATGAGGGACCAAAAGCTGGAAGCATACGCACTGGTTTGCAATAGGAGATTCAATTGCAAAGGTTAAATTACTCACATGATGCTTCGACACTAACTGTGTATTCTACTATGCTGTCTGAGACTGTATGTCATTATGCCACGTATGATTATAATATCGTATCATGTTTTGTTGTTTATTTGAATGGTTGTGTAAAATCAATAAAAAACAGATTAAAAAAAAAAAAATTTGCTCTCTTTGTCTGGTGGAGAGGCATCACCAGTAACCTGTAAGTTAACCGTCTTATGGGTGGTAGTGACAACCAGGGAGGTTGGCGGAGCTGGACTAAAATGTTAAGCGGTTATTGGGAGAAGCTCCGAATTTCTAGTCCAACCTGGGCGTGCTGACCCTGGCACAAGCAAGTTCCTGAAAATTGTCAGGGGTGTGACGCAACATGCCCCTGAACATGGGGGAGTACTGGATTGAGCAGCAGGTGTAGGATAGGGTCTTAAAAAGGTAGGCCTCCTCCAAATGCTCAATGTGACAATCCACCTTGTGGAAGGAGGCAGCCCTGCCAATGAGTTCATGGTAGGACATGGAGTTGTCAGGAGGGGAGGGACGGGCAGGGTACAGGTCAGGTTCTGTGTCTCCCGGTGGGTCAGCATCATAGGAGTCCCAGGGGATCCACTCCCCCCATGTCTGACTGAGGTGACGAGTGAGAAGTACAGGGAAGGCAGTAGCCTGGGGAAGTGGGTGGGGAAGATGAGCGCTGTGGAACAGGGTGAGGTGATGGTAACAAGAGTGACAGGCAAATGGCTAATAGCCTAGTCCATTTTCTTACTCTGCTTCAGTGGAGGTGGCATGTTCAAGGCTTTCTCAAAGGACAGCTGACTTTTTGACAGCTAAGCAACAGCCTCCTGAGGGCAGGCGACAAGCCGAACCAAGTAGGGATGTATCCTCAAGTGCTTCTGCCAGGTGTCGATCTTCTCTTGAAGTTTATGGTGGATCGGCTCAACAGCACCCGAGCCGAGGCTGGTTTTGGTGGTGAGTGCCAAAGCTCTGAGTTCGGACACCAATTTCGATGCCAAAGGTAACAGCTTAGTTTGTTGGTTCGGCGCCCGAGGCGGGCAGTTCTGAAGCAGTCAGCCTCAATGGTTTCTTCAGCTCCAAGCCAGAGCTGGGCGTTACGTCAGAATGTGGTGGTCGGTGCTGAGAATTGCCCGAAGGCAGTGGTGACCTGGTGATCTGTCTCTGGTGCTCCAGAGCGGCTGGATGACCAAAGTTCCCTAAGAACAAGGTAAATGTCTAATTGTAAGCCAACTGGCATGGACTTTAGCAGCCTTGTAAGTCCCTAGTAAATGGTACCCCTGGTACCCAGGGCATGGGTACTACAGACGGTCCCTATAGGCTGCAGCATGTATTATGCCACCCAAAGGGACCAACACGAAAACTGAATGCAGACTGCCATTGCAGGACGCCTGAAATGGTGCAAACTTTTGTGAAAACATGACATGGCACACTTCCTGTGTGCCATTTCAAGGTATATTGCATATACTAAATGTAAGTCACTCCTACCACAGGCCTAAGAGCCCTTAGGCAGGGTGCATTATTTTATAGGTGAGGGCACATCTGCACGAGCAGATAGGTCCTTGAGATGTCTAGTTTCATTACTAGATATTAAAAGTGATCAGGCAGCCATCTTTTTTTAAAATTTCGTTTAATTGGCATTTATAGTGAATACACAGTAACAAATCACAATATCATTGTCCGCTACTTCCCCCATAATATTACCTCTTAGCGTTCCTGGCCCCTAGGCAGAGGCCAATGTACAGTGTCTAGCGGGGTTTTCATTCACTTGCAGTGGGACTGGGATTAGAGACAATACATGCATTGCAGAATATCTACTGCAGGAGGGAACATGTTAACAAGTTCAGACCTCTAGTGGTTATGATCGCAGTACTTGAGTAGTCAAGAGGCCTCCGCCCAGGAACATATAACACATCACATATCAAACTTTTCATGTCCATCTAATCAGGAGGACCATAATTACTAACAAAAGACACTACAACCCAAACCCAAACCCAGAAAATAAAGGAAGAGAGAGGGAAAGCAGCGAGAAAAGGAAACAGATGGGAGGGGGGTGGGACATGTGTGGGGGGCAACGAGTGTGGGGGTGCTCTACCATCGCCTGACTCTGAGGGCGCTGTCGGCATTGTGCCGGGCAGGGTCAGTGGCGATCTCTATGCTTCTGTAAATGAGCACCTGGGTCATCTATGTCCAGGGCGGGGTAGGAGCATCTAGGGCCAGGTGCGTAAGCGCCTGCAGAGGTGGTGTTCGGGTGGGTCTATCTGATGGCTTCCAGAGACTGTCAGGATCCGGTGGCTGTATTGCATCTTCAAAGAGGCGCAAGGCCCTTAGCCTCGGGGGCTGCATTCTGGCATTCTCCAGTCTGCAAAGATAGTCCACCAGTGGCTGCCACATTTTGGTGAATTTAGTATCCTGCAGCTTCAATCGTGCCGTGAGTAGCTCCATGGCCATCGTGTGCCACAGGCGGGTGAACCAGAGATTTATTGGGGGCGTTTCAGCCTTTTTCCAGTAAAAAGCAATGATTTCCTTGGCAGCCCCAAGCATGTGGAGACTAAGGTGCCAGATGCTACGAGTCATAGCACGCAGATTCACCGGCCGGAGGCTCAGGACGAGTGCTAGCGGGTTTTCGGGCAATGGGAACCCTATTACCAGTCTAATGTGGCTAAGAACCTCCTTCCAGTAGATGGTCAAGAGCGGGCACGTCCATCAAATATGTAGGAAATTCCCTGGGGCCTTGACACATCGCCAGCATAACGGAGACGAGTTGGGAAACATTTTTTGTAATCGATGGGGGGTATAATACCATTGAGTCATAACCTTATATGCAGACTCCCGTTGAGGTATGCTGCGGAAGATCTTCGGGATATCGCGCCACAAGTGTGCCCATTGGGTGGGCGTGATGTCGGTGTCCGAGGCCGCTTGCCATCTCAATTGGTAGGGATGTTGGACAATTCGCGGTGAGTGTTGTAGGACTTGGTATGTACGAGAGGTAAGCCCTCTAGAATTGTCAAAGGAGCAGACCAGCCACTCAAATGGGGTGAAGGGTCAGGTGGCTGCCCGTGCCAGGGAAGACGATTGAACCCAGTGTCGAAGTTGAATGTATTGGAATCTGGCCCCCTCTAATAGTTGAAAGTCCCTTTTACATTGTTCGAAAGCTTTAAATGCATGCCCCAGAAAAAGGTCTTGAATCGTCCGGCATCCTCCCTCTGTCCAGTCAGCGAAGTAGGGGGGGTGAAGAGCAGGTGGGAAGTGAGAATTGCGAGCAATAGGGGTGTGGGGGGAACGGGAAGGTTGTTAGACCTCTGGGGTTGCTAGCTTGTCCCAGATTTCAAGCACTGTCCTAGTAGGGACCGCCATATAGGCGCTGCGGGTGCGGGCGTCCTGGGAGAGCCATGCAAGGTTCCAAGTGGGAGAACAGGTCACCGCCCTGTTCATATGAAACCAAACTTTTTCGCTCTCCCATGCGATCCACTCCGAAATAAAGCAGTGATGTGATGCCCAATAGTATTCTAACAGGTTGGGGCAAGCCAGTCCTCCCCTGTCTCGCGGTGACATAAGAACTTTGTTGGAGAAACGCGGCTTGTTTCCACCCCATATAAAGGCAGTGAGTTCACGCTGTAGACCCTGGATCTGGTGCTCCGGTAAAGGCGTGGGTAATGTTTGGAAAAGATAGAGTATCTTAGGGAGGATCGACATTTTGACAGTGTGCGGGTGACCCAGCCATGATCACGGAAGGGATTTCCACGATCGCGGGTCAGCTACGACTGAAGCTTTACACTCCTGCCAGTTGGCTTGGGACCATGTGGCGAGATTGGGAGTCAAACTGAGCCACAGATACCGGATAGAGTGCGAGGCCCACTGGTAAGTGACAAGGGATGTGAGTATAACTACCTCTTCCGGAGGGATCAGGAGGTTAAGGGCCCATGATTTCTCATGATTGATTTTAAGCCCCGACACCCTTTCAAAGGAGCAAGTTAACTTGTGTAGGGCTGGTAAAGAGGTTTGCGGTTTTGATAGAGTAAGAAGAAGGTCCTCAGCGAACAAGGCTATTTTGTGGTCCAGATCCTCATCCGTGAATGTCCGGGGCATTGCGAATCATGATGGCCAGAGGTTCCACTACGAGGGCAAATAAAAGGGGGGGACAGCGGACAACCCTGCCGTGTGCCCCTGTGGATAGAGATGGGTTGTGTGAGCTGGCCATTGACCCGCACCCGAGCCAGGGGGAAAGATAGGGGTCCATAATTCTGGCGACCATCTGCGGGTCTAGCCCAATTTTCTGTAGGTCCGCCCGAAGGAAGACCCAATCCCCTCGATCAAACGCTTTTTTAGAGTCAAGAGATAACAAACAAGAGGGTATCTTCCAATGATGTGCCTTTCCGATTAAGTGGGCGACCCGCCATACGCTGTCTGCTCCCTGACGTTGATGGATAAAGCCCACCTGATCCAGCTCTATAAACCCCGGGAGGGGTAAGGCAAGGAGCGTAGCTAATATTTTAGTGTAGAGTTCGAGGTCTGTATTTAGTAGTGCTATGGGGCGAAAGGAGGAGCAAAGTGGATGGTCCTTGTCTGGTTTAGGGATTAAAGCAATTTCAGCCATGGCCATATCCGTGGAGGGCCCACCCATGTCGGAGAAAGAGATAAAGAGACGGAGTATATGAGGCTTAAGTTGTGGGAGGAAGGTGCGGTAGAACGAGACCAGTAACCAGTCAGGCCCCAGGGTTTTACAGAGAGGAAAGTCCCTCAGCGCGCCGGCCAACTCCTCCTGGGTGATAGGGTCTTCCATCTGTTGAGAGTGGCAGTTGCTAATTGGGGACCACTCACAGGCCTCCAAGAGAGCAAGTACCCGAGAAAGATCCGGCGACTCCCTGGTAGAGAGAGATGAGTAGTAAGACTGGAAAGCCTGTTTGGCAAATTCAGTGGTGGCCCAGGTACCTTCTCTCCCAGTTTAAGTTTAGCGATGTGTGCCTTAGCTGCCCGTGTTCGGCAGCGGCGCGCCAAGACTTTACCCGCCTTATCGCCCCCATCGTACAATCGTTGTCGTAAAGAGAGCGTGTTCCGCCTTGTAGGTCCTGTGCGCCCGGAGCTGAACTCGGAGCCTAGCTAGGCGCCTTTTGTGGAGCGCGTCTGGTCCAGTCGCTCAAGCGCCTTTATGTCCTGAGAGAGTTTGTCTTCGAAAAATCGAGCTTACCGAGCACTAGCGATAGCGATGGAGGTGATAGTACCACGGAACGTGGCCTTAAATGCATCCCAGACTACAGGGAGCGGGGTCTCTGGGAAATAGTTAGTCTCAAAATAGGAAGTGATAGCTTCCCGGAGTTCAGTAACATCTACCGGGTCCCTGAGGATATGGGGTGGAAAGCGCCACTGAGAGGAACAGTGTAGGCGAGAAGAATCCTGCATAAAGAGTTCCACATGGACGTGGTCGGAGTCAGAGATATCGGACAGTCGCCGAGCGGGTATCCTTAATAAGGGAGTGTGAGACGAAGAGATAATCTATGTGCGAGAAGGAGCGATGAACATCAGAGTAATACGTGTAATCTCTGATATCTGGGGAGTGATAACGCCACACAGCTATTAGACCAAGAGCGTTGCGTTGCTGCTTTAGGGTAGAGGACAAAGCCCCCGTCCCATGAAACGTGCCCTCGTGGCGGTCAAGCCCCGGCTCTCATATCAGATTGAAGTCGCCCCCCAGAATGAGACCAGGATCAACATGTGTTAAGTGCTCCCGCAATAAACCCCGTAGATAAGAGTCATGGGCCTGACTCGGTGCATAAGTATTGCATAGGGTGAGGGTTCGCTGTCCACTCTTGACCACCATCTTAAGGAACCTATCATCCTCACTACGAATTACCTCGGGGTCCCCCTGGTGGATGCCTGCTCGACATACGATTGCCACTTCTACTGTTTTTGTAGTCGCCAATGCCCAGTGTTGGAGAGGATATCGTGGATGGGCCATTCAGGAGACTTCCTCCCTCAAAAGGTGGGTTTCTTGTAAAAATATGGTGTCGGGGTTGTGCAAGAGTAGGCATCGCCAAATCTGACGGCGATTGTTAGGCGAGTTAAGGCCCTGGAATGGACGTCATTGAGGCAGTCTAACGTGTGTGCGCCCCCATGAGAAGTAGAGTAGAGGCTGGAAGCAGTGTGACACGCCCCCCCCCTCCCCCCCAAGCCCAGTCCCAATTAAAACTAGCAAGGCCAAGGCAATGGCGATCGCTGTCGAGCTTAGCACATTTCGGAAGTAAAATGGTTGGTCTGCCCAGTAAGATTCCCCACCACAGTCAGGACCAACCAACCCCCCCCCCCCCCCTCCGGGAATAGGAAAAGACAGAGGGGAGGAAGATCAGTGGGAGAGAAAAGACGTAGTGATGAAAGAGAGCAGTGGGAAAGAAGAGATATAGCATTCAAAAAAGAACAACGGCCAACGTGGCTAACAAGGTCTATTCCAGTTCAGGGAGAAGCCAGGCACATGGGCACAAGCCATCCCGGAGATGTCACTCTCCGTGGAACAGAAGTGGAGGCGGGTCGTAAAAGCTCAGCGTGGTCGTCAAGGAACTCAGTCCGGTGCCGCCGTCGGGATGCATATCAGGCATGATGCGGTCATATCAACAAGATAATGTTAATGGAGTGGGGTGTCTGCTCTACCCCTGCAAGGGATCAGTTCTTGAGGCAAAATGGAGCAATAAAGCAGAACATCGCTAGGGTTGTCTAATGTTTATTTTACAGAAGGCTGGGAACCTGAGGTTGAATGACCACCTTCCAGAGAACGTAAATTCTGGATAAGGTCTTGCTTCTCCTGGGAAGAGGTGCAAATGTTCCGAGGGGACTGACGTCCGGGGCGGTGTACCTGAGTCCACTGAGGTTTTGCCGGTTCACAGTTCTGAGAGGGCAAGCGCAAGGGACTAGCGGGCGGCGTGTCAGGAATCTGAAGCAGTTGAGCTGCCTCTCTGAAGGATCGCATGACCCGGTGTCTTGACTCCCACTGGAAGATAAGAGCAAACGGTTGACCCCATTGGTAGCGAATGCCCAACTCTCGTAGCTTGTCTGTAATAGGTCGGAAAGCCCTGCGGCGGTGAAGCGTCAGAGGCGTGAGATCCTGGAACAGTTGGATGGAGGTACCCTTGTAGGTGAGCTTAGCCTTGTCCCGTGCTGCTTTGAGGATGGCCTCTTTCTCAGTGAAAAAATTAACATGTGTCAAGATGTCGGGAAGGAGTCCAGGGCGACCAGGAGGGCCAGACACCCTATGGGCACGGTCCAGGGCCGGGGGGACGCATCCTCGTCTCCTCTAATGCCTTGAAGCAGATCTGCTACAAAAGTCCTAATGTCCGAGCCTTCCGCCCCAGCCGGGACCCCCCCCCCCGGATGCACAGATTATTGCGGCACCCCCTATTTACCAAATCCTCCTGCTTGATCTGTAGTTCGATGTGCTGCTCCTCCAAGGTGGTCAAACGCTGCCACAGGCGTTCCTGATCCTCTGAGCGGGCGTCGACTGTCAAGGTCATCCACTCTCCCTCCGAGCTCTGTGACATCCCGCCGGAGCTCCTTGACACAGGCCTGGACCTCGATTCGTAGGAAGCTGATTTCAGATTAAAGTTCCTGCATGAAGGTGGCCATGAAAGACTGGGTGATGGTGTCCGAGGACCCTCCCGTCGATGATGCCATGTCTGCTGCTGGAGCAGGCTCAGATTTGTTCCACAAGGCCGTGACCAGGTTGTCTTTAGGAGGTGCAGAGTGGTCTTTTACGGTTCGTGAGCAAGTCATGGCCCTCAGAGTCCCATGCCACGGGCAGGAGGTCTAGCTGGGGGTGCACATCATAAAGACGGGCGGGCGGCCGGCCCAGTAGAAAAAGAACAAGGGGAGGGTCCAGCCAGCCGAAACAAGGCAGCAGGTGGATGGCGAAGGGGTAGTGCTGCAGGGTCCCCCCGGTGTTCCACCGGCTGTCTCCCAGAGGCCAGGGCACAGAGTAAGGCTGGTCAGTTGTAATGTCTGGGAGTGTTGTCGGGGGGTGGTCTCAGAGTTCAGAGCAGCCCTCCGCGATAGCTCACTTCTCCGTGAGTGTCCAGGGGGCCGCTAGGGACTCGTAAGTGTGGTTCCAGTGCGAGGAAGCGAGGATTCCACCTCTTCTGGGGCGCAGGTAGTCGGCGGCACAGTTCGCGCACTCACCAGCACAGTCCAGCGTGATCGCCCAGTGTAGCACTGAATGGGCCCTCCCAGCTCCAGTAAGGCCTAGGATGGTCGATGCTGCGCCCCCGAACAAGGCCCGAACCGGCGGCGCTCCATGCACCGCAGTGTGGTGTCAAGAGTCGTTGATGCCCCCAGTCAGAGGTCTCCAGGATCCAGTGGTGAGTTAACCCCCCTGTCGTGGCGCCGTCAGAGGAGCCCAGGCCCTGCCAGAATGCAGGACGTTGGGGGAGCCGATGGTGAGCACCATGTAAAGCTCCAGGTGGGTGGGCCTCATGCAGCCTCCACAGCACAGCGCCCCGCTCTCCCTGCCCCCGACGGAGATCTGAGGCCCAGCCAGGAGAGGGGCGTAATCACCGGGACTCAGGCAGCGTATAGGAGGCCCAGGGAAAGGCCAACACAATAGGGACCCTGGATGGCAGCCAGACGTCCTCGCTGAGAGCCCACGTCAAGCGTTTCCAAGATCACCAGTCAGGGGCCCCTGAGACGGTTAGGAGCAGGGCCTCCCTGCCGGGGCACCAACAGCACAGCGCAGGTCCCACCAGAGTCCCGGGCAGGGGGGGCCAAGATGATGAGTAGCCTCTGCCTCTGCTACAAAGGCGTTCAAGGGCCCAGCCAGGCAGGGTGGCGTCGTCACCAGGGCGTAGGTATCACGGATGCGGCCCAGCGAGAAGCCGGCATGAAGAGGGACCCAAAATGGCGGCCGGGCGGATCGCCGTAGGAAGCAACCCCCGCTGGGGGTCTACGCTGCAGTGTCCTGGCCCCTCGTACCTGCGTCGCTAATCCCTGTCGTCGGAGCGAGGGCCGCCGGCCGCAGCACGTAGTACAGGGAAGTTGGTGGGTCTACTTCAGGGAGCTCCAAAATGGCGGCCTCGTCTCTGGCGGTCGAAGCGCCCCTCGCCGATCACTCTTGTGTCTCCATTACCTGCTCTGGAGGACAATCAGGTCCCCAGTCGAGCGCTCAAGCTTCCTCCTTCCCCCGCACCCCAAGGAGAGTCTCTACCGGGTCTATGGCGCCGCTTTTAATGCTAATTTCACCGTCGGCAGCCCGGAGCTCCCACAGCATGTGTCTCACTACATCGCTAGCGAGACCACGCCCCCATGCAGCCATCTTAAGGAAACGTACTGGTAATGAACAAGTTACTTAACTTCGGTAACGCTTTTGGATATAGTATCTGCCTGTGTATTCCTCACCTTATGAATATCTCCTGCGCCAGCATTCCGCTGATTTTTTTCCCTAGCTCTCCACGCCGACGAGGACGTCGGCTCCGCTTGCGACTCTGCATGACGTCACCGGAGCCATAAGAGCCTTGTGGCGTGATGACGTCCGTTCCACCCATTTTTTCCGTGCCTCCGAGGCGAACAGGTGGACCGACAACAGATTCAAAGTATACACAGTACACAACATTTGAACTAATATACACAGTACAAAGTCAAAACGGAAAGCTAAAGAACATCAGCATTTCCTATAAATGTACCAGATAGAGAGAAGATACAATATCAAACAACAAGCCAAATAAGGCATCCTTTTAGGTATACAAAGGTGGACAACGGGGAGGAGGGTGGGTCAGCGAGGAATCCAAGGCAGATACTGTATCCACCAGAAAAAGCGTTACCGAAGGTAAGTAACTTGTTCTTCTGATGGATACATCTGCCTGTGGATTCCTCACCTTATGAATAGATTCCCACAGCAGTCCCACCCCCGGAGGAGGGTGTCCACCTTTCCTATACCAAAAAGACCTGCAAGACAGAGCGCGCAAAATGGCCCTCCCTCCTCACCTCGGAATCCAAGCAATAATGCTTCGCGAAAGTGTGGAGGGAGGCCCAAGTCGCAGCCTTACAAATGTCCACTACAGGAACACCTCTGGCCAAAGCAGAGGTGGAAGATTTAGCTCTAATAGAATGAGCCCTAATACCCTCAGGTAGGATAAAACATAGGAAGGGTTATGGACTGACCCAGATGAAAAGGAGTAACTACCTTAGGCAGAAAAGCAGCCCTGGTACTGAGGGGTTTTGAACTAAGAGCTTGAAGCTCACTCACCCTCCTTGCTGAGGTAATGGCTACCAGAAAGGATGTTTTAAAGGACAAAAGCCTCAAAGGACAGCTATGAAGGGGTTCAAAAGGGGAACCCATCTAAAAAGTTAAAACAAGATATAGATCCCATTGGGGCACAACAAAGGGAGTAGGCAGGAACCTATTGGTAAGGCCCTTGATAAATCTCAAAACGATAGGTGACTTAAATAAAGACGGCTGATCAGGTAGACACAGAAAAGCCGATAAGGCCGACAAATAGCCCTTAACCGTGGCCACAGCACAACCCTGCTGAGCAAAGGAAAGAGCAAACTGAAGAACATTGGACAAGTGGGCCTTTAAAGGGTCAATGGATCTCTCTCCACACCATTTAACAAATCTTGACCCTCTGTAGGAGTAAATGGACTTGGTGGAGTGTCGCCTGGCCGATAAAATAACATCCACCACGTCAGGCGGGAGAGAGAAGTCACTCCGGTTGCCCCGTTCAATCTCCAAGCATGAAGGTGCAGGCTCTGGAGGTGGAGATGTAGAACCTGCCCCAGCGACTGCGAGAGGAGGTCTGCCCTGAGAGGGAGGCGGAGGGTGCGATGAGAGGTGAAGTAGATCTGTGTACCACAACCTTCTTGGCCAGTCCGGGGCGATCAACATGACTTGGGCCCGGTCTAGGCGAATCTTCCTCAGAACCTGAGGAATCAAGGGTATGGGAGGAAACGCGTAAAGGAGTGGTGAGCCCCAACTCAACTGAAACGCGTCCCCCAATGCCCCCTGCGGAAACTGGAGACTGCAGAATGACGGGCAGTGCGCGTTCGAGAGTGGCAAACAGGTCCACCCGAGGAGTCCCCCACCTCCGGAAGATGTGTCGAACTACCTCCGGATGAAGCCTCCACTCGTGGTCGGCAGAGAACTGCTGACAGACTTTCCGCACGCACGTTCAACACCCCGGCCAAATGATTCGCCAACAAGCAAATACGATGGTCCTGAACCCAGGACCAAAGCCGCAAAGCCTCTCTACAGAGAAGGTACGACCCTACTCCTCCCTGCTTGTTGAAATACCACATCGCTGTAGTGTTGTCCGTCAGGACTTGAACCGACTGACCGCGAAGGGAAGGGAGAAAGGCCTTTAGCACCAAACTTATCGCCCGCAATTCCAGAAGATTGATATGAGACAAACTTTCCTCCGGAGACCAAAGACCCTTGATCTCCAGATCCCCCAGATGAGCACCGGGGCACCCCTCCTAACTCCCTGTAGGCGAGAGCCCATGCTCTCAGAGGCCAGAAACAATGTCTGCTCTGGAGGAAGGTGCTCACACCTCTAGCAGGATGGCTAATGAATTAGCATGTCAAGGCCAGAGGCTTTAAAGCCTCTGCCGCACTTGAAATGCCACAACAGCTTCTCCCTAGAACTGGGGAATGCCACACCCTGTCCTAGAGCCCATTTGGCACCACAGCAGGTGGAAAATTAGTCAGAAGGTGTGTCACACCTTCAGGGTAGGCACACCCCTAACAAAGGTGGGCCACCTGAAGTGGACAGCCAAGTATGGGTTTCACCATTTTGGATTTGGTGAAACTAGGAACTCTGGGTCAGGATTATGCCTGCTCTCTCCAAGAAGCAGTCCTATAGAGGGTGCAGTCACTCCAGCGGTAAGTAGCCCATTGGGTACTACCCTACACTTCCCTAAATTCAGTATTTAGGACCCCCTCGACACCAGAGATTCAGATTTGCCACCTGGAAACCAAAAAAAGGACAATGAAGAAGCTAAGTTATAAGAACAGAGGTCCTGCACAAAGATTGGGGTCAAACCTTGCCTGGCTGCTTGTAGCACGACAATCACAAAGACCAACTCATCCAGAAGCTGAACAGTCTCCCCAAACCATTGGAGGACTGTTTTTACCTTCAACAACCAAGCAGCATTTTCCCTGGGGTGGAGGAGCCTTACCCTGCATCTGCAGGAACCGACTGCATCGACTTAGTACTTTGTCTTGCTGGTCATCAGGCCCACTGTGGGAGTAACTCGCCAGGAAGAGGTTGGCGTGAGTCCAGGAGGTCAGCCCCATCGCTCTCAAGTTTCGACCAACTGACACCTCCCGGAGCCTCTCAACACCAATTCACTGGGTACCAAAGCCCTTCAAAGTACTAAGACTTGTTGCGTGTCCAGCCCAGACACTACCCATACTGACCGCCCATCAAGGGACTTCAGGAGCCACGAGGTCTTCACCAAGAGTGGTTCTGCTGTCCTGTTTTTTCTCTCCATCTCCAGGTCGCCAAACCTAAGTGAGAGCCTCCAACTACAGCGACCCGCCAGGCAAAACACCTCTGCACCTCAGTTCTGCCAAACTTGACCCCACTTGCAACCTCTTTTTTACAGGAACTTTTGCCATTGACTTTACCAGGTAGCACTCCAGGCTATCAACATGACCATCACCTCCGCACTTAGACTCACCAGGGCAGGTGAAAACGAACTGCTGGTGTTTTCTTGGACCTTGGCCCCTAAACACCTTAAGCCCCTAAGGGCACCCTCAGGAAACGCTCACAAGAATATGTATGCAGTGTAGGTTTCTCCTATAGGATAACTTAGCCGCGTTCGATACTCCTACTTCACAACCATTATTCAACTGTATTTTTCTATTATTACTAAAATCTGTAACTCTGAAAGGATTTATCGGATTCCAAACTTGGTATCTAAAATTATCTTTAAATTGGTTATTTTCCGACATTTTCTAAATACATTTCCTGAGTGCGTGTCTCAATTATTGACTCGGTGAGTACAACAAGTGCTTAACGTTACCCTCTGATAAGCCTAAACTGCTCGACCACACTACCACAAATAGAGCACTTGGGATTATTAATTTAAGCCCTGCAAACCTATATGAGTCGTTTGTGCTTTTTTCATGAGGTGCCCTTACATGGACACAACCACATAAAAAGCCAGCTTCCTACAGGGAGGAGACGCAGTCGTGAGATGGAAGTGGGCCCTGAAGTTGAACCGAAAGCCACCAATCAGAGCTAGATTTGTCAACCCGGGACAAAGAGAAAAGAGGAACATGATCAAGAAACAACATCGACGGAGGGAAGGAACCCGTGTAGATTGAACAGAGCACCGCAACTGTGTCTAACAAGAGCACAGGAGCACACATTCGAACCAGACGGTAGAAAGGAAACAATGAAGTCAATGAACATGCGCTTTACCAGCAAGAGGAGTCATCACAGTACCTCATGGTTTGAAAGACTTCGAAGAAAAACAACTTCCACACATCAGGGCCCTACACTACATGACAGAGGTTTGCACAGCATGAGTATCTACAGCCACACATGCCTCCAACATAATGTTACAATATTTGTAACTCTTCTATCTGGTCTTTGAATCGACAGCTCAGAATGTGAATAACATTCCAAAGAGTGCATGCTTAGCAAACAATGTCCATACAACTATTCTCGAAACCAAAAGCACCCACCATCCAAGCAAAGAGTGACCAGCCACCGGATAAAGTTTTGATGGTGCTACAGAGAGCATGTCTGGGTGTTTTCCAGAGAGTATGAACAGCTTTCCATTTGCTTCTTTACTACTGGTACAGCAGTCCAGAGGCACACAGGGCTCTAGACTATAGGTATTGGGCTGTTTGGGGTGTCAGTACAACACAGGACTCGCTAAACCACTTAGTAAGGAATAGGGGTTTTTATCCATGAAGCTGCAATCGCTGTTAAGATTTTCTTGTTAAGTGGCACCAATTGGTCAGGGCCACTCAAAAGGGGGAACAAGGGGGTTTACTGGTTGGTTACTGACTTGGACAAGGGAGTCTTGACTGGAGATGTAACCAGCAATATACCTGGAATGACTAAGTAGAAAAGGATTCTAATGGTTTAAGAGAGCCACTTTCTCCTACTGAAGAGATGGGATTCGGGGCTGGAGACCAAGTACAGATTTCTCATGGCTATAGGTAACAGCAAGGGAAGTACATATTGGCACCCTGGGATAAGAGAGGATCAGAGGAAAATAAAGGCACACCCTTCTCAATGGTTAATGCAATCAAACCGCACGTTGAGCCTGATGTGAAGATGGTTCCTAGGCAGTTGGGAAGTCAGTCTACACGGCTGTTCCACTACTAGCTCTCAGTGTTTTCTGTCCAAGTGTTGGTGCATGGGACCCAAGAGGAGCTAAGTTCAAGTTGAAAAGGCCAGTATGCAACTTTCTCTGGTAGCCAAGACTGGCCAAATAGAGATTTGTAATTTTAATATCTTGGTGCTCCTGCGTGGGCTGTAGATGATAGCCTTTCCAAAAATGAGATCATTTCCTGCTTTCTTTCATGCTGAGGAGTCTTTCTGGGGGATGTGAGTGAGTGGGTAAAAAAAGCTTTCTCAAGGAGAAAAGTTGGCCGAGTGGAAGATTGTGGGGTGTGCTGTGGGGATTAATACAAATATTTTGGATACTTGGCCAGAGACAGAAGAAAGACCCATGTAGGAACAGGTAAGCACTGCAGCATCTGTTAAATGGCCCTCTGCACACATTGCAGCTAGGAGGGATACCAGAGCATCAGCATGAATAGGAGCAAAGTGGAACAGAGACCATAGACAGCTACTGGTGGGGTTTGGAATCTCTAGCAGACCTTTGTCTCTTGCTCCTGCATTCAGGTCTCACTGTGCAGTTTCTGATTTGCAGTCTCACTTACACTTTACAATCTTGAAGGAGTACGTTACCTGCATAAAATACTCGTGAAATTGGCAATTTGCTCTGGCTGTCAGACCGTAACCTGTTTTAGGCAGGCTCAGGTAGATGAGGAATGGGTGCAGATGGGAAAAGTCATTTCATTTCACAAGTCCAACTCTCCAGAACAAGAAATGGAAGTAAGATGATAACACTGGCAGACTGGGAACTCAAAAGAAATGGGCTTCAAATACAAGATTGGCTTCTTCCACCTTTCCACAAGCTTTATCCGTTACTGGGGAGCAGGACTGGAGATATCCATGTGTAGGTGCACAACAGGTAATCACCAGCTCAATACAGCGGAGAACATCCCATGCAGTACATGCACATACAGTCCAACGACGCCAGTACTGTACTTCATTTCAGTCACAATGTAAAACTCATCTGGTTATACAACTACAGGCATTCTACCTATATATTCCAGACAGTAAAAAGGATTATGTTACTTACCCTGTAAACATCTGTTCTTGGCATGAAGAGTGACTCCTCCTTTTGGTGATATTGCGCATGGGAATCGACTCCATTGTTAGATTGTTTTACCGCAAGAGGGTGAGAATGGAGTAAGTGAAAATAAAGCTGTCCACGCGTATGTAATGTAAATTATAAGAACTGAAACAACTACAGGTTCCCGGGGAGGTGGGAGGGCGCATGTGAATCTACAGCTCTACAAGACAAGAACAGATACTTACAAGGTAAGTAGCACAATACGTTCGAGGCATGTGTGCTGTAGATACACATGCGTTACATAGACTATATAGCAGTATTCTCCTAAAGAGGTGGCTAACCAGTAGGTGTTGCAGTTGCTTGAAAAAGAGTCTTTAGTACTGCTTGCCCTACATTGACTTATTGATGTGCTAAAACATCCACACAGTAGTGTTTAGTAAATGTGTGCTGTGTGCACCATGTTGCTGCCTTACAAATGTAAGCTATAGGAATGTTACCTAAAAAGGCCATAGATGCTCCTATTTTACGAGTGGAATGTGCTCTAGGAGGTATAAAGTTATTTTAGCTTTAGCATAGCAAGTTTGAATGCACTTAACAATCCATCTTGAAATACCAGATTTAGAGATTGGATTGCTTTGTGAGGTATAGCAAACGCGACAAACAGCTGATTTGTCTTACGAAACTCTTTTGTCCTTTCAATATAGTACAATAACAGTCTTCAGACATCAAGTGTGTGAAGGGCTCTTTCTGCTACTGAATCAGTTTGAGGGAAGAACACCGGTAGCTCAACTGATTGACGGATATGAAAAGCAGAAACCACTTTTGGAAAGACTTGTAGGTTGGTGCGAAGAACTACTCTATCTTTATGAAGCTGAAGGAAGGGTTTTTCTAAGGTTAATGCCTGTAGCTCACCAACTCTCCTTAATGAAGTGATAGCAATGAGAAAGGCAACCTTCCATGAAAGAAACTGTAATGGACAATTGTGTAACGGCTCAAAAGGTGGACCCATGCGTCTTGTAAGCACAATATTCAGATTCCAAACTAGAGCAGGAGGTACTCTGGGTGGTATTACTCTTTTAAGACCCGCCATAAAGGCTATTACTGAACAAAGATAAATGTTGTCTGTTTTTCAAATATGCGGCTACTGATGCAAGGTGCAAATCGAATGGATGAGTAGGCTAGGCCAGCTCGCTGTAGATGCAAAAGGTAACAAATAATATTTTGGATAGAGGCATCTAGCGAATAAATATTGTTGTTGTTAGAATACACAACAAATCTTTTGCAATTTGCTGCATAGCATGCTCTGGTGGTAGGCTTTCTTGCCTCTTTAAGAATAGTCTTACAATCTGGCAGCAAATATAAGTATCGAAACTCTACGACTTCAGGAGCCAAATTCCTAGATTGAGCTCCTTGGGGTTTAGGTGTCCGATTTCTTCATGGTTCTGAGGGAGAAGGCTCGAATTGAGATGCAGTTTTTGATGTGGAACCACCAATAGATCCAAGAGAGTGGTCAACCACGGTTGACGAGCCCATGTGGGAGCCACCAAAATCAGTGTGAGGGATGTTTGCCTGAGCTTCCGAACCAGAAACGGAAGGAGAGGCGGAAAAGCGCATGGAAATACCCCTGACCAATTCATCCATAGGGCATTGCTTTTGGATAGAGGGTGTGGGAACCTGGAGGCAAAGTTTGGGCATTTTGAGTTATCCACTGTGGCGAACAGATCTATTTGTGGTCATCTAAATTTTTTAAAGTATGGAAGAAGAATTTGAGGATGAAGTTCCCACTGGTGTATTTGTTGCCGCATCCTGCTGAGGTGGGCAATTTGATTGTTCACTTCTGGGAGGTGCTCTGCCAAAAGATTAATTCTGTGATGGATTGCTGTGAGAAAGTGCCATCTTTCTTGCATGGTATGCCCCCACTTTTTGCTGAAATGCTGAATGTACTTTGACTGAGTGTGCCCTGGACTCCTGCCAATCAGGTGCCCAGGGTCTATGTTCCTTCCCTTAACAAAAACCTCAAAACCAAATTGGCAAACCCTGGCCACATGTCAGCCCCTGGTTAATGGTACCCTAGGTACCCAGGGCCTTGTGACCAGGGAAGACCTCTGAGGGCTGCAGCAGTCATTGTGCCACCCTTGGAGACCTTGTACCCTAACACCCACACACTGCCCTGGCAGGCTGAGTGTCTGGGTACAAGACAAAACAGAGTCGACATGGCACACATCCCTGTGTGCCATGCCCACCACCTACACTGCCCTGGCATACATCAGCCACCCCTCTAGCTGGGTGCCCTATGCCAGTGGTGTGGGCACAGAGGCAGGAGCCTTGTGCCCCTACAGTACCCAGGTACATTCCTGGGCCCTGTAAGTGCAGTGCTGCCATTTAAGAGTACATGGTGCTGGGAGCTTGTCAAACACGAACTCCACAGCACCATAATGGCAGCACTGAAGCCTGAGAAGTTTGGTATCAAACTGCTCAGCACATTAACTCCACACTGATGCCAGTGTGGGATTTAATGTACCAAGCACCACAGAGGGCATCTAAGACAGGCCCCCTGAAACTTAACCCACAATCCACGTCTGTTCTGAGGCTGCCTAGGCTGCCACACAGCAGACATGTTGCTGGACCCCTGGGTAGGAGAGCCCCTGCTCTCCTGGGCCTGCAACAATACACATCCTGGGCGAGGTGCTAAATCTCCTCCCCCAGGATGGGCGGGGGGAAGCCTCAAAGGCATGCCGCCTCTGTGAGCTTCCCCAGGCCACTGCAACCCCCCACTCTGACGGGAAGCTTGGCCGGAAACCCCAGATAAGGACAGGAGATGTGCCAGCCTGCCAACCCCACCCCTCAGGTGGGGGAGGCGAGGTGAAGCACATCCCCGGGCTCTCACCATCTTGAAGATGGGAAGCCCTACCCAATCAGGACTAGGCTACTGCCCCCCTCCCACAGGAGAGATGCAGGATAGGGGTGTACCCACCCCAGGACAGGGACCCATTGGTCCCTGCCCTTCACCTACCTGTAACACCCATAAATCTAGTATTTAGGGGCACCCTGAACCTTCCTTCCCCAGATTACAGATTACAAAATCCAAAGAAGAGCTAGAAGAAAGAAGACCTGCCCTGCAGCTGCTAAGAAGAGGAAGACACCAACTGCTTTGGCCCCAGCCCTACCGGCCGTTCGACCCTCGAACCTGCTTCTGCTCCAACCCGGCATCTCTTGTGGCCAGCAACCCCACAAACCCCGGATGACCTGGCTACCTTTTGACTCTAAACCCCTGGGACTCCCATAAGTAGAGGCTCTACTCAAAATCTACTTCTAATCCCTGGCAGCAGCCCGGAACCACGAACCCAGCACACTCTGCACCAGCCAAGCCTGGCCTGTGCCAGAGTGAACAAAGACCACGAGGACGACCCCACGGAGACTGTGACCCAGAGTCTAGCACCCAAGGACCTCCCTCGACACTCCTGAAGAAGCCTGCAGCCTCAGAACAAGGTGCCCCCCCAACCGCGATCAACAGAGGGTAAGATTTCCCGACACCAAAAGGCACTCCTGCACCCGGCGCCCCGCGGACACCTGTGCCCAATCCCGGGGTACCTACCTATCCTCCAACTACCCAACTTACCTCTCGAAGTGGTGGTGGCACCTGAAGAATCCTCGTCCCCGAGCTTGCAGTCTTTTTTTAAACCGGAGATTTCCCATTGAAATCAATTGAGCGCCCGAAGGCTCAAAAGCACCCTGCACCCAGCTGCCCGAGTGGCCCTGGCAGTGCAATCTCTACACCTATCTACTTCCCCACTTGCCCTGAGTAAGTGACCAGGAGCCCAGATCCCACAGCCGCGTGGCCTGCTGGTCAGCAGCCACCAACCAAGGCCCCCCTATCCCTCATAGGATAACATTGGGCCTAACTCTCTCTGCACCCGGTCGCCCTAGTGCCGCTAAGGGTGAACCAACTGTACCTACCTGACTCTGGGAGACCCCTGAGTCTATGCCCAGAACCTTAACTCTGCCAGTCGAGTACTTACCTTTAAACCGATAACTCTATTTTCTTCATAGGGTAACATTGCCTGGCTTTTTCCTGAAATTTCTTCTAAGTGTGGACTTTTCAAATCTTAAAATATTCACCAAAAATCAGCCGAGTAACGAAAACGAAAATACTCACCTGCTCTTAGGTGAGCTCCCAGTGCTGGATCTTGGTGCCCAGCACGGACTCTGAAAAATACTTACAACTGTACTTACCAGTAACCTAATTTTCTCTCATAGGAAATCATTGACTGTTTTTCTGTGAAATTTCTTCTGTCAATTTCTGCAAACTTTAAATTTTCTTTAAAAATCGTATAACTTCTGAAAACGTAATTGCTTACCTGTTTTGGATAAAGGTCCCAGTACTGAGTCTAGGTACCCGGTACTGGATTACAAAAGTAACTAGAACATACTATACTTGCAACTTGAATTTTCTTCCATAGGGAATCATTGACTGTTTTCTATGAAATATTTTCCAAGTGTCAACTTTTAAAATAGCAAAATATTGTCTAAAAATCATCACAGTAATTAAGTCGACTTTTATCACTTGATTCTAAGTAATGACCCAGGACTGAATCTAGGATCCAGTCCTGGAATTCCAAAAGTAATCCTAAAAGTAATCTGTTGCAAATAACTTGAAACTTCCATTGAACTCAATGCATTATTGTGTTTAAAATTGTGTTGCCTGTTGCAACCACTTGTAACGGTTTACAAAAGTCAATTGCATATTGCAAAAGTATTTATATAAAGCATCTCATTCTGAGAAAGTATATTTTAATACCAATTGTTGGTTCTAAAATAAAACAAGCATATATTTTTTATATATAAACCATTGGCCCAGAGTTCAGTTATTGAGTGTGTGAGACCATTTGCTGGCTGTGTGTGTGTGTACAACAAATGCTTTACACTGTCCTCTGATACTGCCTTACTGCTCGACCAAGCTACCACTTTAGAGAGTAAGGTTATATCTAACTTTAGCCTCTGCCAAACCTCTGGTGACTGTGGACTCTGTAGACCCTGTACCTATTGGGGAACAGTACATACAGAGCCACTTTCTCACAATTGCCCAACCCCAAATGGTCTGAGAGAGGAGTGATAGTTGCAGAGCGTGTGTCCACCCCCCTGCTTTTGTACATAGCTGTCATATTGTCCTTGCGGACTAAGACAACTTTCCCTATGAGGTGAGACTGAAAAGCTCTCTGTGCTAAATACACAGCTAGAAGCTCTAGATAGTTGATGTGGAGACTTTTGTGCTTGTCCCACAGACCCTGAATTGTCAGGTTTTGTAGATGGGCACCCCAACCTGTGAGAGATGCGTCTGCTGTTAGCACAATCTGTGGAACAGGGTCGATCAGGGGCCGCCTTTTTGTTTTGTGCGTTCCACCAGTGCAGAGAGCGATGGGTGCGGCTGTCTACCAACACTAGATCTGTTAATTGACCCTGTGACTTATTCCACTGATGTGCTAAGCACTCTTGTAGGGGATGCATGTGTAATCTTGCATGAGGCACTATTGTGACGCATGATGCCATCATTCCTAGCAGTTGCATGAAAGTCCTCACTGCTAAGTATTGGTTGGTCTGAAACTGTAGTAACAGAGTTTGAATATTTCAAATTCTGGCTGCATTGGGAGAGGCTAGAGCTGTGGGAGTGTTTAGAGTTGCTCCTAGATAGGAAAGCATTTGTGAAGGCTGAAGATGAGACTTTTACGTATTGGCCGTAAAAACCAATCGGTGGAGTAGGTCTAATGTAGTTGGAGTGTGTTGCAAACATCTTTGGTGTGTGCTGGCTTTGACGAGCCAATCATCTAGGTATGGGAAGACAAGAATCGGTTGTCTTCGGAGATGAGCTGCCACTACTGCTAGACATTTTGTGAACACTCTAGCAGCAGTAATTACTCCAAATGGGAGTACTTTGAACTGACAGTGTTTTCCTGCTATCACAAACCAGAAATATTTGCGAGGTGCTGGGTGAACTGGAATGTGAAAGTATGCGTCTTTTAAGTCTAGTGTGGACATACAATTGCCTTGCTGTAGAAGTGAAAGCACTTGTTGGAGTGTAACCATATAGAAATGTTCTGACGGTATTTACAGGTTTAACGTTCTTAGGTTCAAAATTGGTCTTAGGGAGCCGTCCTTTTTGTGAATTAGAAAGTACAGAGAAGAAACCCCTGAACGTTGGTATTGTAATGGAACTGGTTCTATGACTTCTTTTGTTAAAAGAGCTTGTACCTCTTGTTTGAGGAGCTGTATGTGCTCTGACGGGAGTTTGTGAGTATGAAGTGGAATATTGGGAGGCTTGCTGGTGAGCTCTAGGAAATAACCATGTTGGATAATGTCTAGTACCCATTTGTCTGATGTTATCTACTGTCAAATTGGGAAAAATTGTTGAAGTCTTCCCCCGACAGGTGTTAAATAATCAGGGGGAAATGTCGGCAAGTCACTGCTTATTGGGGGAAGGGGAGTTACGCGTTGGCATGCTCTTACCCCTACCTGTGAAGTTGTTTCCTCTGTATCCTCCTCTAAAGAAACCTCTAGAAGGAGAAGGTTGTATGTTCGATTTACAGGAGGAAGCATTAGGGTCTGAGGATGTACTTTTGGACCCTCCGCTATAAAATGAGCGGCAAAAGAAGCCTTTGTTTGATGGGGACTAAGCACTCCCTTAAACTTTGCCACTCAGTGTATTTTTTTATTTTCTGTAAGGCCTCATCTACTTGAGGTCCAAAAAGGGGTTGTTTGTTAAAAGGGGCATTAAGAATAGACTGCTGATCTTTTGGTGTTAAACTCTTAAGTCATGCATGTCGTCGTAGGAGAATGCTGATGTTAATTCCCCTTGCTGCCGTGCCAGCAGCATCTAAAGCGCACCTAATGGTGGAATTAGATATGAGTTTACCTTCCTGTACTAACTCCTATGCTTTTTTGTTATGCTCCTCTGGGAGGTATTGAAGTAGATATTCTATTTGGTCCCAGTGGGCTCTATCATACCTGGCTACTAGGCCCTGTGTGTTGGCAATACGGCAGTGGTTAGCGGCTTGATCAGCTACTCTTTTACCGGATGCATCAATCAATTTAGACTTTGTCTGGGGGAGATGCATCTGCAGAAGTTTGATCATTTGCTCTTTTATGAGCATTAGAGGCTACCAGTCCCGTAATAAAAATGGGATCAGACAGTTGTAGGTTTATATTTTTGTCAACCCTGGGTGTTAATATGCGGGCACAAACAGGGTCCTTAAAGAGGTCATCTGCATGTCTCATCATGCCTTTTACCATAGGTAGACTGACTTGTCCTATGTGTAGAACCTAGTGGCTCAAATAAAAGGTATTTTTCTAAAGACTATTTGTGTAATGTAACCCCATGGTAAGCTGCTGCTCTTGAAAAATGCTCTTAATAAGCTACAATATCATCTGGAGGTTAAGGCTTTGCAGGAAATAAATACGGATTATCCATTGGTGGATCAATATTATAGTCATCCCATGGGTCTACTGGTAAATGACTTATCATCATCATAATCATCTCCTATATCAGGCTGTGTATGTGGAGACCACTGAGGTGTTCTGCATAAAGAGTCTGAGCCTGGCAATTGTGGTAGTGGTGAAGATGGTGGAGGGGATTGGAGATTAGGGCAAATAGGACTTGTAGCCATGTTCGTTTTCTTGAGAGGAATTTTAGAATTTGTGTCCTCTGAGCTAACTTTCATTTTGGATGGTGTTTTTGCCAAAATATGTCCAGTATCCGGATTGATGTAGATTTTCTTCTGCTTGGGGTCTAGCTTTTCTTTCATAATTTCCAGGATTGGTTTTCGGAGGCTTTGGAAGGCCCTCTTTCAAATTTCTGGGGCCGAAGGTTTCGGTGCCGAACCGGGCTCGTCTCTTTTGTCCTTCGAAGCAGAAGGTTTCAGTTCTGAACCGACCGGTCTTTTGGAGCGGAAATCTTTGGTTCCGAAGACCGCTTTTGTCGGCTCGATCCTGAGCCGGAAGGCTTGACTGGTTGTTTTGGTGCCGGGCCTGAGGGCGGGGCGTAGGAAACATCGTCTCAGTGCAGACCATAGCCCGAAGCCTTTTGTTTGGTCGAAGAGAGTTTGGGAGGTAAAGGGGATTCAGTACTCACGGTACCCAGTCCCGGTGGAACGTCTTCAGACTCCAACTCTATTTCCAGCTCAGAATCCGATTCTGGGATAGAGAACGCTTCCTCCTCTTCTGCTGCCGACCCTTTGACCTCTTCATGTTCTGATTCTTCTCCGAAGTTATGTGGAGTACGCTGTATGCTCTGTCGCTGGATTTCTCTTCATTGAGCCCGATGATCCCATAGAGTCTTTCGATTGGAACAACCAAAAAGCCTCATTATCTTCTTTTTTGTGCTCCGGTGAGAGGCACAAGTTGCAGACTTTATGCAGGTCGGTGCAAAAGTACTTGGAGTGGCACGGAGGACAAAAATGAAACTGAGTCCGTTGCATCGGCGCAAGACAGGCTAGTACGTAACGGAGTAGAAGTCAACCAACGCAGCTAGGCCCAAAAGCTGCCCACGATGTCTTCAACCGAAGATGGAGTTTCCCGATTGATTCGATACACGGAGAATAGTGAAAGGCGTACGATACCAATACCGTCAAGGGTATAGTGGACTGTGCACCGAGGGGAACCCGAAGGAAGGTTTCAAACCACATCCAAACCCAATGGCGGAAAGATTAACAATCTAACAAAGGAGTCGATGCACATGCGCACTATCATCGAAAGGAGGGTCACCTTTCCCCATTCCTGGGAAAGACTTCTTCGAAGAAAAACAACTTGAAAACATCTAGACTCAACATTAGCTGGTAAGAGTATGCAAAGCATGTGTATCTACAGCACACACACTCCTCGAACATATAAACAACCAATACTGTGACTACTGGGTATAATTTTACAAAGCAGCAAGTGGAAAGTTCACTCACATGGGTAGAGGGAAAAAACGCCTTTGTCCCAGAGTACAAAATACACTACCTCCACACTAGCCTTGCATAGCTGGGGTACAAAGGACAGTATCACCATCACAAAAAATGGGGTCAGCCCCATATCAGGGCTTAATGAGGTCTCAGTTGAATAAATGGAAGACATCTCAGGGGGCATACATAATTATCAAGGTTATTAGGGTAATAGTCACAAAAAAACCAGAAATGTACAAGGAGATGGTGGCACAGCTTAAATCCTTGTAGAGGACTTTTGCCCCAACCGTCCCCATCCCTTTCACTCTAAATATTACAGATGTCTATCTTTCTAGCTGGAAACAAAATGACCAAGTTGATCTGGTTGTAGTCCTCGAAAGAGGTTTCCAATGTTGTAAACAGATTGTTGCAAGTTTTTGTTTTCAAAAAACTTTATTGAACATTCAAGTTTTTCATCGGCATTGAAGGTTTCACTTATTAATCCATTGCGAAAATCATACACGTTTAAGTGACTGATTTGCTACATGTTCCCAATGCATTTCGGCATTTATGCCTTCGTCAGGGGAAATCTAAAAATGATAAATATTATAATCAGTGCGGTGTACGAGGATTTGTTTACACCCATGCATTGTGATATGGGGGAAAGAATCGTGAAAGGTGTTGAAAACAGCGCGGTGAAAAAGGAGCGGTGAAAAAGGTGTGGGGGGAGATATTGATAGGTGGTAATGAATATGCTACTTACCAGTATGCATCTGTTCTTGGCATGTAGGGCTGCTGACATTCATATCTGTGCATAGATCGCCGCCTAGTGTTGGGTCCGGATGTTTGCACGTTGTTGTCCTGGAAGAGTCTTCGAAGTTTCCTTGGATAGGTGACTCCTCCCCTGGACTACAGTGCGCATGGGCATCCTCTCCATCCTCAGATTGTTTTTCGCCATTGTGGCAGTGATGGAGTAGATACAGAAAGTGATGACCATGCTTGCAGTAATTCTGAGAGCTGCAGCTGCGACAGGCGCCGGGGAGGAGGGAGGGCGATATGAATGTCAGCAGCCCTACATGCCAAGAACAGATGCATACTGGTAAGTAGCATATTCAGTTCGAGGCATGTGGGCTGCTGAATTCATATCTGTGCATAGAATACATAGCAGTGCCCTCTATTAGCGGCGGCTACCCGTGCCAGCTGCAGCGGTCTGAAAAAGTGTCTTGAGAACAGCCTGTCCTACAGCTGCCTGCTGTTTTGACTGCACATCTACACAATAGTGTTTTGTAAATGTGTGTGTAGTGGACCATGTGGCTGCTCTGCATATATCATGCAGGGGAATATTTCCTAGGAAGGCCATGGAAGCCCCCAACTTACGTGTTGAGTGGGCTCGTGGTGGAATAGTTAATGTGCGTTTTGCCTTTTGATAACAGATATGAATACACTTAACTATCCATCTGGCTATCCCTGCTTTGGAGATGGCGTTACCTTTGTGGTGTGGGGCAAAGGCAACGAACAGTTGTTTTGTCTTCCTGAATGGTTTAGTCCTGTCGATGTAGTACATGAGGGCCCTCCGTACATCTAGTGTATGTAGTGCCCTTTCTGCAACAGTTTGTGGGTTTGGGAAGAAAACGGGCAGTTCAATAGTCTGATTCATGTGGAACTGCGATATTACCTTGGGCATGAATTTGGGGTTGGTACGTAGTACGACCCTGTTGGCGTGAACCTGAATAAATGGCTCTTGAACGGTTAGTGCCTGGAGTTCACTAACTCTTCTTAGGGAAGTGATCACTACTAGGAAGGCCACTTTCCAGGTAAGGAATTGAATCTCGCATGAGTGTAGAGGTTCAAAGGGTGGACCCATCAGGCGTGTGAGGACCAAGTTGAGGTTCCACATTGGAGCCGGTGGGTGACTAGGTGGAATGACTCGTTTGAGCCCTTCCAAGAATGCTTTGATGGCAGGCACTCTGAATAGAGAGAGGTGCTGCCTGGTTTGCAGGTAGGCTGATATTGCGGTCAAATGGACACGTATAGAGGTGTACGCCAGATTGCATCGGTATAGGTGTAAGAGGTAACAGATGATGTTGTGGATGGATGCGTCCAGCGGGTTGATGTCATTATTACCGCAATAAATGACGAACCTTTTCCATTTGGCTGCATAGCAAGCCCTGGTAGTGGGTCTCCTGGCCTCCTTGATGATGTCCATACAGTCAGGTGGCAGGTTGAGATAGCCAAACTCTAGGACTTCAGGAGCCAGATCGCCAGGTTCAGCTGTTGCGGATCTGGGTGCTGAACCTCTCCATGGTTCTGCGTCAAATGCGCGGGTTTGATCCGCAGCCTTTGATGCGGCACCACGGAAAGTTCGAGGAAGGTGGTGTACCACGGCTGGCGTGCCCACGTGGGAGCAACTAGGACGAGTGTCAGGGAGTGTTGTCGTAGTTTGCGAGCCACCAGCGGTATCAGCGGCGCTGGGGGAAAAGCGTACGCAAATCTGCCGGACCAGTTTATCCATATCGCATTGCCCTGCGACTGCGGATGTGGGAATCTGGCGGCGAAGCTTTGGCATTTTGCGTTGTCGCTTGTCGCGAATAGGTCTATCTCTGGATGACCCCACTGCTGGAAGTACGGTTGGAGTACTGATGGGTGTAACTCCCACTCGTGCATCTGGTGGCTGTGTCTGCTGAGCAGATCCGCCATCTGGTTGTCCTTGCCGGGGAGGTGTTCCGCCATGAGGAACATGTTCCTCTGAATGGCCCACTTCCACATGCTCTGAGCCAGATGAGACAACTGTGGAGAGTGTGTTCCTCCCTGCTTCTGTATGTAGTACATGGCAGTCATGTTGTCCGTCCGGATCAACACGACTTTGTTGCACAGATGTACTTTGAATGCCTTCATGGCCAGGAAGATTGCCATCAGTTCCAGAAGGTTGATGTGCATCTTCTTCTGTTGTGTCGTCCATAGTCCCTGCACTGTGTAGTGGAGTACATGAGCTCCCCATCCCTGGAGAGACGCGTCCGCTGTCAGTACTATTTGCGGAACAGGCTCTTGGAACGGTCGGCCCTTGCAAAGGTTTTGTGGATTCCACCAATGCAGAGAGTTGTATGCCCGACCGCTCACCAACACTAGGTCTTTCAACTGTCCTTGAGCCTGATTCCACTGACGTGCTAGGCACTCCTGAAGTGGGCGCATATGTAACCTCGCGTGCGGGACTATGAAGATGCAGGAGGCCATCATGCCTATCAACTGCATAAACACTCGCGCTGGAAGCGAGTGATAGGGTTTGAACTTGGAGATCAGCAGATGTATGCTGTTGATCCTCACTAAATTTGGCTGAGCTGTGGCCGCCAGAGTGTCTATAGTCGCACCTAGGTACTGTTATACGTGTGCGGGCTGGAGATGGGACTTTGGGTAATTTAGTGAGAATCCCAGACTGTGAAGAAGGTGAATGGTGCGGGACATGTGGCTTGCACATTGCTGGGCTGACTTCGCTTGAACGAGCCAGTCGTCTAGGTAGGGGTAGACGTGTATATGCTGCCTCCGTAAATGTGCCGCCACCGTAGCTAGGCACTTCGTGAAAACCCTGGGCGCTGTTGTCACGCCGAAGGGAAGGACTTTGAACTGATAGTGCTGCCCCTGAACAGTGAACCTGAGGTATTTTTTGTGTGAGGGGTGGATGGGTATGTGAAAGTACGCATCCTTGAGGTCCAGTGAGGCTAGGAAGTCTCCCTGCTTGAGAAGCGGAAGGACTTGCTGTAGGGTGAGCATGTGAAAGTGCTCCGAAAGAATGTACTGGTTCAGGGGTCTCAGGTCTAATATAGGCCTGAGCGACCCGTCCTTCTTTGGAATTAAAAAGTAGAGGGAGTACACCCCTGTACCCTGCTCGTGGGTGGGGACGACCTCTATAGCGCCTTTTAGAAGCATACTTTGCACCTCTTGCTGTAAGAGCGTTAAGTGCTCTGAGGACATAGGACGGTTTCTTGGTGGTATTGTGGGTGGAGTGGAGGTTAACTCCAGACAGTAACCGTATTTTATAATATCTTGACCCACCTGTCCGTGGTGATGGAGTTCCACGTGGACAGGAACCTTTGTAGTCTTCCCCCGACAGGTGTTATGTGGTCGGGAGGAAGGGAGAGGGCGTCACTGCTTGTTCTTGGGGGAGGACCTGGTGTTGCCGTAGCCACGTCCTCTGCCCTTTGTACTGGAGCCACGATATCCACCTCTGGTGTTTTTATCGTAGGTGGTCTGTGTATTGCCTTTGTTATACGTTTGTTGTGACCCCTGTCCTCTACCTGCCCCCTTGTTTCCGGGGCGACGAAAGGAGCCGCTCCGAAAGGACTGAGTTTGGAGGGCGCCCATGGACTTTGCAGTGTCCGTGTCCTTTTTTATCTTTTCGAGGGTGGTGTCAACCTCTGGGCCGAATAAATAGTCGGGGTTGACGGGCTGGTTCAGTATGTTATTTTGTACCTCAGGCTTGAATCCTGAGATTCGTAGCCAGGCATGTCGTCGCAGCATGACGCTTGTGTTTATGGCCCTGGCAGCAGTGTCTGCAGCATCTAGTGCACATTTGATGGAAGCATTTGTGAGTAGCTGCCCCTCTCTGACAAGAATTTCTGCACCTTCTTTGAACTGGTCAGGGAGATGTTGGAGTAGTGCGCTCTATCGTAGCGAGCGAGGAGCGCTTGAGTGTTGGCTATGCGCCATATGTTGGCAGCCTGGGCGGCAACTCGCTTGCCGGAGGTCTCTAGCACCTTGGACTCTTTGTCCGGGGGAGGAGCGTCACCTGTCGTTTGCGAGTGTGCCCTCTTGCGAGCATTCGCTACGACGATGGAGTCGAGTGGTAATTGTCCTTTGATGTAAGTAGGATCCCCAGGTGCTGATCTGTATTTTTTATCAATCCTGGGGTTTATCACTCGTGCCCTGGTGGGTTCCTTGAAAATGTCCTTAGCTGGTTTGAGGACCCCCTTAAGCATTGGCAGAGTTTTTACATGTCTTTCCGAGGATGCAAAAGTGTCCATTAGAAAGTCATCCTCGATGGTATCTGAGTGAAGCTGTACCCCATGGTTATTCGCAGCACGTTCAATAAGAGCGTTGAACGCCGCAGTATCCTCCGTTGGAGATGTTTTTGCCCCATAGAGTTGTGGGTCCTGTGTATCGAGAGGTGCACTGGGGTCTGCAGGGTCGCCCCAAGTTTGATCAGGGTCCTGCTGGTCATCAGGGTCTGTGTCTACATGGTAGGGTGCTTGGTCATCCATGTAGTCCTCCAATGCATCCGTGTCGGAGCGCGTGGGGGAGAACCGGTGTGGATCCTGGTAGGAGGAATGGAACGGTTCATAAAGGAGAGGTTCTGATTCCACCGGCAGTTTCCTTTTTAGTGGGATCCTGAAAGGGTCCAATGGCGGTTCCGAAGTTATCCTTCGGTCGTGGAGAATCATCCTGCCAGTGTCGGCGTCGATGACCCGTGACGGAGACGTCTCGTCCGGTGGAACCGGAGTCTGGGTAACCCGTGTCCTGAGTTGGAACATCTTGGGGATTGTTGACGGAGGCAAGCCGAAGGTAATGTTGGCTGGCCCCGTAGAGGTTGCTGGAGCTCCGATCGGGCCGGAACCCGACGGGTCTTTGAGGGCCGCCTTGGTTTTGTTGCTTTGCGTCGCAGCAGGCCGCACTTGGGGCGTCTTTGAGGCTTTGGCACCGGGCAGGTTCGTAGAGCCGGGCGTGGATTTTTTCGGTGCCGGCGGGTCCTCGAGTCGAGGTGTGGCGATCACCGTCGACGTCCTCGATAGGTGAGGCATCTGCGTCGTCGAGGGAGCGACGCGAGGCGAAGCGGGCGGTATTGCCCTCGGTGTTGTTGGCGTCGGTAGCCGAGTAGGTTTCTCGGTGCCGATGGCCTTTTTCCGCTTGTCGACTCCGATGTCGCCCGATTCCAGTTCGGCACCGAAGTCCCTCTTGGTGCGGTCGGTGCCGACGCGTTGCGCTGGCGTCGAAGGCGTGGAAGGCCTCGATCCCACTAGCGCTACTTTCAGTTTCGGTTTCGTATGAACCGGAGCAGCTTTCGGTTTCGGTTTTGTGGTAGGGAAACCAGCTGGCTTATGCAGCAATGGCTGCTGCTGAACGTCCGAGGCCGGGCCCGAGGGCGGGGCCGAAGAACTACGGGATGGGTCTCGGGTAAGGCCCGAAGGCGATCCCTCGACCGGAGCCAAAGGCTGTGGCGCTGGTGTTTCTTCGGTTTGAACAGGTAGGCCTTGTTCATCATTGGAGCTACTCTCTTCGGCCCCTAAGGCCTCCTCGTCGTCTCCTACCTCGGTGTCGTCTTCACCTCTGTGGAAGAGTGACTCATCGCCCTCGTCCGATCCGGGGTCGTGTTCGGAAACGGGACTGGAGGGTATGACTTCTAATTCTTCGACGTCGGCCTCGTCGAAGATGTCTGTTGGGGCCGGTGCCGCGTGCCGCGCCTCGAGTCTCGCCGCTCTTCGGTTCCTTAGAGTCTTCTTGGAACGGAACCGGGTACAGGCCATGCATGTCGATTCGTCGTGGTCCGGCGAAAGGCATTTGTTGCACACCGGATGGACGTCGATGTGTGGGTACTTCGCATTGCATACCGGACACCTTTTGAATGGCGTCCTGGATTCCATCGTCGAAGTCGATGGACAGGTAAATGCGAAAGAAGTCGGTGCTGAAAGTTAGTAAACTAACAAAATGCTATCGAAACCCGATCGATAAACAGTACCGACGCGAACTAAAGGCCTTTTGGCCTCGACCAAATATTTTCCTAACTTGAGCTAAGATAGCACATCCGAACCCAATGGCGGAAAAAAACAATCTGAGGATGGAGAGGATGCCCATGCGCACTGTAGTCCAGGGGAGGAGTCACCTATCCAAGGATACTTCGAAGACTCTTCCAGGACAACAACGTGCAAACATCCGGACCCAACACTAGGCGGCGATCTATGCACAGATATGAATTCAGCAGCCCACATGCCTCGAACTCCAATATTCCCAAGGTACTGGTATTTCACCCGCGAATTTCATTGACGTACCTTCCATATCCCTATACCCGTAGCTAAATACCAGCCAAGTGTGTCCTCTGGGCATCCCAGGACGCACCATTCTGCCCACTTCCAAAATGGCAGGATCCCTCTACCAGCGTGTGGAGCTCCCTAGCCCAACCCAGAGGTGTGGCTACCAAAGGCGCTACACTCCCCTGTAAAACAGGTTTGGCAACCGGTTTCCCCTCTCCTGTCCCAAGTGCCAGCCTATCTTCTCCCCAAGTGTTGCTAACTTTCTCTCAAAGGCTGCTTCTCCTTTGAAGCTCGTCTTTTGGGCCAACACCTGTGTGAGTTTCTGCAGGAAGGAGGTGCCACCACCTTCCAGAGCAGGCTCCCTACTGTATCCTCTCCTGGGAGCCGTTAGCACGTCTTCCAGGTAGGGCCAAAAGCTGTGTCAGCTACAGGTCCCCGTGTGCAGCTGGTATGGGCACCGGGGAATGAAGGTAACAGAGTAGCAATTTTGCTTAAGTTGCACTTTGCAATTTATTACATTTATTTTGACCTGAGAATCAAGTCGGAATTAATGTAACGAGTTGCTTGACACCTTGGATGACCCACTTTCTTTGCACAGTTCCAGAGCACAGCTGATGGGTCAGCATGTACTCTGCACTCGCCAATCGGGTAAAAAATGTCAGTTCCGCGTTTTCAATGCAAAAACATGTAAAGTTACATGCTCTGCCTGTGGAATATGCTGCATCCTGCCATAGGACTTGACAGGCATGCCGTAAGGGTGCCTTACACATATAACATGGGGGAAGTCTGGCTTTGCCATTGCTTTAAAAGGCAAAGTAGGGCCACCTGTTAAACTGCCCTTCCAGCCTGCAAATGGCAGGCAAGAAGTCTAGTTTTATTTATGTACCGCCCAGGGTGGCACTACCAGTGCTGCAGTACATGGGGGACCCTCTAACTTACATTTGTTGGGTATCGATTATAAGGGACTTAAAGGTAAGCCTGCTCAGTCAATTGGGTAAAAGCCAAGTCACCATATCAGTTTACGGGTAAGGGCACATGCACTGAGGCATGGTTAGCAGGCCTCAGTGCACTCAGTCAAAAAAAAGCAGCATCAGTCCAAAAAGTTAATGACGATCATACAAAATAAGGCATTTGCTTAAAAGTACCATCAGACAAGACTCAAATCCCACGGCGCAATTAAGACGCCTTTGATAAACGCCACAGTGAGAGGACAATTTGAAGGCAGAAGTGTGGTGTGGTGACTTCTAAAGGGAAACTCAAGGGGGTAGGCTAATTTGTTTTATTGTTTGGATCTAAATAGAGAGGAAGATCCCTTTTATTTTGATAACTGACCTGATAAAATTAAAAACCGGTTAAAAAAGAAGATGGCGAATCACACTCAACTATGATATTTAAAGAATCTTGATTGAGTGACAAGGAGAAATTTGATGCCTGCACGTGCTAAAAGGGACCATTGCTACCAAGGGCATACATACCTTCTGTTCCATTCAGCATTTTTCCACTGCATTTGTTTGAAAAGTAAGGAAAATGCTACTTACCGGTATGCATCTGTTCTTTTCATGTAGAGCTGCAGATTCGTATACTGTTGCATAGATCGCCATCTGGTGTTGGGCTCGGATGTTCGCACTTGTTTTTGTCTTGGAAGAAGTCTTTTGTAGTCACGAGGTAGGTGACTCCTCCCTAGGACGATAGTGCGCATGGGCATCGTCTCCATCCTTAGACTGTTTTTGCCATGAAGGGTTACAATGGAGTTGGTAGGAAAATAGAAAAGAGGTGCCCATGTGTAATATATCTAATTAAGATAATACTGGAACAGATATTGGTATCTGGGGAGGAGGGTGGGCGTATAAGATTCTGCAGCTCTACATGCCAAGAACAGATGCATACTGGTAAGTAGCATTTTCCGTTCGAGGCATATGAGCTGCAGATCGTATACTGTTGCATAGACTGTACAGCAGTGACGTCCTAAGCGGTGGCTAGCCCTATCTGTTGCACTAGTTTGAATGAGTGTCTTTAATACAGCCTGGCCCACACTAGCTTGTGGTTTTGCTTGTACATCTATATAATAATATTTTGTGAAGGTGTGTGGAGTAAAACAAGTTGCTGCTTTGCATATGTCATCTAGGGGAATGTTCCCCAAGAATGCCATGGAAGCCACTACTTTGCGAGTGAAATGAGCTCTACGGGGAATGGTTAACTTGCGTCTAATTTAATGTAGCATAACTGGATGCATTTATCAATCCCCCTCGCAATTCCTGCTTTTGAAATGGGATTGCTTTATGAGGTGGGCAGAAAGCCACAAATAATTATTTGGTCTTTCTAAAGGATTTTGTTCTGTCAATATAGTATAGTAGTGGTCTTTTAACATCGAGCATGTGAAGAGCTCTTTCTGATACTAAGTCTGGTTGAGGGAAAATCACTGGTAGTTCAACAGACTTCTTGAGATGGAAGGCAGATACTTATTTAGGTAAAGATTTTGGATTTGTCCTAAGAACCACTTTGTTATGATGCATTTGTAAAAATAGTTCTTGTATGGTTAGTGCCTGGAACTCACTTATTCTTCTGAGAGATGTGATAGCGACCAGAAAAGCCACTTTAAAAGTGAGGGACTGTAGTTTGCATTTGTGAAGAGGTTCAAAAGGGGGACCCAAGAGTCTCGTAAGGACTACGGTTAGGTTCCAAACTGGAGAGGGTGGAACTCTAGGTGGAATAATTCATTTGAGTCCTTCCATGAAGGCTTTGATAGCAGGTACTCTAAACAAATACAGGTGTTGCCTGTTTTGGAGGTAGGCTGCTATAGCAGCTATATGTAGTCTGATAGAAGTGTATGATAGGTTACATTGTTGTAAATGTAAGAGGTAACAAATGATGTGTGATGGGCTTCCTGAGGCGATGCCCCTTTGCGGCGACACGGACCGTTCCAAGATTGCTGCGACGCTCGCGCCCACAGGAAGTAGCACATGCGGTGTAGTGTATGCCTCACGGCGGTGAGACCCCGCCCAACAAGGTCGGAAAAGGAGTCAAAGCCCGGAAGCAAGAGAGCGAGATCGGGCGGAGAAGAGGGAGACGGAAGGAGATGCGGAAAGTGGAATTGCGCCTGACGAAGGCGAGCGAGGACTGAGCGGACCCCCGAGAGAGGACAGTGAGGCGGGACGACTCAGGATTCTGGGAGACAGCTTCCCGTACACCACGAGCGAGTCCGGCCCTCTGAGGAGAGACGAGGAGGCGGGTTCTCACCTCACCACGGCCTAGGAGGGTCGTGGACCCAGGCAAGTGGCTGCTGCGTGTCCATTCTTATTGAGGGGTTGGTGGGCAAGAAGAAGGGCCACACCAACCTCAGCACCTTAAGTTCCCTCACTTAGGCACCACACTGATAGGGCCACTGGTGGTGGTGCACAAACCCCTTTTCCCCTAATACATTATAAAAGAGGCAGTAGCCTGAAAGGTTATTTTCTTTTCCCCCTCCCTCCTTTGCCTCATTGGTCCTACCGAGTACTGTATCCCGGACAAAAGAGAAGAGAAGACCGTGAATCCAGGGGATGTGAACCCGAACCCGGTGAGCTGCTGACCGACTGAGGAATTTTTTGTTGCTTTTAAACCCTGAAGCACTGTCTACATTAATAACACACCCCTTGAACCTAACCCACTGTCTCTGCCTCATTGACACTCGGAAGGGGGTGGGGACCATTCCCTCAGGGTCCGCTACGACGATGTTTTAAATGGAAGCATCTAGCGGGTTGATTTTATTGTGTCCACAATAAATGGCAAATCACTTCCATTTTGCCGCATAGCATGAACTAGTGGTAGGGCGTCTAGCTTCTTTAATGATAGTTATACACTCTGGTGGGAGATTGAGGAAGACAAACTCTGACCTCAGGTGCTAGATCGCAAGGTTGAGTTGACTGGGATCTGGATGCCTTATCTCTCCATGGTTCTGAGTGAGAAGCTTGGGTGAGAGGCATAGCTTTTGGTGAGGAACTACTGATAGTTCCAATAGTGTTGTGAACCATGGTTGTCGGGCCCATGTTGGAGCAACCAGGATCAGTGTGAGGGAATGTTGTTTTAGTTTCCGAACCACTAACGGAATGAGTGGGAGAGGTGGAAATGTGAAAGCAAATTTGCCTGACCAGTTCATCCATAGCTCATTGCCTTTCAATCAATCAATCAGGGGTTGGTAAAGTGCACTACTCACCCGTGAGTGTCTCAAGGTGCTGAGGGGTGGGAGGTGGGGGGGGGGGGCTTTAGGGCAGCTCAGGTCAGTTGAAAAGCCAAGTCTTGAGTGCACTCCTGAAAGCCAGCAGGGTTGGTGTACGTCGTATTTCCAACGGGAGAGAGTTCCAGGCTGTGGCCGTGGTGTAGGAGAAGGCCCTGCCTCCGGATCTGCTACGACTTCTGCCAGGGCGAGGTCAGCCGAGCGAAGGTTCCTCACTGGTGAGTGGAAACTCAATCTGTCGTTGAGGTACTTGGGCCCAATGTTGTTGAGTGATTTGTAGGCGTGTGTGAGTAGTTTGTAAGGGACTCTCTTCTCGACGGGGAGCCAGTGGAGTCTGTGCAGGTGCGGGGTCATGTGCTCGTGGTGTTCCTAAGATGAGCCCTGCGGCAGCGTTCTGGATGGTTTGGAGCTTGCATAGCAGGGATTTATTGATTCCTGCATAGAGGGTGTTTCCGTAGTCGAGCCTGCTAGTGATGAGGGCGTGGGTGACCGTCTTTCTGCAGTTGGGGGGAATCCATTTGAAAGTCTTACGAAGGATCCAGAGGCAATTGTAACTGGTGGAGGAGACGGCGTTGATTTGGCGATTCATGGAGAGGGAGGAGTCCAGGATTATGCCAAGGTTTCTTGCGCGGACCGTAGGGGTGGGGGACGGACCGAGGGCTGATGGCCATCATGCGTTGCTCCAGGCGGAGGGGCGGGTGCCAAAGATGAGGACTTCAGTTTTGTCAGAGTTGAGTTGAGTTTGAGGCAGCTGTCCTTCATCCACGATGCGACGTCCTTCATTCCCTCCTGGAAACTGAGTCTAGTGTCTTCTGAGTTCCTGGTGAGGGAGAGGATGAGTTGAGTGTCGTCGGCGTAGGATATGATGTTAAGTCTGTGTTTCCTGACGATGTTGGCGAGGGGTGCCATGTAGATGTTGAAGAGGGTGGGGCTCAGCGAGGAACCCTGGGGAACTCCGCAGATGATGTCTGTTGGGTTGGAGAGATAGGAGGAGGAGGGGGAGGGGGGAAGGGGGGGGGGGAGTCTGATTTTCTGAGTTCTTCCAGAGAGAAAGGAGCAGATCCATTTGAGGGCCTTTGGACAATGGGTGTGGATACCTGGACACGAAGGTTGGGCATTTTGGTGTGATCTATTTGTGGGTGTCCCCACCTGCGAAAGAATGGAAGAAGAACTTGCGGCTGAAGTTCCCATTCGTGGATCTGCTGAGCCTGGCGACTGAGCAGATCTGCGATCTGATTCTGTTCCCCATGGAGGTGTTCCGCAAGGAGGTATAACTTTTTGAGGAATGGCCCATTTCCAAATGCTTTGCGCTAGATGTGACAGCTGTAGAGAGTGTGTCCCTCCTTGTTTTTGTATGTAATACATTGCTGTCATGTTGTCTGTATGGACTAGGACAGCTTTCCCTACGAGGTGGAGTTGAAAAGATTTTAACGCCAGGAAAATTGCTGACAATTCCAGGAAGTTTATCTGGAATTGTTTTTGTTGTGGGGTCCACAGGCCCTGAACTGTATGATTTTGCAGATGAGCTCCCCAGCCGGTGAGCGATGCGTCTGCTGTTAGCACCGTCTGTGGAACCGGATCGAGGAACGGCCACCCTTTGGATAGGTTTTGTGTGTTCCACCACTGCAGACAGCGATGGGCGCGATCGTCTACCAACACCAGATCTGTCAGCTGGCCTTGAGCCTGGTTCCACTGACGTGCCAAACATTCCTGTAGAGGACGTATCAGGAATCTTGCATAAGGGACGAGGTGAATGCATGACGCCATCATCCCGATGAGTTGCATGAACACCCTTGCTGGTAGCGAGAGGTGAAGCTGAAACTTTTGGATTAGAGTTTTCCTGGCGCTTATCCTGACTGGATTGGGAAGTGCCAGTGCCCTGGAAGTGTCTATTGTAGCCCCCAGGTATTGCTGTATGAGGGACGGCTGAATAAGGGATTTTGTGAGGTTCACTGTAAACCCCAAGTTGTGAAGCAGTTTTAGTGTTTGGTATGTGTGGTGCACACAGCTGCTGAGTGAGTTGGCTTTTATAAGCCAGTGGTCCACATAAGGGAAGACATGAATGTGCTGTCTTCTTAGGTGGGCTACAACTACTGCGACGCACTTGGTGAACACTCTGGGTGCTGTAGTGACTCCAAATGGGAGAACTTTGAATTGGTAGTGTCGACCATCTACCACAAACCTGAGGTATTTTCTGTGAGCTGGGTGAATGGGAATATGGAAGTAGGCGTCCTTTAGATCGAGAGTGGAGAGAAAGTCGCCTTGCTGAAGTAGGGGGGAGAACCTGTTCAACAGTGACCATGTGGAAATGCTCTGAATGAATGTGGAGGTTGAGCGGTCTGTGGTCCAATATGGGCCCCAGAGATCTGTCCTTTTTTGGAATTAGAAAAGAGAGTGAATAAACCCCTGTGCCTTGTTGAGGTAAAGGGGCCGGTTCTATTGCATATTTCTGTAACAGAGAGAACCTCTTGTTTTAAAAGTGTCAGATGTTCCATAGACATGGGATGTTGTCTGGGCGGAATGTTTGGGGGGGTAGAGGTGTGTTTCAGGCAGTAACCATACTGGATAATCTGTCTTACCCACTTGTCTGTTGTGATGGAATTCCAGACAGGTAGGAACTGTGAAAGACGTCCCCCGACAGGCGTGGAATGATCGGGGGGAGGTGAAGGAAATTCATTTAGTGGTGGGGGTGGAGGTGCGGTTATTGTTTTTACCGCAACCTCTAGCTTTGTTATTGTTGCCTCTGTATACTCCACGAAAATAACCTCTGGAGGGCGTTTGAGTGGGGCTTTTGTATGAGGAAGAGGCTGTTTTGTACTAATATTTTTTGAGCCGCCTCTATAAATGGAGTGGCGAAAAAAACCTCTAGAGGTAGAGAACTGCAACGCGCCCATAGACTTAGTCTCTGTATCTTTTATTATCTTTTCCAGGTATGTGGACACTGCAGGCCCGAAAAGATGTTTCTGGTCAATGGGTTGGTTAAGAATAGCAGTCTGGACCTCCTGCTTGAACCCGGACACCCGGAGCCAAGCAGGTCTACGTAACAACACCCCAGTATTTACTACGCGAACTGCAGTATCAGCCGCCTCGAGCGCACATTTTATTGATGTGTTTGTAATTATCTTTCCCTCCTGGATAAGGTTGTTGGCTTTTTGTTTATACTGGTCTGGAAGGTGCTCATGAGCTTTACAAGCTCGTCGTAGTGAGTCCTGTCGTATCTGGCCAGTAAAGCCTGAGTATTGGCAATCCTCAAATGGGTAGCAGCCTGCAATGCAATGCAATTGCCTGATGTGTCTATTAATTTGGACTCTTTATCTGGAGGGGGGTGTCACCTGAACTTTGTGAGTTCGCCCTTTTGCGTGCACTAGTTACCACCAGGGAATCTAGGGGAACCTGCCCTTTTAATAAAAATTGGGCCACTGGGAGCTGCCCTATATTTTTTGTCCATTTTGAGGTTAAGAACCCTTGCTCTGACGGGGTCCTTAAACACTTCTGGGGCATGTTTCATCATACCCTTTAACATAGGTAGGGTGCATGATTTTTGCGATGGTGCAAAAGTCTCCAAGAGGAAATCCTCATCTAAGGGGTCAGAATGTAAAGGGACCCCGTGGTATTGTGCAGCCCTGTGAATGAGTTGCACAAATCCAGTGTTATCATCCTGTAGCAACGGCTTAGATGGATGGATATCCGGATCATTTTGTGGGTCGGGATCATTATCTTAGACATCCCAAGGGTCTACACCTTGTGGAATGGTATCATCCTCATGATGTGATGATTGAGGGGAAAGATTAAGATGTGGGGAGAGTGGTGGAAAAACCCATGGAATTGGTTGAGGTGGAGAAGGAGGTGGGGATGTGTCAGTGCCCATGTCCTTTCTCTTTTGAGGAATGGGAGGTTTGTTAGTAGTGTCCAATTTCCTCTTCTTAGGAGGCTTGGCGATTACTTTACCCGTGCTTTGATCTATGAACAAAGTCCTTTGTTTGGGATCGGTAAAGTCCGGTGAAGGCAAATGGTCATTGTTTGATGCCGAGCCTTTGGACGGTGTCAGTGAAGTCTTGTTTGGAGTTTGAGTGCTTCTGTTTGGTCGGCTCAGACATCATTTTGGAGTCGGAAGCCTTTTTCGGCTCCGAAGATGTCTTCGGCTCCGAGTGCTCAACAGCACTTCGACATCTTTGGCATCGAGCCCGTTTTTGGCGTTGACGAAGAGTCTTTGGCCGGGTGCTTCGGCACCGGGGAGGACTTTCCGGCGCGGGAAGGGAGTTGGCTCGACCCCAAGCCGGAAGGCTTATGGGGCAGTTTCGTGGCAGGGCCCGAGGGCACTGGAAACTTTTTCGCAATGTCGACTCGAGCGCGCCACCGAAGCCTTTGGTCTATTCTTTGGGAGAGGGGTTTCGGTACTCATGGACCGCTGAGCCGGGGTGACTGTCTCCTCTTAGGAGTCGTCGGCCTCGGAGACTGAGATGTCTTCATCACCCGATTGTTCCGGCTGGAAACTGGCATCATAGACGTCTGGAACCGAGCTGCTTCCGCGAGACATTTCGTGACGTCGAGCCCAACGATCACGGATGGTTTTCTTCGACCTGAACGATGCACAGGCCTGGCAGTTGCGGTCTTCGTGCTCCGGGGAGAGGCAGAGGTTGCAAACCTCGTGCAAGTCTGTGTGTGGGATCTTAGCACCACAACCGGGGCACTTTCTTGAAAGGAGTCCTTTCCATTGACTGCAGGCGTCGACGGCGCGGTGCGGCCCAACGGCCTCCGTCAAAGTCGTAGGTCAGGAAGTGGGGTTAGAGATGCGCGTCGAAAGGGGAACAAGATCGAGACAATACTGTCGAGTGGAAAGCTGTTGCGCGTCAGAGGGTGCTTCGAAACGACGTTGAACCAGAGCGCAGCAATTCACATCCGAACCATATGGCGGAAAAAAACAATATAATGATGGAGACGATGCCCATGCGCACTATCGTCCCAGGGAGGAGTCACCTACCTCGTGACTACAAAAGACTTCTTCCCAGACAAAACAAGTGCAAACAACCAAGCCCCACACCAGATGGCGATCTATGCAACAGTATACGATCTGCAGCTCATATGCCTCGAACATATACTTTGGAACTTAAGACTGTATGCTTATGATAAATATTTACTCAATTAACTGCTCCCCCAATACATATTTTTGCAAAGGCCGCTAAGGAGAGGATAATGGTGGTTCCCAGCACTTTAAATGTATGATATGCTTTGTCAAAGTAATACAATAAAACCAAAACTAACTTTAATTAATGATGCTACTAATTATAGGGCGCCAACCGAAATTTCAAAGACGCATGTAAGCAAGAATATAATAAATGTATACTGTGGTCCAAAGTTGTGGACTTGTAATGGTGACGACAATACTAGTTTCTAAAAGCTTTTGAGAAACAGAGCAAAACAACCTACGTAAAAGCAAAAACACAATGACATTCTTTGTTCTCAAATTTGCAAGAAATCCTCTACTTTGACCTGGATCCCTTATCAAGGTAAAGTACATCAGTAAACCTACCCGCCTCTTCAATCTCTCGCGTTCCTTCAGTGTTAAGGTGTCTGCTTTAGCTATCACGGGGACAATGTTAACTTTGCTGTGGATGGCCTTCATAAATTCAACATCTAAGGGTTTGAGTCTGAAATAGGGAAAAACCAATTATGCACATGCTTAAAAAAGTAACTATTATTCTCAGCAGAGTACAATTTTCAACCCCCATCCTAGCTATTGGTCCCAAACCAATGCAAAGCTTTACAAAGGAATAGAGCATTCTTCATGACTATCGTGCAGTCTAAGGAATTAGCATTTAGATTTGTCTTATGTAATGAAATGAATATGCTACTTACCAGTATGCATCTGTTCTTGGCATGTAGGGCTGCTGACATTCATATCTGTGCATAGATCGCCGCCTAGTGTTGGGTCCGGATGTTTGCACGTTGTTGTCCTGGAAGAGTCTTCGAAGTCTCCTGGGATAGGTGACTCCTCCCCTGGACTACAGTGCGCATGGGCATCCTCTCCATCCTCAGATTGTTTTTCGCCATTGTGGCAGTGATGGAGTAGATATAGAAAGTGATGACCATGCTTACAGTAATTCTGAGAGCTGCAGCTGCTACAGGCGCCGGGGAGGAGGGAGGGCGATATGAATGTCAGCAGCCCTACATGCCAAGAACAGATGCATACTGGTAAGTAGCATATTCAGTTCGAGGCATGTGGGCTGCTGAATTCATATCTGTGCATAGAATATATAGCAGTGCCCTCTTATTAGCGGCGGCTACCAGTGCCAGCTGCAGCGGTCTGAAAAAGAGTTTTGAGAACAGCCTGTCCTACAGCTGCCTGCTGTTTTGATTGCACATCTACGCAATAGTGTTTGGTAAATGTATGTGTAGTGGACCAGGTGGCTGCTCTACATATGTCATGCAAAGGAATGTTTCCTAGGAAAGCCATTGAGGCCCCTAACTTACGTGTTGAGTGGGCTCGTGGGGGAATCGTTAAAGTGCGTTTAGCCTTTTGATAGCAAATTTGAATACATTTAACGATCCATCTGGCTATTCCTGCTTTGGAGATAGCGTTACCTTTGTGGTGTGGGGCAAAGGCAACGAAAAGTTGTTGTGTTTTCCTAAAGGGTTTGGTCCTGTCGATATAATACATGAGGGCCCTTTTGACATCTAGTGTATGGAGTGCCCTTTCTGCGACAGTTTGTGGGTTTTGGAAGAAAACGGGCAGTTCAATGGTTTGATTCATGTGGAACTGCGATACCACCTTTGGCATGAATTTGGGGTTGGTACGTAGTACGACCCTGTTGGCGTGAACCTGTATAAATGGCTCTTGAACGGTTAGTGCCTGGAGTTCACTAACTCTTCTCAAAGAAGTGATCGCTACTAGGAAAGCTACTTTCCAGGTAAGGAATTGAATCTCGCATGAGTGTAGAGGTTCAAAGGGTGGACCCATCAGGCGTGTGAGGACCAAGTTGAGGTTCCACATCGGAGCCGGTGGGTGGCTTGGTGGAATGACTCGTTTGAGTCCTTCCAAGAATGCTTTGATGGCAGGCACTCTGAATAGAGAGAGGTGCTGCCTGGTCTGCAGATAGGCTGATATTGCGGTCAAATGGACACGTATAGAGGTGTACGCCAGATTGCATCGGTATAGGTGTAATAGGTAACAAATAATGTTTTGGATGGATGCATCTAGCGGGTTAATGTCATTATTATTGCAATAAATGACGAACCTTTTCCATTTGGCTGCATAGCAAGCTCTGGTAGTGGGTCTCCTGGCCTCCTTAATGATGTCCATACAGTCAGGTGGCAGGTTTAGGTAGCCAAACTCTAGGACTTCAGGAGCCAGATTGCCAGGTTCAGCTGTTGCGGGTCTGGGTGCTGAATCTCTCCATGGTTCTGCGTCAAATGTTCGGGTTTGACCCGCAGCCTTTGATGCGGCACCACGGAAAGTTCCAGAAAGGTGGTGTACCATGGCTGGCGTGCCCATGTTGGAGCAACCAGGATGAGTGTCAGTGAGTGTTGTCGCAGTTTGCGTGCCACCAGTGGTATCAGTGGTGCTGGGGGAAAAGCGTACGCAAATCTGCCGGACCAGTTCATCCATATCGCATTGCCCTGCGACTGCGGATGTGGGAACCTGGCGGCAAAGCTTTGGCATTTTGCGTTTTCGCTTGTCGCGAATAGGTCTATCTCTGGATGACCCCACTGCTGGAAGTACGGTTGGAGTACTGATGGGTGTAACTCCCACTCATGCATCTGGTGGCTGTGTCTGCTGAGCAGATCCGCCATCTGGTTGTTCTTGCCGGGGAGGTGTTCCGCCATGAGGAATATGTTCCTTTGAATGGCCCACTTCCACATGCTCTGAGCCAGATGAGACAACTGTGGAGAGTGTGTTCCTCCCTGCTTCTGTATGTAGTACATGGCAGTCATGTTGTCCGTCCGGATCAACACGACTTTGCCATCAGCTCTAGAAGGTTGATGTGCATCTTCTTTTGTTGTTGTGTCCATAGTCCCTGCACTGTGTAATGGAGTACATGAGCTCCCCATCCCTGGAGAGACGCGTCCGCCGTCAGTATTATCTGTGGGACAGGCTCTTGGAACGGTCGGCCCTTGCAAAGGTTTTGTGGATTCCACCAATGCAGAGAGTTGTATGCCCGACCGCTCACCAACACTAGGTCCTTCAACTGTCCTTGAGCCTGATTCCACTGACGTGCTAAACACTCCTGAAGCGGGCGCATATGTAGTCTCGCGTGGGGGACTATGAAGATGCAGGAGGCCATCATGCCTATCAACTGCATGAACACTCGCGCGGGAAGGGAGTGTTGTGGTTTGAACTTTGAAATCAGCATTTGCATGCTGTTGATTCTCACCAAATTTGGCTGAGCTGTGGCCGCCAGAGTGTCTATAGTCGCACCTAGGTACTGTTGTACGTGTGCGGGCTGTAGATGGGATTTTGGGTAATTTAGTGAGAACCCCAGACTGTGAAGGAGGTGAATGGTGCGGGACATGTGGCTGGCACATTGCTGGGCTGACTTCGCTTGAACGAGCCAGTCGTCCAGGTAAGGGTAGACGTGTATGTGCTGCCTCCGTAGATGTGCCGCCACAGTAGCTAGGCACTTTGTAAACACCCTTGGTGCCATTGTCACGCCGAAGGGAAGGACTTTGAATTGGTAGTGCTGCCCTTGAACAGTGAACCTGAGGTATTTTTTGTGTGATGGGTGAATGGGTATGTGGAAATACGCATCCTTGAGGTCCAGTGTGGCTAGAAAGTCTCCCTGCTTGAGCAGCGGGAGGACTTGCTGGTGAGTGAGCATATGAAAATGCTCGGAAAGAATGTATCTGTTTAGGGGTCTCCGGTCTAATATAGGTCTGAGTGACCCGTCCTTTTTCGGTATTAAAAAGTACAGGGAGTACACCCCCGTACCTTGCTCGTGGACGGGTACGACCTCTATTGCGCCTTTTAGTAGCATACTTTGCACCTCCTGCTGTAAGAGCGTTAAGTGCTCTGAGGACATAGGACGGTTTTTTGGAGGTATTGCGGGTGGAGTGGAGGTTAGTTCTAGACAGTAACCGTATTTGACAATATCTTTGACCCACCTGTCCGTGGTGATGGAGTTCCACGTGGACAGGAACCTTTGTAGCCTTCCCCCGACAGGTGTTATGTGGTCGGGAGGAAGGGAGAGGGCGTCACTGCTTGTTCTTGGGGGAGGACCTGGTGTTGCCGTAGCCGCGTCCTCTGCCCTTTGTACTGGAGCCACGATATCCACCCCGTTTTTTTTTATCGTAGGTGGTTTGTGTATTGCCCTTGTTGTATGTTTGCTGTGACCCCTGTCCTCTACCTGCTCCTCTATTTCCGGGGCGACGAAAGGAGCCGCTCCGAAAGGACTGAGTCTGGAGAGCCCCCATGGACTTTGCAGTGTCCGTGTCCTTCTTTATTTTCTCTAGGGTGGTGTCAACCTCCGGGCCGAATAAATAGTCGGGGTTGACAGGCTGGTTGAGTATGTTGTTTTGCACCTCAGGTTTGAATCCGGAGATTCGTAACCAGGCATGTCGTCGCAGAATGACGCTAGTGTTTATGGCCCTGGCAGCTGTGTCTGCGGCATCCAGCGCGCACTTGATGGATGCGTTTGTGAGGAGCTGTCCATCCCTGATGAGGATCTCTGCACCTTCTCTGTATTGGTCAGGGAGATGTTGGATTAGTTGCTCTAATGTGTCGTAGTGCGCTCTATCGTAGCGAGCAAGGAGTGCTTGAGTATTGGCAATGCGCCATATGTTGGCTGCCTGGGCGGCAACCCGTTTGCCAGAGGTCTCTAACACCTTGGACTCTTTGTCCGGGGGAGGAGCGTCACCTGTTGTTTGTGAGTGTGCCCTCTTGCGAGCATTCGCAACGACAATGGAATCCAGAGGTAATTGGCCTCTGATGTAAGTAGGGTCCCCAGGCGCTGATCTGTATTTTTTGTCGATCCTGGGGTTTATCACTCTTGCCCTGGTGGGTTCCTTGAAGATGTCCTTTGCTGGTTTGAGGACACCCTTCAACATGGGTAGAGTTTTTATATTCCTTTCTGGGGATGCAAAAGTATCCATAAGAAAGTCGTCCTCGACGGTGTCCGAGTGAAGTTGCACCCCATGATTGGCCGCAGCACGTTCAATTAGAGCGTTGAACGCTGCCGTGTCCTCTGTGGGAGATGTTTTTGCTCCATAGAGTTGCGGGTCTTGTGCATCCATAGGTGCACCTGGGTCAACAGGGTCATCCCAAGTTTGATCAGGGTCCTGTTGGCCGTCAGGGTCCATGTCTCCGGGGTAGGGGACTTGGTCACCCATGTAGTCCACCAACGCATCCGTGTCGGAGTGTGTGGGAGAGAAGGATTGTGGATCCTGGTAGGGTGAGTGGAAAGGTTTGTAAAGAACTGGTTCTGAAGCCACAGGCAGCTTTCTTTTAAGTGGAATCCTGAAGGAGTCCAAAGCCGGCTCCGAAGTTATTTTCCGTTTGTGGATAATCATCCTGCAGGTGTCGGCGTCGATTAGATGCGATGGAGACGTCTCCGCAGAGCGTTCGGCAGGCGTGATCGTGGTATGGGTCACCAGTGTCCTGATTTGGAACATTTTCGGGGCCGTGGATGGTGGCAGGCCAAAAGTAATGTTGGCTGGTGTCGAAGAGGCTGCTGGAGCTGTAATTGGTTCGGAGCCCGACGTGTCCTGGAGGACCATCTTCTTTTTGGTGCTTTGCGCAGCAATGGGTCGCGTCTGGAGCGCCCTCGAGTCTTTTGCACCGACCGGTTCTGTTGAGGCGGTCGTGGATTTTTTCGGCGCCGGTGGGTCATCGAGTCGAGGGGCAGGAAGGGCCGTCGACTTCTTCGATGAGTGTGGCTTTGGTGTCGCCGTGGAAGCGGTGTGAGACGCAGCAGGCTGTTTGACCTTTGGGGTCGGAGTCGATTGCGTCGGTGCCGGGAGCCGAGCAGGTTTGGTGGTACCGAAGGCCTTCTTCCTTATGTCGACTCCGACGTCGGCCGCTTCGAGTTCGGCACCGAAGTCTCGTTTGGTGCGCTCGGTGCCGATGTGTTTTGCTGGCGTCGAAGGTGTGGAGGGCCTCGATCCGACCAGCGCCACTTTCGGTTTCGGTTTCATTTGAATCAATACAGCTTTCGGTTTCGGAGAAGGGAAACCAGCCGTTTTGGGCATTAATGGCTGTCGCTGAATGTCCGAGGCCGGGCCCGAGGGCGGGGCCGAAGAACTGCGGGATAGGTCTTGGGTAAGGCCCGAAGGCGATCCCTCGACCGGAGCCATAGACTGTTGCACTGGGCTTTCTTCAGTCTGAACGGGTAGGCCTTGCTCGTCACCGGAGCTACTCTCTTCGGCCCCTAAGGCCTCATTGTAGTCTCCTACCTCGGTGTCGTCTTCATCTCTGCGAAAGAGTGTTTCGTCGACGTCTTCCGATCCGGAGTCATGTTCGGAAACAGGACTGGAGGGTAGGTTCTCCACTTCTTCCACATCTTCGGTCTCGGCGTTGAAGATGTCGGCCGGGGCCGGTGCCGCTTGCTGCGCCTCGAGTCTCGCCGCTCGTCAATTCCGTAGAGTCTTCTTGGATCGAAATCTGGCACAGGCCATGCATGTAGATTCGTGATCCGGTGAAAGGCATTTGTTGCACACCGGATGGACGTCGACGTGGGGATATTTCGCATTGCATACCGGACACCTCTTGAATGGTGTCCTCGATTCCATCGTTGATGTCGAATCGACGGTCGGGTAAGATGCGAAAGTTTGTTCTGGAAGTTAGTAAACTAACAAAGACACTATCGATACCGATCGAGAACAGTACCGACGCGAACTAAAGGCCTTTTGGCCTGAAAAAAGATTTTCCTAACTTGAGTCAAGATAGCACATCCGAACCCAATGGCGGAAAAAAACAATCTGAGGATGGAGAGGATGCCCATGCGCACTGTAGTCCAGGGGAGGAGTCACCTATCCCAGGATACTTCGAAGACTCTTCCAGGACAACAACGTGCAAACATCCGGACCCAACACTAGGCGGCGATCTATGCACAGATATGAATTCAGCAGCCCACATGCCTCGAACGTATTTCTATCATAATTGAAAGTTTCAATTCTATTAAGGACACAGAGGCACGGATTATGCTGCTCACTCTTCACTTTTTATTCCTAGCAGCCTTGAACATCAAAAATGTTAATAACAAAAAACTACATTTCCAATAAGAGCTTTGGAATAAATAAGCAATAGTCCATCCAATCAGGACACTGCATCACCATCAAATCAGCCCCGGGGAGAGACTATCCCACTTTTTCTTCCTGCAAACACAGCTGTCTTCTCTGAATATTGGTTTGTTTAAAGAGTTCCAGAGAAACAGAGTGTAAGACGCCTGCTTTCGTAGGTTAGAAATTCAGTTTACAACCAACAAAATGAACATGTGAACAGAAGCTTGGCCAAGTGCAAACATAAGAAACAGTACCAAATTCCTATAAAGGAACAGGTGGGTTAATTAACATGATAAAGACTGGGTGGGCTAATCCTCGCCTCTGTGTCCTTAATAGAATTTAAACTTTGTTACGATAGCTAGGACATTTTTCATACTAAGTCATGACGCTGAGGCAAGAATTAGGCTAGTTTCAAGCTTTTCTATCACTAGGGTAGCCCGATTGGAGACTGGTTTAAAATTAAACCTTTTAAAAGTAGAATCGGATGACCAATAAGCCGCATTGAGAAGATCATCCAATCTAGGCCCCAATGAAAAAGGCTTGGAAGTGATAGCACCTCTCACAGAGTGAGCTTTAAATTTGAACACATCAATACCAGCCTCCTGCATCGCCCATCTGACACATCTGGCAATAGTACGGGAAGAAACTGTTCGATGAGGTTTAGTGAGGGCAATCAGCAATTGTATTTCCCCATGAGGACGAAGGTCCTCGCTCATAACTTCATGCACTTTTAATGTTTTAACGCACAATTTTGGAACATCTGGAAATGCTGGATGTGATGCAATCCTTGAATTACTCTCCGTTCAATATGAAAATGTACCCATTCCGGGGTGAAAACTCTACCTTTTAGGCTTAATGCTCGAACATCCGGGACCCTTCGACAGGAAATTAAGCACAATAAAATTGGCCAACTTCGCCAACAGTGGTTCCCTCAACAGGTATTTATTCAAAGGCCATGATCTGTAAAGATTTAAAACGAAATGGTTACTTACCAGTAGGAGACGTTTTACAGCTTGAGGAGTTTACTGGATTCACATGCGGTGCATTATTCTGCCATCTAGTGGTTGGGTCCGGAATAGTCCATTTTTTTTCTTTCCTTCTTCTGGTTTTGGACGTTATCGACCACAAGGTACGTCCCTTGTGGGACGTCAGACGGCGCCCTGGAGGTTGTTGTGCATGGTAGCCATCTTTGGATTCTTTTTTCTTTTGTGTTCTTAGTCTATAGTCCTTTAGATGGTCCTTTAGATAATTATTATAACTTGCTTACCCACCTGTTTGTGTTCCTTAAAGGGGAGGCAGGGTGGGTCACATGTGAATCCAGAAAACTCATCAAGCTGCAAAACTACTCCTACTGGTAAATAACCAAATTTGTTTTGCAGCGTGAATCCTTTTTTGGATTCACATGCTGTGCATCAGATTACGTAGCGGTTTCTCCCATCTTGGGGAGGCTGGGGTAAGAGGAAGACTTTGTGAACAGGTGTTGAAGTACTTTCTGACCTATTTGTGCTTCCTTATTTATTTGTATGTCCACACAGTAATGTTTGGTGAAGGTGTGTGGTGATGCCCATGTAGCTGCTGCACAAATAGTGTCTACGGGCACATTGGCCATAAATGCCAAAGTTGCTCCCTTTTTCCTAGCGGAGTGAGCTGTTGGTTGTACCATTTATTACTGGTTAGCGGTGGTATAGAATTGTTGGATAGTTTGGACTATCCATCGTGAGATTGTCACCTTTGTGAATCTCACCTTTGTGACTGGAATCCCTGTGTTAGTATGATCGTAGGCAACAAACAACTGTTTGGATTTGCGGGTTTGTTCTGTTCTCTGTAGGTAATACAGTAGTGCTCTCCTTACATCTAGGGTATGGAGGCTTTTTTCCCCCTTTAGTTTTTGGATCTTTGAAGAAAACCGTAATGAGAATATTTTGATTTAAGTGATATTTGGATACCACTTTTAGAAGGAACTGTGGATTTGTGTTTAAAATAACTTGGTCCTTGTGGATTTGCATATATGGTTTCTGTATGGTTAACGCCTGTAACTCACTTACTCATCGTAAGGATGTAATGCAATGAGGGATGCTTTTTTTAAAGCGATGTGTTTGAGTTCTGCCTTATGCATGGACTCAAAGGGTCTTGCCATAAGTTGTGCGAGCAATGTATTTAGACTCCACATGGGAACTGGAGCGGTTCTCGGGGAAGCAATTCTTTTAGATCGTTCTAGGAATCGTTTTATGACCGGTCTTGTGAAGAAGCTTTTGCATGTTTTTCCCCTGGTGTATGGTACAATGGCAGCGAGGTGTACCATTAAGCTTGAGAAGTTGATGTGACTGTCTAGGAGAGGAGTTAGATATATGATCCATGTTTCCTGCGTCTTGATTGAGTTCATTTGGTTGTTAGCTGTGCACCAAGTGGTTTATTACACCCATTTTGCGGCATAGCATTTCCTTGTAGCCTTCTTTTAGAATTACCATTGTTCGTTGAGGCGACCAAGCTCTACGTACTCCGGTGCCAAGCCACTAGGTGTAGGATTGTTGGTTCCAGATGAATGATTTGGCCCTGTTGCATAGTCAACAGGTCTTTGTCTGCTCTGATTTTGATTATTTGTCCCATGGACAGTTCTAGCAGACTTGAATACCAAGTTTGTCTCGGCCATTATGGGGCAATGAGAATTAGGTTTGTCCCGGGCTGTCTTGCCTTTTACAGTACTCTTTGAATTAGGGGTATGGGTGGAAGAGCGTATGCAAGTGTCCCTGACCAATTTAGCGACAGGGCATTCCCTTTTGACAGGTGGTGATGAAACCTTGAGGCAAAGAACTGGCATTTATTGTTCTGTATTGTTGCAACTAGGTCTATCACTGCGGTTCCCAGACCTTGAAAATGTAATGTACTGTCTTGTGCTTCAATTCCCACTTGTGGGAGCAGTTGTTTTGCCTGTTCAGAAGATCTGCTGTTGTGTTGTATACTCCAGGTAGATTTATTGTGTGCAGATAGATTTTTTGAGAGACTGCCCATCGCCAGATATGCTGTGCTAGCTTGCTTAGCAGGAATGATTTCGTACCACCATGTTTGTTGAGGTAGAACATTGTGGTGGTGTTGTTCATTTGAATCAAGATAGTCCTTTTTAGGTCTCGCCTACGCAGCGCGCAAGCGCAACTCAGGAGGGCCTTTAGCCGTTGCTCTGCTCATTTTCAAGCACACACTCGTGCTTGTGGCGGCATGAGGGAGCGAGCAGCGGCGCACCACAAGCACGAGTGCAGTGTTTGAAAAGTGAAGACTCGCGCGTGCACCACTCGCGGGCTCACCTCTTGCTCCCCTTCTCCCTCACAACCTCTTCCTCGTCTTTTTTTTTTTTTTTTACTTTCAGCGCAAGGCGCGCGCACTCGTTTACTTTAGCTGTGGCCTGTTCCACAAAGGATAATATAATCACATTCTTTCTTCCCCCCCTTGGATCCTTTACGTAACCCTCGATTGAGCTAAGAAACGCTAGTAATGTGAAACTTTACATGGAGTCTAGGGATGTGTTAGATTTCAGCAATTTGCTTTGAGGCTGCGTGAGCGCTACATCACTTCCGGTCATGACGTCACATGCCCGAGGGCACTGTGGGCTGGAGCCCTTTAGCCCGAGCCAAGCCTCATAAGTAGCACCAAGTCGTCGTGCCTCTGCTTTGACCACCACTTAACTTTTAGTTCCCATAGGCAACAAACGAGCCAAAAAGCCGCTGGCTGTTTCCCCGGATCCGTTTGCCTTTTTCACAAGGGAAAGAGTCAGCAATAACGAATATAAAATGGACAACAGCTCACTTGTGTCGTCCACGAACACTAGGGCCTTTGTTTCAGCTGCATCGCACATTCTTCAAAGGTCACGCACCAGTGCCCTTGCTTGTGGCTCACATGCAGAACTTCACAGAATGACCGTGATGGGATTTAGATCGGCAGTCTGCGTATCATTGGTTCGCCGCTGAGGTCACAGTGGACTCCTCTTGCTACAAGTAGAGATGGCTAGTGCGAATCGAAGAGTCATTTGTTTTTACTTTAGTTTTTGTAATCGACTAGAAATCTATTTTTATACCACGCAGTGTGTGTTTATTTGCTGGTGTTTCGTTGTAGTTTGTGTTAATCGTTTTCTTCTGTGTGTTACTCTGTTTCGTCTACAGCAGACTTGTTACAAGTAGAAGCCATTTGTGCATTTGCAGCTGCACTGGAGAAAACCTTTTATTGTATGCATATAACATGTAATGCTATCCGTTTTGGAATACTGCTTCATTGTGAAATGAATGCTGTTTAACCGATCTGTATTTTCCATTTATAATTACTTATGGGTTAATGCATTTTGCATATGCAAAAAGCTGGCAACCCGTTCTCTAAACACTGATCTGACAGAGTTTATTTTGGAGTCAAGTAACACTGAGATTCCATTATGTCCCCAGAAGTCTGTTTTGATTTGGCTTGTCAGCCACGTGTTAGCTTGGCATCCTCCGCTTGACTGCAGCCCCGGCAGCCCAGAGGTGGCATTCATTCAAACTCAGACTTGGGCTTCTTGACGTGTATGACACGTGCAACCCCTGCCTGCCTGGGTGCGCTAGAGCGCGTGCGTAAAGACTTCAGCTAAATGCAATGCGCCAAAACGTAGTCTTGTTAGAGAAGGGCTATCTTTTCGAAGGCCTTATTTCTCGTTTGGATGCACGTTTATATTTTTTTCACTTTTCCTTTTCGACAATTTCTTGGATCTGTGCCAGTCATTGGCACATCATTACATATAACGTCCCTTACTTGCAGTGGCGTGCCAAAGGTATCGAAGCAGTCAAAGAAAAGGACTTCTTTACCCATAATTAGGTAGTGAAATTCCTTCATGATTGGTGTACTGAGGGCCCCTGGAATCCTTGGGACACAATGGCATTGCAAAGGTGGTTCCAATATAGCAGCACCCGTTTACTTGTGTATTCCTTGCATCTATTTTTTAGGGGTGGTTGTTAGAGTAAGGCTCCTAGGGTACCAGTCACAATGGGTCATAGTTTGCCCTTACTAATAGTAACAGTTACCTCCGCGGTACTGAATTTAGTTGATTTGTACATTTTTAAGCATCAGGGACCTTCTTTTTCTAATCCCAGGGCTTCAAGTGGGCTGGGTCCTGCCGGTGCTCAGCACCAGCAATTCTAAAAACAAGCACTGGCATAGCCAATAGGTCTCGCCTTTGGGACCTTACAAGTGTTTAGTTATCCAGCACAATATCCTTGGTGCAACAACATCAAGTGTTGCATGGCCTAACACTTATAAGGTCCCAAAGGCGAGACCTATTGGCTATGCCAATGCTTGTTTTAATCTGTTTTTGGAACGCTTTCAATGCTAGGAATACTGTTTTCATTTCCAAGTAATTGATGTGTTTTATGGAATCTTGTTGGTTCCATTGACCTCGTACTTTCAGTCGTTTGCAGTGCGCTCCCCATCCGTTGCGGGATGTATCTGTAGTGATTGTCACAGAAGGAGTTGGGCTCTTTAAAGGTCTGCCCTGTGTGATGTTGTTGGATGCCCACCATTGTATCTCTGCTTGTAGCCTGTGCGTAACAATCACTAGATCTTCCCAACTCCCTGTGGCTTGACAGCAGTTGCTGGAATGGGCGCATATGTAGGCGGGCATGAGGGATGAATGGGATACATGAAATCATCATGCCGATAAGCTTCATGACTAACAGACCGACCCTTCCGGTAGAGTGAGTTTTTTGTTTGATAGCTTGCATCCTTTTTTGCGTCTGGTAAGCCTGCACGTTTTTTTGAGTCTAGTCTTGCCCATAGGAAAGTCTTTTCTCTTTCTGGCTTTGTGGAGGATTTCTTGTGATTTATTGAGAAGCCTAGTCTTTGTAGTGTGGAAACATTTTTCGGTTAGCTTTATTTCGGTTAAAAACCATAAAAGCACAAACATATAATACAGAAACATATTAATAAAAATTCATAGGGCATACTAGACCATAGTACATTAGATAAATAGTTAAAAAATACTAAAAAAAATCAGGTAATGAAACAATCAGTGGCCAAAAGTAAGAACAGTAGATCAATAGTTAAAACATCATAATACTACACAAGATTTGCCTTAATTATTACATTTCTTATAAACCACATAGAGAGGAGGAATCTTGAAGTGGCAAAGACAAACACAGGGGTCGAATCATGTTTTAATAATCTAAAAACCTCCCTGTAATCCCTAAGACCTCTCAATTTACAAAGGGAGATAATCCATTTACATCGTGCCCTGATATAAGAGGGACAAAAAAAAGCAAAACGTGCAAGTCTGTCTCCTCTACATGCTCACAACCAGGGCAGGGGCACCACCTAGAAGAAGAGGGCATCCATTTATTTGACAGAGCCCGCACCGGTAGAGAACCGTATCTAAATTGGAGATAACGTTTTTTTGCTAACGGAGGCTGGATGTCATTCAAAAAATTTTCAAAAACATAATGGTCCTTCACCTCCAAAATTTAAGAGACAACCTGCCCAGGTTGGGGTCCAGATCACGAAGATTCAGGTGGTGCTGTTTTAGAATACCCCCCAACGCCCTCTTACTAATCAGAGGACAGGAAGTTTCAGGCGAAGTCCACAACTCTTCCCTGTGTATATCATGGCAGAGTTGTTTAACATGTTTAAGCCACAGAATTTTACCCGATCCCCTAATAGACAGTAGATCGACCAGCTCTTCCTTATAGCTTGACAACTCAGGAGTAGACCAGAGTCTCCTCAAGTAAAGCAGAGGTCGATGGGAAATAGTCTCCTGGATGGGGAGCAGTCCCAAATCCAGTCTTAAGGGGATCAAATGAGTACTCTTAAGAGGTTTAAAAGACGTCTAATGAAATTATTTTCAGTGACGGACATGGAGCTCGCGTTAGCATGGCCCCAGAACTCTACGCCGTATAATGCCGCTCCCTTAGCCTGAGCCCTGTAGATTTCAACTGGGGGACCCAAAGGTTTATAGGAGCATTCATTAAAAACCTTTAAGATTCCACCTGATGTTTAAATCAGCTTGAGATTAGCCTTGACCATATGGGAGTCCCACTCCATCCTATCATTCAGGGTGACTCCCAAATAATCGAATGTAGAAACTTTCTCAAGAGAACATCCCTCCAGATGTGGGTGGGGGTAGGTTGATGGTTTGGAATTAAAAACCATAAATTTGGTTTTAGAAAGGTTTATCTCCAAATTTCTAGAGGAGCAGAAAGAACAAAAGGCCTCCAAAAGTTCGCTGGACACCCATTGGAGATTTTGAAAGTAAAAGGGTGTCATCAGCGAACATTAGGGCCGGAATTCTGCGTGCTGCTAGAGTCGGAGAATCAAGATCCTTTACCCCCAAAAGGTGTGAGATCAAACCATTGATAAATAGGGTAGGGGCCAACACACACCCCTGCCTAACACCCCTATCTACCGGGAAGGGCGCAGAGAGCTCGCCATTCAAACCATAGCGAACCCTTGCAAATGTTCCAGAATGGAGACGCTTGAAGAGGTCACAAAGGTATGTGGGAGCACCCATCTCAAGTAAAATTAGCCAGAGCTTATCCCTCTGTACCAGATCAAAAGCGGATCGAAGATCCACAAAGATCAGGTAGAGAGAGCCCCTCCCCAAAAACACCGTTTTCCAGTATACCAACTGCAGCCTAAACAGCTGATCAATTGTGGAGACCCTAGGGCGAAAGCCTGCTTGAAGGGGCGATAGAATATGAAATTCTTCCATCCAACCTTCAAGCCTAGTTAATAGAATTCGAGCAAAGATCTTCAGTTGAACATCGATGAGGCTAATAGGCCGATAATTTGCAGGGTCTAAGGGAGAGGCCTTTTTGTGGATGGGGATGATTTCTGCGCCCTTCCAAGTATAAGGGATATCCATACCAAAAAGAATTGCATTATAATATGTCAGTAGGTATGGTACCCAAACTAATGGTTCACTTTTAAATAGATCCCCCCAGGATCCTATCTAAACCAAGGGCCTTACCAGAGGAGAGACTCATTAGAGCAGCCTGAATTTCAAAAGAAGTACAGAGTAGCGAATCGGGCACCCCTACTTCAATAGGGACTTGGGGAGATATGTTTGTTATAAATGGTGATAATTCAACCACACTGTCACTTGTCCGGACACTATAAAGAGGCCTGAAGTGTCTCAGCCAAACCTCCTCACTGAGACCAGATGTTATGGCTAAAGATCCCTCACACCTACCACACCTGACTAAGTTCCAGAAAGACCTGGAATCATGGAATTATACTAACCCACCTGGCAGCCTCCCAATCTTTTTTGGATTCAGATGTGACAGATTTATAATACAAGGATCTAGCTCCTCTAATACTATGAGGAGTTCCATTTTTCACCTCCCACAAGAGTGCCCGTTTAGCATCCCTACATCTAGAATTGTACCAATTGGCTTGTTTCCTCACCCCATTTGGCTTAGAATTAACTGTGTCATAAAAAAAAGTAGCGGCCAGGGAAAAAAGTTTGGTGTGGATAATCTCTAGATCTTCGAAGTATGATAAATCTTGTATGCCCTCCGTGAGAACAGAGACTTCGACTAGGTGAGTAGCCACATGTGAATATAGTGCCGCAATTTTTATTTGGGGTAGACAGAAACTTGGCCCACCTAATGCGACGTCCACCAGCCACCGCTATTAGATTAGGTACTGCAGATTGAACCGATGTCCCTGAGGCTTGTGCTGGATCCAAATGATGCAAAAGTTCCAAACTAAGGAGATTATGATCACTATCAGCCCTGACCACTATGGTAAGAGATTTAAGATGGGACCAAAACTCCACAGTTACCAAGATGTAATCAATGGTTGTGCTTTTACCCAACCTGTTATAAGTATGCATCCCAGGGGTATCTGGAGCAAGTCTGCCATTACAAGCTCGAAGGGAATGGGATACTACGAGCCTGTTAATTTCAATAGCCAAAGGTGTGAGACGCAGAGCAGGGTACATAAGACAATCTTGGATATTCCAGATTAAATCTACCTCAGAGGTAATAGAGGGTATGCCAACCAAGGGTTCAAAGTGGCAGTTAAAGTCACCCCGATGATCTTGTAAGTTATTTTGGAAAACAAAATCAAAAGATCGTTTAGGGCATTAAGAATAGTAAGTCCCAGTTGTAAAGGGGTGGGGCGTAAATAGATATTAATTACCAGTATCGAAGTACCATCCCCGAACTTCAGAATAGTACAAAGAATGTCAGAGGAATGCGAATCGATAACACGAACTGTACACCCCATGTGGGTAGCCACCCAGGTACATAGGCCCCCCGAAGGTCGTCCCCTAGGACCCTGCACCGCCGGGACACTGTAAGAAGCAAAACCAGCCCTGACCGGAGAAGTCGTCATCCAAGTCTCTTGAAAAAGACAGAGGTCGTATTTATCTATCAGTGCCTCCCAATCGGAGTTGGAAAGTTTAAGACCCAGCCCGCTACATTCCATGACCCTATTAAAAAGCCAGAATTGGCATCACCAAGGGAACTGCAAGATGCAGTCTCAGAGCTCAAGGGGTGACCTTGGTGAGATACTAGAGACAAATCTGCATCATCACCAAGTGTGCCAATACTAGAGCCAAGGACAATCGCAGATGCATTAGGGAAACTAAGGGTAGAAAGACCGACCTCTGCACTCTCCCCCTCCGGCTTCAAAGTGTAGCGCCGACCGTCTAATAAACCTGTGCCCCCCACAGAAGGAACTAGTCAAGCCTCAATGTCCAAGCAGCCAAAAGAATTGGCAACAGGAATGTTGTAAACAACAGTTTGTGGACCAGAATGGAGATTCCTTAGGTCAGACCTTGCCAAACCAGCTGGCCGTTGATAAAAATAACTCAAAGGCAAAGGTAAAATTAGGCTCTGGGAAGACAAGTCTTGCCATTCAAGAATAAATGTAGCCACTCTAGGATCCCTAAAATTGATAATAACACAATCCCCTCCCTTATCTTTTTGGTTCACTCCCAACCAGCTCACCCTTCGCACAAACAGAATTTCCCCATAACCCCCTCTTGGTAAAGGTCTATAAGTATTCAACCAATGGATAACCTTGTTCTTCAGCTCGGGGTAGGATTCCTGACGTGCACCAGACAATGGAGGAACACCTGTGAGAACCACCACATAAGGTGAGGCCTCCGAAGGCAAGTGTGGAAAAAGTGAAGGTAGTAGTTGCCCAGTACTATGAACCTTCCTATCTTTAAATTGGGGTATCAAAGCACTGTCCACTCTCCTCCTATCAGATGTTGAAATAGAAAAAGTAGAAGGAGGTGGGGGCATACTGGGAACGGATATAGATGGCATGGAAAGTGAGGGAAGTACGCGTACACTAGAGCCTAGAGTGTGAGGAAGTATATTTGCAGTAGATAGTGCCCGTGCCCCACTATCAATAGAGCCAGATGAACATACCGTAGAACTGGTGCCTTGATGACTTGGCAAATAGGTCGCAGGAGGCTTGTGGGAGATCCCACTCCCAGTAGGGGCAAGTGGATGCCCGAACAGTTTACTATTAATTAAAGAAACCACTCGATCAATTTTACTCATCAAACTTTTAAATTGGGAAGTGATCAGTAGTTCCAATTTGGTTTGTAAATCAATTAATAGATGGGTAGCCCAAACCGGAGGAGCTGGAGAGGCAGACAATTGTGTTGAACCTGGATTAAAAGATGATCTAAGTGCAGGGTTGTTTATAGGAGATTTAGTACATATCTTTGCCTTCTTGTTTTTACCCCGGGGTTTTTGGCTCCTAGATGTTACTTGGGAGACCTGGGGTGATGGTGTGATATTCGATGTAGTGGCCAGAGGGCTGGCCACCGAGATAACTTGGGCATGGGGAAGCTCAGCAAATGAGGATTCAAGCGACGAGGCCTGATTGTTATCTATAGAAAAAGAAACATTCCCAAGTAATGGAGAGGAAATTAAACTTGGGGTGAGAGACAAACGTCGCTCAGTATTCTCAATAGCGGTTGCCACCACTCCTATAGTTTTTTGCAACATTTTATCGATAGCCGTAAGGCTTGAAAGGGGGGTATTAGGAGCCATATTTTGTCTAGTACAAGGGCGACTAGTCGCTATTTTAGTTTTGCCCATTGTCTCAAACCTATTGGTTCGCAATAAAAACCAGTACAGAACTCCCAGTGCAAAACCAATAAAACAATATCACATCCCTTGGTTGTTATACCGAATTAATAAAAACAATTGGCCACAAACAAATGAGAACAATTAAATAATCGCCCTATTTACAACACACGCACACCAAATACATGGCATTACAAAACCAGTGGATATCCTCACTCAGAGAGCCAGGGAGATGGCCCAGCCCAGCCTCTATCGGCCTCTGCCGGCCTAAGATAGTCCCACCCTTGTCCCTGGCTTCTCCCGCGGGACGAGGTTCCATTTTTGTTTTGTGCTTGCCTTTATGAGCCAGTCGTCCAGGTAGGGGTAGACATGCATTCCATCCTTTCGTAGGTGTGCTGGGACTGCGGCTAGGCACTTGGTGAAGATACGTGGTGCGGATTTTATTCCGAAAGGAAGTACTTTGAACTGGTCGTGTGTTCCCTTGTGTAGGAACCAGAGATATTTTCAGTGGTTCTTATTCATTGGTATGTGTTAATAGGCGTCCTTAAGGTCTATTGTTGCCATATAATCCCCTTTTTGAATTTGTGGGATTCTCTCTTGAAGAGTAGCCATTTTGAAATGCTGTGTTAAACTGAACTTGTTCATGAACCTTAGGTCCTGGATTGGTCATATTGATAGGTTGTGTTTGGGGACTAGGAAATACGGTGAGTACTTTCCTTTGAAGAACACTTGTTTTGGTACCAATTCTATTGCTTGTTTCCGAAGAAGGTCTTTGATTTCTGAATTTCATTGTACGAATTTTGATTTGAGGAACCTCCATATTTTTGGTGAGTTTCAGGTGGTGTTTTTGTTAGCTCTATGCAATACCCATTTTCTACCAAATTTAATATCCAATTGTCTGTGCTGATTTTTCGCCACTGTTGTAGCTATTGTGATATTCAGCCTCACACTGGGGTAAGGTGTGGGTCTTGGTCTTTCTCTGTGTAGGAGTCAATTTGATCCACTTCCTCTAGAGGTTTGGCCTCTGCCACTTCCTCAAAAGGACTGCTTCGGCTGTTGCTGCCAACCTTTGTATCCTGCTTGTTGGCTTGTTTGTTGTCCATTCCCTTGTTGTTGGTGTGACTTATGTTGCACTTGAACAAATGCTCCTCTTCGTGTGGGCTTTCTGTTAAAACGACCTATTTTGAAGTTACCTCTTTGCTGCAGGGCTCCCATAGCTCTTGCAGTCTCGTTATCTTTTTGATCTGTTGGAGAGATTCGTCCACCTCTTTCCCAAATACTGCCTCCCCGGTAAAAGGCCTGTTAATGATGGAGGTTTGAACTTCCTGCTTAAATCCTGAAATTCTAAGCCAGGCATGTCTTCTGAGGGTGGAGTCTGTGCACATATGTCTGCTGGCAGCGTCTGCTGCATCTAGTGCAGATTTAAGGCAGGTGTTTGCAATGTTTTTGCCTTCCTGGACAATAAACTTTGATCTTTTCTAGTCCTCCACGGGGAGCTTGTTGATGTGCTCCTCTAGGTTATCCCTTTGCTGGTGTACGTACCTGTTCAACAGGGCATTAGAGTTTGCGATGCGCCATTGCGTCGCTGCCTCCTTTTGCATCTTCCTAACCGCTATATCCATCCGTTTGCTTTCTTCTATGGGGGTGGTCCACTGTTTGAGAGGGCATCTGCTCTTCTCCTGGCCGTGGTGACTATGATGGAGTCAGGCACAGTGTTCCCATGAATATATTTAAGGTCCTTGGAGGAGGCTTTGTATTTCTTCTTGACCCTTGGTGTTTGCTAGTTCCTTGAAGGCTTCCTTGCCTTGATCTAGGATGCTTGGTAGCATTGGCAGGTATTGTGTCCCCTGTTGGCTGGGGTTAGTATTTCTAGACAGACATGTGTCTCCCTTCTCTTCAAGGGGAACTCCGAAAGTGTCTGCTGTCTTTTTAACTAGGCCACTGTCGAAGGCTATATCATCAGGTGGAGAAGCCTTTGTGGGATAGCAGCATATCTCCTCCTCTGGACTTTCAGTGTTGAGTTAATTCCTTGTGTCCTAGAAATTTCCTGAGGCTTACTCCTCTTCAGGAGCGTCTATGTACTCCGAGATCTTCATCGCGAGGTTTGGGGGTTGGAGGTGACTCGAGAATCTCCTCCTCTTCCCCCTTGGCGTCTTCAGCCCCTTCAGCGTCGACATTGTCCGCTTCGGTGACTGGGACCTTCGGAATTCCTTTAGTAAAGCATTGAACTCCTTCTGGAGGAGCGTCCTCATTTCGGCTTTGAGTTGATTTCTTTGTTTCTCGACTTCGAGGGCTCTCTCGGCATCAGAGACCAGAGACTTTATTTTCTTGTTCGCACTTGCCTCTGGCTTCGAGCTTCCCTACGAGGGTTTCGTGTTCAACCCTCGTATTTAGCATTTTGTGCGAATTTCTCTAGTCTGTTTCCCTTGGTAGGGTTCTTTGGATCACAGCTGGCCTTCGATCACCTTTTTCTTCGGCGTCGGGGCTGCCTTAGGCTGTGCCTTGCTTTCGTGGCCCTTCGGTTCAGATGGATTTGTATAGTGTCTTACTTTAACTGCCTTCTTTCCTGTATCGCTCGCCTTTTTGTGGGCATGTGGTTTTTCGGAGTCGCCTTCTAGAATTTCGACGTCCAATCCTTCGTGTGTCGATTCTGCCGGAACTCCCTGGTCCTCTTCTTCACTTGAAAAGCCTAGATTTTTCAGGGAAGTTTTCTTCGAAGCCTGGGACATTGTTGTGTAGTGGGCTTCTTTGCTTTCGGTGTCCTGAGGGTTTTTGGGAGGAACACTGCACAGGCCTCACAGTCCTTGTCCTTATGGTCTTTGAGGTACAAAAGGGGGTGGTGATGGACGGAGCATCAGAACCAATCAAACACTCAAACCCAGTCAACAGATCTGGGTTTGATCCATCACGATGGCAGGGTATGCTCAGACGTGAGTCCCTTGCTCACTTTGCCACTGAATTCAAGAAAGCCGGGCTGAAGACGGCTGAAATGCCAGAAACCGGTCCTAGGAATCTTGTTTCCGGTCCAGGGAAGGCATGGCTTGGCAGTTCGGGCTGGACTGTTCCCATGAGGCACAGGGTCAGACTGATTTGCATATGGCCATGTCTGAACTGGGGTGGCAGAGTGGGCTAAAGAACGGTGATGGATCAAACCCAGATCTGTTGACTGGTTGTGAGTGTTTGATTGGTTCTGATGCTCCGCCCATCACCACCCCCTTTTGTACCGCTTATGGTCTTTGGGCAGGCAGAGGTGGCACACATTGTGTGGGTCGAGTCGTGCGATCTTGTGGTGGCACTCTGGAAGAATTTGAAGGGGGTGTTTTCCATGGCCCCTACATCGCCATTTGTCGACCTTTGAAGTCTTCTGTTGTTGTTGTGATGTCGATCTCGGAGTTCTGTTCTTATCTCTGGTTGAGATGTCGATGGTTAGTGGAGTCTAGTTGAATTTTCAGCTTTTTCTCTTCTTATCGGGGTGCTTCGTGAAAATCTTTGGAGTGTCCCATCTTGCTTCCAGACCCATGGGCATAAAAAAGAATCTGAAGATGGCTACCACTCACAACGACCTCCAGGGCGCCATCTGACATCGCACAAGGGACGTACCTGGCACCAAATGGTGGTCAACAATGCCCAAAACAAAACAAAGACTATTCTGGACCCTGCCACTAGATGGCGGAATAATGCACAGCATGTGAATCCAGAAAAGGAATCATGCTGCAAAACCTTGTTTACATCCCATAAGATTTAATATTTGGGATCAGGGGGAACTGATAAATGAATACACCTCTTAAATTTGCAAACAAAGGGTGTTCGACGAATGGATGACCATCAACCAGAAGGTGGCCCGACGAAATAGCAAACCGAAAGGGTTTTTGGATCTGTATACCAAGCCATCCAAGGCTAAATCTGCAAGGAATTCAGGATGTGGGCAACTTCCGACCCTAAGGGATCCACCTGGATTTGGAGACACCAACCCAACCATCGTGTCCAGGCGGAACAATACCTTTTATTTGTACTATCTGCCCACTCCTTGGGTAGTAAAGCTGTTCGTGGAGAATGCCTGGGACTTTCCACCGTTCCTGGGAATCATCCAGGCCATGTGATACAGGGAACCTCCAAGAACCAGATGGTGAGGATTGCCCTGGGGATCTCAAAGGAGATCTGGAAATAGGGTAGAGGGATTGGAAAATCCTAGCAAAGTTCCATCAGATCTGGAAACCATACTTGAGACCTTCAAATCGAGGTAATCGCCACCAGATCCATCTGTTGTCGCCGAACTTGGGTGTATAACTCCATTATCATCCCAAAGGGGGGAAAGGCATATCCCAACTCAATGCTCCAATGTTGAAGAAATGAGTCTGTTGACACCTCATTGAGGTCAGGCCTCCAGCTGCAGTACCTGTCCATCTGGAAATCCAGCCAAAAAGCCAACAGATCTATGGAGAATGGTCCCAACCGGTCCTGAATCTGTTAAAACACCTGCAGATTTAACTTCCACACACAGACATCCTTCCACTATCGAGAACACCTGTCTGTCACCTGTTTGGACTTCCTGGGTAGGTGCTCTGCTGACACTGAAATCTGATGGGCCAGGAAGTAATTCCATAGAGTGCGAGCCAGATCTGAAAGAACCTTCGATCTCGTCACTCCAAGATGGTTAGCCCACCCAACAGCCGCTAATTTTCTATCTTGAAAAGGAGAAAACATTGAGCCTTGTCTTTGGTTCAACATTTGATTGTCAACAACCCCGCCATTAATTCCAGCCAGTTTATATGTAAGTCTTGTTCTGTGGAGAATCAATTTCTCTGTGATTAATTCTCTGCAACGAGCCCCACAGCCTGAGCGGCTGGCATCTAACTATCACTAGGTCTGGTTGGGAACCAAAAGTATCTCACCCATTCAAGGCTTTCATATGGGAAACCCACCACTGCAACTCTTTCTTTGCCTCTGCTGAGAGGGGAACTGACTGGGAACATGTTGCAGATGAGAATTTTTTTTAGAGGCGTTCGGTAACGGAGCGAGCCCGGGAAGATGGGCTGAATGGAGGACAAGAAAAGACTGCCGATTCGTACCAACTGACCTAACAAAATCTGCGTTCTGGACAATGTTTTTTTGAGATTGTGCTTGATCTTGGTCAGTTTGCAGGAAGGGAGACTGAGCGTAGCCTTCACCGAAGCCACATTGAACCCCCAGGAATTGTAAGCTCTATGTCGGAGTGAGGGATGATTTCCCCTAGTTGATTACGAATTCAAGACCCTCCAGTAGATCGATGGTCATCTGTAACTGCTCTATTAGATGTTTTGAGCACTGATTCATGAGCAGAATATCATCCAGATAGACGATCAAACACACTCCCTGAGCTCTGAGATGTTTAACTATCGGTTCCATCACCTTGGTGAAACACTAAGGAGCAGAAGACAGACCAAAAGGAAGGGAGGTGGACTCTAATATTTGACACCTCTACCGGAATTGTAAAAAAATGCATGTGAGGAGAAAAGATGGAGACCATCAAATAAGTGCCTTTGAGATCTAAGCGGCACATCCAATCAGCAATTTGTATAAGGTCCCTGACGAGATGGATACCTTCCATCTTGAAGTGACGGTAGACCAACTCTGAGATTTATCATCGGCCGCTGGCTCCCTTTTTCCGCCAGAAAGAAATTGACCGAGTTATCCTCTGGGATGCAGGGGGGTAGAAGCAATCGCATTTTGCGCCAAGAGTTGGGTGTTTCCAGATCTACCAACTCTGACTGGACCCGAGAGAAACCCAAGCGATGAGGGAGGTATGGTTGCGAGAGAACCCTATAGAAACCCCTGTGCAGCTTGAAGGACCCATGCATCAGAAGACAGAGCCTCCCAGTTTCACATGAAGTGCTCCAACCAGCCCCCAAGTTTCAACCCTTCTGAACTCTGTACCCTTCACCTTTTGAGTTGTTGCAAGCACTGCTGCCTTTGGAGCAGCTCTCGCACCCAGACGACAGGGCGAGGTCCTTGTAGGATAGAAAGTGCTAATCCTTAAGGTGTCTTGTCCACGGCGGGAATCCACACCTCTGGCGGGGGGTTGATGAAAGACCCACCGGCGAAGCGCCCCCTGCCACAGCCAGCTCCAGAAAAAAAGCAAGAGGGGTGAATATGTGTTTGAATGAGATTTGGGCCTTGTCTAAAGAACTGAAGGTGTTGATGAATTTACTCATCCCTCTAATAAATGGATGCCCAAACAGATTACCTTCAGAAACAGGGCCAGCCTCTGAAGAAGCGAGCTCCCCTAGTTTCAGGTCCACCTTAATTCAGAGCGATCTCGTTGTTCCATCGAGATTGCGCAATTAGTGTTACAAAGGAAAATCATGGCCCGTTGAGCCCAGATAGACAAAGCCTCCGGGCAGAAAAGGGAGCCAGATGATTTAGCATCTTCGCATCCTCTGCCATGTCCAATATGTTGGCTAGGGGGCATGCCACATCTAGAAGTTTGTCCTGGCAGTAGCGCCAGTCCCCGTCTATGCCTTTCTTGGGGTCATGAACACATTTCACGAAAAAAAGTGGCTTTTTGGAGTCCACCTCTGGGGTGAGGGCTACCTTACCCTCCAAAGATGGTCTAGGGCAATCTGCCTGAAGGCAACTCCTGACCTCCTTATCCAAGGGCTTACGCTGCCTGGCTGCCATGTAAAAGGCCACCTTAGGAGCCAAACACCATGACTCAGAGTGCGGGTGTAATAGTTAGTTCAGGTCCAACGTATCTGAGTCAGGGCACGGGTAAGAACCCTCTTTCTTGGGCTCATTAGATAAGAGAGAGGCAGTTGGACGCCACAGTTTGGTAGAGTCACCATCCCTGTGGGAGTTTTGGGAGAATCGCCCCCTCCCCGGGATCCGTGGATCCAAGGGGAAGCTGGGTGTCCCCTGAGGTAATAGGTACTTGAGGATCTGGGGGAGGGGATTGCAAATTCATAAACGCCTTCTTGAGGCACGCTACAGTGTCGAGGTCAACCCCCAGGGTGTTTGCAAGTTTGCGTTTACCATGCACTTTATGGGTGGGTGGCTGCCCTGGATATGTGGGGGGCCGGAAAAGTCTTCCCTCTGCCTAATGGGTTGTTGGCATTGCGCCTGTAGTGCCAGAATTTCTCTCTCCAAGGGTGCCACCATGTGTGAGACTGCCCGAAAGATTGAGGCGTCCATAACTTGACAAAACTGGTCATCAATAGGGAGGCAGGTTATTTCCTTCTCTTCCAAATATTCTTCAGATTCCCCAAAGAATTCTAAAAGGACGCTTAGTCCTGTGAGGATGTAAACGGAGCAATTAAAGAGGGCAAGCCCTGTTTGGATCGGATCTGGTCCATTGGGTAACAGTGTGGTAAATGGGCCTTTAAGATCCTGGGACACACCTCCCTGTCAATTGAGGTCGATTGCCACCTGGGAACTCATCCCACTGAAATTCCTCTTAACGAGGCTGGTCTTACCCTCATCAATCTACAGGCTGTGGCTCTGAGATAATACACTGGCCACAATCAAAAGCATAACACTTACCCGGTACAAACTTGTGGCCAGTCACGATTCACTCTGATATTTACAATAAGCTAAACTGAAGCACCGGGAGTTTGGGACGCGCAGAGAATGTTCATCAGATTTGTGCTGGATTGCTAGCAGCCGGCTGACCACACCAGAGCCAGGCAAAATGAAGCGACCATACAAGAGCAGAGGAATGTTCCCACGCCCGTGCTGAAAGATACCAGCACAACTGAGGCACAAAATACACTGCCAAACAGTGTGGCAGACGAACCCACAGGATTTCTATCCCTTGCTCTGTTGCTCCGCGATAGAATCACTGTAAAAGAAAAGAACACCAGAGAGTAAAATGCACTTATCAGCAGGCTGCGGGAGCAAAGAAGAAAGAGATGGATAGAGTCCCAGGGGTTGATTTGACGGTGGTGCAACGTCCTGATTGGATGGACTATTGCTTTTTTTCCACAAGCTCTTATGGAAAATGTAGTTTCCTAATAAAATATTTGATGTTAAAGGCTGCTGGGAATAAAAAGTGAAGAGAGAGACAAGCCTAATCCTCGCCTCAAGGTCTCGACGTACAATCCAAATATGCGTGGAAAAGTAAAAAGCTCAAAGTGAGCTGTGCACTTACAATATCTTAATGTGAGAAAGTGCCCTCTTTCTTGCATGGTATGCCCCCAATTTTTGCTGAATTGCTGAATGTACTTTGACTGAGTGTGCCCTGGGCTCCTGCCAATCAGGTACCCAAGGACTATGTTCCTTCCCTAAAACTGTGCTGAAACCTAAACCCAAATTGGCAAACTCTGGCCACATGTCAGCCCCTGGTAAATGGTAACCTAGGCACCCAGGGCCTTGTGACCAGGGAAGGCCCCTAAGGGCTGCAGCACTTATTGTGCCACCCTTAGAGGCCCTGTACCCTGACCCACACAGCCCTTGCAGGCTGAGTGTCTGGGTACAGAACAAAACAGAGTCGACATGGCACACATCCCTGTGTGTCCTGCCCACAACACACACTGCCCTGGCAAACATCAGCCACCCCTCTAGATGGGTACCCTATGCCAGTGGTCTGGGTACAGGTGCATGAGCCCTGTGCCCCTACAGTACCCAGGTCCATTCCTGGGCACTGTAAGTGCAGTGCTGCCATTTAAGAGTATATGGTGCTGGGAGATCGTCAACACGAACTCCACAGCCGCAGGATGGCTCCACTGAAGACTGAGAAGTTTGGTATCAAACTTAGCACATTAAACCCGCACTGATGCCAGTGTGGGATTTAATGTACAATGCACAACAGAGGGCATCTTAGAGATGCCACCTGAACCTAACCTACAATCCACGTCTTGTCTGAGGGGCTGCCTAGGCTGCCACAGAGCAGACATGTTGCTGGACCCCTGGGTAGAGAGCCATCCGCTCTCCCGGGCCTGCAACAATGCACATCCTGGACGAGGTACTAGGTCTCCTCCCCCAAGATGGGCAGGGAAAGCTTCAAAGGCATGCTGCCTTTGTGAGCTTCTCCAGGCCACTTGCTGTACTCAGCAACTGGCCCCTACCGGTTCTGACCCCCACTCTGGCGGGAAGACTGGCCGGCAACCCCAAGGAAGGACAGGGGGTGTGCCAGCCTCTGCCAACCCCACCCCTCAGGTAGGGGAGGCGAGGTGAAGCACATCCGCTCTTGCCTTCTTGAAGATGGGAAGCCCTGCCCAATCAGGACTAGGCTACTGCCCCCCTCCCACAGGAGAGAGGCAGGATAGGGGGCACACCAGGGCAGGGACCCAGTGGTCCCTGCCCTTTACCCAACTGTAACGCCCTAAATTTAGTATTTAGGGGTACCCTGAACCTTCTTTCCTCAGATCCAGATTCCAAAACAGCAAAGAAGATCAAGAGACAAGAAGATCTGCCGTGCAGCTGCTAACAAGAGGAAGACACCAATTGCTTTGGCCCCAGCCCTACCGGCCTGTCGACCCTCGAACCTGCTCCTGCTAAACCCCGGCATCTCCCGTGGCCAGCAACCTCACAAACCCCGGAGGACCTGGCTACCTTGTGACTCTAAGCAACTGGGACTCCCACGAGCAGTGGTACTGCTCATAGCAAGTAACTGACCACTGGGATCAGCCAGAAACCGCAAACCCTGCACACTCTGCACCCGCCAAGCCTGGCCTGTGACGGAGTGGACAAAGACCCCGAGGACGTTCCCCCGGCGACTTTGACCCCGAATCCAGCACCTAAGGACGCTCCTGACGACGCCTGCAGCCTCAGAACTAGGGACCCCTCCAACCGTGACCATCAGTGGATAAGATTTCCCAACACCAAAAGGCACCCCTGCACCCGGCGGCCCCCTGTGCCTAACTCCTGGGTGCCTACCTACCCTCCAACTACCCAACTTCGTCTCGAAGTGGTGGTCACACCTGAAGAATCTTCGTCCCGAGCTTGCAGCCTTTGTTTTTTAGCTTCTCCATTGCAATCCATTGGGCGCCCCCGACGGCTCCAAAGCACCCTACACCCAGCCGCCCGGGTGCCCCTGGCAGTGCAATCTCTACTCTACTCTACTCTACTCTACTCTACATCCCCATTTGCCCTGAGCAAGTGACCAGGGCCCAGCTCCCACAACCGCGTGGCCTGCTAGCTAGCAGCCACCAACCAAGGGCCCCCTGCATCCCATAGGATAACACTGGGCCTAACTCACTCAGCACCCGGCTGCCCCTGTGCCGCTGAGGGTGCAACAACTGTACTGACCTGACCCTGGGAGACCCCCGAGTCTATGCCCAGAACCTTAAATCTGCCAGTCGAGTACTTACCCAAAAGCCGGTAACTCATTTGTTCCATAGGGTAACATTGACTTCTTTCACTTGGAAATTCTTCTAAGTGTGGAGTTTCTAAACTTTAAAATATTCACCTAAAATCAACTGAGTAACGAAAATACTCACCTGCTATCAGGAGAGATCCCAGTGCTGGATCTTGGTGCCCAGCACTGACCCTGAAAAGTAATTGCAACCATACTTACGGCTAACCCAATTTTCTTCCACAGGAAACCATTGACTGTTTTTCTGTGAAATTTCTTCTAAGTGTCGATTTTTGCAAACTACAAATATTCTTTAAAAATCGCACCAACTGTGAAAACGTAATTGCTTACCTGTTTTAGATAGATGTCCCAGTGCTGAACCTAGGAGCCCAGCACTGGCTTACAAAAGTAACGAGAACATACTTTACCTGTAATTTGAATTTCCTTCAATAGGATAACATTGCCTGGTTTTTGCTGAAAAAGTTTGTCGATTTTGCAAACTCACAAATATTCGTTAAAAATCGCCTGTGTAACAAAAACTGATTCTTTCAACTGTTTACAGGAGATGCCCCAGTGCTAGATCCAGGATCCAACACAGAGTTAGAAAAAGTAACAATAACCCCATTTACCTGCTAAGTGAATTTCCTCCCATAGGATAAAACATTGGTGATTCTATGAGAAAAAGTTTCGAGGTGTCAACTTTTAAAATACCAAAATATTGCTTAAAAATCACTACTGTAACCAAAACGCTTTTACTCAATTGTTTACAGGAAATGTCCCACGACTGAATCCAGGATCCAGTCCTGTGGTTAGAAAAGTAATCCTTAAAGTAACTAATTGCATTTAACTAGAAATTCCCATTGAGCTCAATGAATTATTGTGTTTGATATTGTGTTGCCTATTGCAACTGTGTCTATTGCATTCAAAAGCATATTGAAAGTATTTATCTAAAGCCTCTCATTCAGAGAAAGTATATTTTGAAATCTATTGTTGGTTCTAAAATTAAAACCATATATTTTTATACACAACCATTGGCCTAGAGTTCGGTTCTTGAGTGTGTGAGACCATTTGCTGACTGAGTGTGTGCAACAAATGCTTTACACTGTCCTCTGATACTGCCTTACTGCTCGACCAAGCTACCACTTTATAGGGTAAGGTTATATCTAACTTTAGCCTCTGCCACACCTCTGGAGACTGTGGACTCTGTGCACACTGTACCCATTTGGGAACAGTATATACAGAGCCACTTTCTCACACTTAAATGCGGAGTAACTTTTGAATAAAGCACAACAGACAAAAAATCACTATAAAAACCACAATACTTTGACAAAACACGTTTCAGTGAACATTTCAATAAGGTCATAAAGGCTAGATAACTTGTACAAAATAATTATATATCATATATATAGAAAAAAACACACGAAAGGCCTTTATGCGGGAAGGTAATAAAAGGTAGTAATCAATTGTTCTTTTTAGTGCTTGGACATTTCGCCACATAACAGTAAAACCGAATCATGACAAGTTAAGAAATACTTAAAAACTCACCAACGGGGGGCGTGGCTTTGTGAACCATCATGGCGGATGCTGCCTGATTGAGCTCCATGCATCCATGCCATAATCCTGCAGTAATCCTGGTAAAATCCTGCCCAGAGGAGCTTTGTTGACGCGGCCAGCGCCTCTGTCTGCACTGAGAACCGGCTGTCCATGTCGCCGGCAGCTGACGCGCTGCAGGCGGAGAGTTGCCGGAGAGCGGGCGCTGGCGAGCCATCGCCCGTCCCTCCCCCCTCGGTGCCCAGGCCCCACTCTGAACACTTCGAGGAGAGGCTTGGGAGAGGGGCCCAGAGTGTCGCAGTGGGGCGAAGAGCGGCCTGACTCTTTGTGCCTCTTCCCGCGGGCAGCCTGAGGAACGTGGACCGGGGGGAGAGAGAATGCCTGCCCCTCACCCCCGCCCCGAGATTCATCAACTGCCACCCGTGCCCGACGGAAGGCACGGTAGGGGCCTCCACCTGAGCTATGCTGCGGAGGCCTGGGGTGCGAGACCGTCACTGGGCCGTGGTGAATGCCATTGCTGTGTGGGCTTCCAGTCGCCGGATTCGGGGTGGGCCACATGTGGTGAGCGGCCTGGATATCTGCCGGCAGGACCTGATCCTTGACGAACGGCACATCGGGTAGAGCAGGGGGTGGGCCGCGGCCCCCCGGAGGCGAGCAGTCCGCGGTGTCGCTGCCCTACATCGGTGCACCCTCCGCCTGCCGTGCGCACCCCCCCCCCCCCAACCCTGCTGGACAACTGTGCTTCCTCCACCCCCTCCAACTTTGGGATGAAATAGTAAGTTTGGGCCCTTTTATAGAGACTGTGGCCCCCTGACATTGCCGGCAGCGACATCCTGCGGACGCCGGTGGGGGCGCCCAGACGGCGGTGTCTGCGGCCCAGTTGCTGCCATGCGGATGAAGTGCCTCGGCCTACCCGCAATCCTCCAGGCGCCGTGCTCAACTGGAGGCAGTCCATAGGTGGTTCTGCTGGCCCCACAGTAAGGCGCATTCCGTGGCATGCCCTGGTGTGGGGGGGCACGGCACCGTGTGGTTCGTTGCCTTGCTTGGGTTATCAGATTGGCAAAAGTGCCCATTGAGGCCCACACGGAGGAGGTGCGGCTCTCCATTCAGAGTTGGCGCTCATGGATGGGGATAAGAGCGGGGACAGATCGCTCGGACAGACAGTACCTTGCTGGGCCGGCAGCCCTCTTTCTCAAGAAACAGCTATCCTGAGTCCTTTGCTTGAGGCAGTCCCCGAGCTAACCTACAGACTATTCCCCTGCCCTGTAGTAGCACCTTCCTGGGCACGCACACGGCCCTTTCTCACCAGCTCATACTCCTTGCGCGGCTACCGAAATCATGCCCTCTTCCACGATGGGTAGGAATAAACCCAGCACGGCAGGCCCCAAGCAGGGCACCATAGACCTGTTCACCGCACCCACTGGGGGCTCCACGAGCGGCGAGGGAGCGGGCTCGATACCCGACAACACACCCTTCCTAGCTGTGATACAGTGCCAGGGACATGCTAGACGCCAAAATTGAAGCAGTGGGGTCAGAGGTCTCATTTCTGCGTCAGGATCTCCGCAAGGCAGTGGACCACATTACTGAAGCGGAGCTGAGGGTCTCAACTGTGGAGGACACAGTATACACCCTCCAGAAACAGGTTAATAAACTCACCGTTGTGTCGCGGGAGCTGGCCTCCAGGGTGGAGGATGCGAAGGGGCGTGCGAGGCGCAACAACCTACGCTTTTGGGCCTGCTGGAGGGGTGTGAGGGTACATTCTTGACCAGTTTCATCACTTGGTGGCTCACGGACCTCATGCCACGAGATCTTCTATCCTTGACATTTGTGGTGGAATGAGCTCACTGGGCCCTGACTCAAAAACCTCCCCTGGAAAAGACTCCTAGACCAGTGATCGCCAAAATCCTGAACTATGTAGACCAAGATGCAATATTGCGATATGCCCGGACACACAAAGACTGCTCTCAACACGAGCTTCGGTCCATCGTGGTGTTCCCGGAATATACGCGCCTGGTCCAGCAGCAACGACAATCCTTCAACGCTGCGAAATGCAAGTTGAGAGACTTGAACAATATATGTTCCTCTATCCGGCCAGGATGCGTGTGATCTAAAACTCCAAGTCGTTCTTCTTTGACACTCCGGAAGCTGTATTTGCCTGGACCGACGACTGTCCTCAACTTCAGCCAAAGTCTCCGCCATTACTGGACTCTGACTCATCACGCAGCTCACGGCCCGCTAGGTCACGGAGGCCCAAATCCAAGAGGCGACATGGTTCTGCATCAGACAGACTGTCCACATGCCCGGAACGCCCCCCTTGAACTCTTCGACGCGCTATTGGCAGCAAACAGCAAGTTGACATTCCTTATTACTCAGTGTAGAGAGACTGTATAAATTTTCCCCTGGGTTGGCGTGGCCTCGGTGCCACGGGACTGCCGAGCCACAGACTCCCCTTGTTTTTCCATGGTTTCGGGGTGGGTAGGGTGCCTTTGCTGTGGGAGCACGGGGTTCCCCTGTTGGGAGCCTGGTGTTCCATGCACCGCAACAGATACTCCTAGTTCACGGCACTGTCAGGTGGGGGGTCTTTGGGGGCATGTAGTTTTAAGTTATATGCAGACAGTCCATCTCGATTCCGATCTCTTCGCTGTTATTTCTTCAAGCTGAGGGATAATGGTCCAGGTGACACAATCTCATTCGGGGACCTTACGGTAGTTTCATGGAACGTCAGGGGTCTCTAAATAAGGTGAAGCGGGGTGCAATATTACGTCAAGCTAAGCGGTATGGGGCCGATATCCTACTCCTGCAGGAAACCCACCTCCTAGGCACCAAAGCCCCATGTCTAGCTCAATTTGGTTTTCATTATGTCTATCATGCAGGGTTCACCAGAGGCTCCTGGGGGGTGGCCATTTTAGTACATCGCTGAGTCCAGTTCTAACACATAGTGCATAAGACAGATCCCGGGGGTCGATTACTTTTAGTCACGGGCCTGTTATATGGCGAACAAGTTACTATAGGCAGTGTCTATACCCCTCCCCCGCAAGGGTCAGCATTCATAGACAAGATATCTGGAGTCTGGGGAAATCTGCCTGAGGGGGTGACCCTTCTGGGGGGCGACTGGAACGACACAATGGAGCCATTAGACCGGCAACGTAATGCTGACGGCCCGCCATCACCGAGTACATTGGTTTCCACTTTGAGTTGGGCAGACGTTTGGAGGGAATATCACCCCGCCGAGCACGGCTACACATTTGTCCACGGGTCACAGTCTTGGTTAGACTATTTCTTCACCCCTCGTATATTCCTGCACAGATTCTCACAAGTAACTCATCAGCCCCGTTGGCTCTCAGATTACTCCCCGGTCACCCTACAATTCCACACATGCTCTCGCACCCCCCATTTCGCTGGCGCATGTCTCCATGGCATCTCTGGTGTTCCGACTACCAGGATATGCTTGGCACGGCGATTACCACATGCCTCGATGATATTGGCCCCTCCGCCCCATCCCGCTGTATCTTGTGGGAGGCCCTTAAGCCTACCATTCGGGGTATCGAGATCAGTTATTGCACCAAAGAAAAACGTGCACGACGGGAGCAGCTTGAGGCGTTGGAGTCGCGATAGTTGGCCTTAGCTGCACAGCTCAACCTCGATCCTAGCCCTTCTATACAATGCAAGCTGCTGCAAGCGCAACAAGAACTGCAGCAGTATTTAATGGGGGAGGCTAAGGCTATTTGGGAGGCATCTTAGCATCGGGTTTATCAATGGGGCGACAAATCGAGTCGATTGCTCCACAGGCTATGTCAGGCTGATAATTCCTGGCGATTGTCCCCACTATACGCGGCGCAGATGGTTCCCTATGCTCGTCCCCGGAGGGCGTTGCCGGGGCATTTGCACAACACTTCACAACTCTATACGCACGACGTGAATTAATTTCAGGAGACCGAATAGCGGAATTCCTCAGAGATATTCCATCGCGGAAGCTTTTGGACCAGCTACGCGAACAATTAGAGGCTCCAATTACAGTGGACGAACTGACGGGTGCCATCAACGCGATACATCTGGGGTGCGCCCTGGGTCCTAATGGATTCCGTATGGAATTTCTGCGGCCGAACATGCATCTCTGAGGGCCCCACTTATTGGCGGCAATCCAAGAGGCAGAGGAACAAACCATATTGCCCCAGGACTGGCGCCATGCTGAGAAAGTGCTGTTCCTCAAGCTCCGGACGACCCTTTCTCCTATCATCCCATTTCCCTCATCAATTTTGAGCACAAACTGTTGGGGAAGGTCCTGGCGGATCGCCTTTGGGCATGCGTCCCGGATTTAATCCATCCCGACCAGTCGGGATTCATGCCCCACAGACCCACCGGCCATAATATCAGGAGGGCGCACAACGCTACGGCAGCTCCCCCAACGCTAAGCCAGCCAGCCGCCATGCTATTGGCTGATATAGACAAAGCTTTTGATTAATTGAGTTAGGTATACCTTTTCCAATTGCTAGAGGCGGTTAATTTTGGGCCGCGCTTCATTGCCTATGTGTGCCTGCTTTACACTGACCTAAAGGCATCAGTGCCCATTGCTGGGCACCGCTCCCACCCCTTCCCTAGCCACAGGGGCACGAGACAGGAATGTCCTCTGGCCCCGCTGCTGTTCGCTCTGGCGGTTGAACTTCTGGCGGCATGGGTTAGAGGGGACCCGGTGCTCCGGGGCTTGGACTGGTCTCGGTTGCGATTGGAACGGACTGCGTTATACGCGGACAACGTCCTCTTTTTTATCACGGACCCCTGGTTCTCTGGGCCCCATATATTGTAAATTCTCAGGGTGTTTGGGGAAACTACAGGCTTACACATGAACCCAGCACAATCTGTGCTGTTCCCAGTGTGCGGCGATCAGGGCCGTGATATACTTGGGCTTCGCAGCTGTCCCGGGTGACGGACGGCTTCAAATATATGTGTTTTTGTATCCCCATGCCCCAAAGTCTCCTGGGCACACAATATCAGTTCAGTTCAGAAATAAAGTTTATTTAGACCATTTGGTCATTAAACCACATAGCTCATACATTGACATTTAAAAGAGTCTAAAACATTAAAAAGTTGTATTCTTAAGCAATAAAAATCAAGGTACCCATTTTAACATTTTCCTTAAAACTTCATTCCTAACAATTTTAAAACAATAAAATGTCATTTTAAATCGCAAGACTTTTAGCTGCAGTTAAGCCTATAAAGAAGCAGGGAACCTATTTACACCCTGTATATATTTCCCAATAGCTATCGCGATATCCAAGTTTTCCATATCAGCAAGAAGCTCCCATGCTTGTAAACGCGCCCTTGCATCATATTTTAAAAAGATCGGGCGAAGGAATAATTTACGTAGATTTAAATATTTTCGGCAATCCTATAAAATGTGTACTGAGCAAGTTACTTACCTTCGGTAACGCTTTTTCTGGTCGATACAGTATCTGCCAGTGGATTCCTCACCTTGTGAAGATCCCCTGCGCCAGCAACATTTGGAAATTGTCGTAGCTCTCCACGCCGACGAGGACTAAGTCACAGAAGCACGGCTCCGCACGGGGCTCCGCTGACGTCAATGGATCCATAAGAGGACCTTGTCGGCGTGATGACGTCAGTTCCGCCCTTTTTTTCTGTGCCTTCGAGGCACACGGACGGACCGACAAGAATATATATACAGTATACACAGTACATAATATTCAAACCAACACAGTGTGAAGTCAATGCAGGAAAGCAAAAGAAATAACACTTCCTTTGACAGTAACAGATCCATTTGTCACATTATCACTATTGTAGGTATACAAGAGTAGACAACGGGGAGGCGGGTGGGTCAGTGAGGAATCCACAGGCAGATACTGTATCCACCAGAAAAAGCGTTACCGAAGGTAAGTAACTTGTTCTTCTGATGGATACATCTGCCAGTGGAATCCTCACCGTGTGAATAGATTCCCACAGCAGTCCCCACTCCCTGAGGAGGGTGTCCACCCTTCTATACCAAAAAGTCCTGAAGGACGGAACGAGCTAAGTGTCCGTCCCTCTTCACCCCGGTATCTAAGCAGTAATGCTTCGCAAAAGTGTGGAGGGAGGCCCAAGTTGCCACTCTACAAATGTCCTCTACAGGAACACCTCTAGATAAGGCAGATGTAGAAGACTTTGCCCTGGTAGAATGAGCTCTTATACCCTCTGGAGGTTCCTTACTGGCCAAAGAGTAACAGATCTTGATGCACAAGATAATCCATCTGGAAAGGGTGCGCTTGTGCACCGCTCTGCCTTTCCTGCAGCCAATGAAGCCCAAGAAGAGTTTGTCATCCACTCGAAAGTCTTTAGTTCTATCGAGGTAAAAACTCACCGCCCTTTTAGGGTCCAAGCGGTGAAGCCGCTCCTCCTCCTTGGAAGGGTGAGAGGGAGGATAGAAGGTAGGAAGGGTAATGGACTGCCCCAGATGGAAAGGAGTTACCACCTTAGGCAGAAAAGCAGCCCTGGTCCTGAGTACCATTCTTTCAACATGAATGGTCAAGAACGGGGGTTTCGAACTCAGAGCTTGAAGCTCACTTACCCTCCTTGTCGAGGTAATGGCAATGAGAAAAACTGTTTTAAAAGACAATAGCCTTAAGGGACACTTGTGCAAGGGTTCAAAGGGAGAACCCATCAAGTAAGTCAAGACAAGATTTAAGTTCCATTGAGGCACAATAAACGGAGTGGGCGGAAATTTGTTGTTAAGGCCCTTAATGAACCGCAACACAATAGGTGATTTAACCATGTACGGCTGATCCGGCAAGCAAAGGAATGCCGACAAAGCAGATAAATAGCCCTTAACAGTAGCTACAGCAAAGCCTTGCTGAGCTAGAGAGAGAAAACTGAAGGATGTTGGATAAACGAGCCCTCAAAGGGTCAATAGACTTCTCCCCACACCAAAGGACAAATTTGGACCACCTATAGGAATAGATAGACTTGGTGGAGTGACGACTGATAGACAAAATCCCGTCTACCACGTCAGGCGGGAGAGAAAAAGAATTCAGGTTGCCCCGTTCAATCTCCAGGTATGAAGGTGTAAGCTCTGGAGGTGGAGGTGTAGAACCTGCCACTGCGACAGCGAGAGGAGGTCTGCCCTGAGAGGAAGACGGAGCGGATGGCACAAGGAGAGGTGGAGAAGATCTGTATACCACATCCTTCTTGGCCAATCCGGGGCGATCAATATGACTTGGGCCCGGTCTTGGCGAATCTTCCTCAGGACTAGAGGAATCAAGGGTATGGGAGGAAACACGTAAAGGAGAGCAGAGTCCCATCTCAACTGAAACACGTCCCCCAAAGATCCCTGCATCGGATACTGGAGACTGCAGAATGACGGGCAGTGAGCGTTCTCGTGAGTGGCAAACCGGTCCACCCGAGGAGTCCCCCACGTCCGAAAGACGTGACGAACCACCTCCGGATGGAGCCTCCACTCGTGGTCGGCAGAGAACTGCCGACTTAGACTGTCTGCACGCACGTTCAGAACTTCAGCCAGATGATTTACTATCAGACAAATCTGATGATCTTGAACCCAGGACCAGAGACGCAGAGCCTCTCTGCAGAGACAATGCGACCCCACCCCTCCCTGCTTGTTGACATACCACATCGCGGTAGTGTTGTCCGTCAGGACTTGAACCGACTGACCGCGAAGGAAAGGGAGGAAGGCCTTGAGTGCCAAACGTATCGCCCGCAACTCCAAAAGGTTGATGTGAAGCAACCTTTCCACTGGAGACCAAAGACCCTTGATCTCCAGATCCCCCAGATGCGCACCCCACCCTAAAGTGGGGGCATCCGTTATCACTGTGGCCACCGATTGAGGTAGATGGAAGGGCTTTCCCAGAGACAGATTGCCCTCCACTAAGACAGATTCGCTGCAGCTTCTCTGGAGATCTTCACAGACTCCCTGAGATCCCCGTTGTGCTGATACCACTGCCTGCGGAGGCACCACTGGAGCACCCGCATGTGCCAGCGTGCATGATTGACCAAAAGAATGCAGGAAGCAAACAGACCGAGCAGACGAAGGACCTTCAGGACTGGAACGACCGCTCCATTGTAAAACATTGGAATCATTTCCTGTATGTTGAGAATCCTTTGTGGAGGTGGGAATGCTTGACACACAGTAGTGTCAAGTACCGCCCCTATGAACAGGTTGCGCTGAGAGGGCACCAGGTGAGATTAGGGCACGTTTATCGAGAAACCCAATTTGTACAATAGTTGAGTTGTAACCTGCAGATGATAAAGCACCTTCTCTGGCGACTCCGCTTTGATCAGCCAGTCGTCCAGATAGGGGAAAACTGGAATCCCTGACCTTCTGAGATGGGCTGCCACCACTGCCATCACCTTGGTGAAGACTCGAGGTGTAGTAGTAAGACCAAACGGGAGAATCGCAAACTGATAATGTTGCGACCCTACCGTAAAACGGAGATACTTCCGGTGCGACTCCAGGATCGGAATAAGAAAGTACGCATCCTGCAAGTCGATCGACACCATCCAGTCCTCCTGTTGCAGCGCTTGAAGAACCTGCGCACGGGTGAGCATCTTGAACTTCTGCTTCAGAAAAAGGTTCAAAATCCTGAGATCCAGGATTGGACATTGCCTGCCATCCTTCTTGGGAATCAGGAAATACCGGGAGTTGCATCCCTGACCCCTTTCCTGCTCTGGAACCACCTCTATCACACCTTTTTTCAGTAATGTTAGGACATCCTCCTGCAGGAGAAGAAGGTGGTCCTCCGAGCAAGCACCTTGGCAAGGAGGGTAATTTGGAGGAAATTCCCGAAAGGGAAGAGCATACCCATTTTTCACAAGATTTAGACCCCAAAGGTCTGTAGTGACCGATTCCCAATCTTGCAGAAATTGGGTAAGCCGACCCCCCACAGGACCAACATGATCCAGAATGGCGGATCTAGGGCTGCTTTGCAGAGGTAGGAGGGAGGGAGAAAGGAGGAGGGCTGATGACCTCTTGTACGACCTCTGTTCCTGCCCCTGTAGGTCTTATATAGGGTACTTTGCTGCTGCTGTTGCTGAGACTGCCTGTAGGTCCGAAAGGACGACCTCCAAAACATCTGTACCTTCTGAACGAGGAACCTCTAGACTGAGCCTGCAGGCCCAGAGACTTAGCCGTGGCTTTGCTGTCCTTGAACCTCTCCAAGGCTAGATCTGCTTTCTTCCCAAACTCCTTGTGGCAACCGAAAAGCCCATGATCCTGGCAACAGAGTCCGCAGTGTCCAAACCACTCTGTATAACCTGCCGTGCAGCTGTTTGAGTATCCGACAAGACCTCATTAAAATTCTGCCTGTCCTCCTGATAATTTAGGAGCCAGCTGTTTGCAGAATCCATCAGGGCATGGATGTAACGGCCCAAAAGGCAGGTGGCATTTGTGGACTTTAAGGCCATACTTGCCGAGGAGAACACCTTCTTGGCCGACTGGTCAAGCTTTTTAGACTCTCCATCGCTAGGAACTTGAGGAAAAGCTCCTGAAGACTTTTTCGAACAGGCAGCTTGAACCACCAGACTCTCAGGAGAAGGATGTGATGTTTAAAAAGTCCGGATCTCCTGGAGCCGCCCTGTACCTCCTAGCAACAGACTTAGACACTGCCGGAGCCGAAAAGGGCTCACACCAAACCTCCATAACTGGCTCAGATGGCATCATTAAAAGGAAGCAAAGGTTCTACCACAGTGGAGGGAGAATGAAGAACCTCCGTTAAGATGTTGTACTTAAATTCAGCCGTTGGGAGCTGCAAGTCTAAGAGCTCTGCCGCCTTCCTTATGACTGTGTGGTAAGGAACCACATTCTTAGAGGGAGCATCTGATGGAGGAGAAAGCTCCCATTCTGGTGACATATCAAGGCCAGATGCCTCTTAATTCTTCAAAAAAGTCATCCAACTCCTAAAGTTCACCCTCTTCCATTTCTTCTGCCCGATATACCTGCTCTTCCAAAATCCTCTGCGCCTCCCGCCTGGATCTCATGCTGGGAACCGGTGCCAGCGGCGCCACACACGACTCCGACGGCACTGGAGCCGGCATCAAACACGGATCCGGAGGCACAGCCTGAGTCGAACGAGGTTGAGCTGGAGCCGGAGATGAAGGTAATGGCGTCGTAGTCTTTGGCGCCGGGAAATGCCGGGACGGTGCTGATGGAAGGAAAGGCATAAAGGGAGCCTGAGCCTAGGCCTGAGGAACCCCCAAATTAAAGGCCATGGGACACGAAGGTGCTCCAGAGGGGTACATTGCTCTTGAAAAGACCCCATACATGGCATTCAAGTAATGCGATGGGTCTTGACCTGGGCCAGGGAAAGGCGGGTAAGGGCTCGGTAAAGGCTCAGGCTGAGGCATTACCGGATTCGGGCTAATCGGCACAGACGGTGGAGCCAATGGAGTCGAAGACTCATCAGGTAACGGAGTCTCTAACTACCGGAGCCGGAGAATGTGTCAGCGTCGGAGATGGAGCCGGAGCTGGAGAATGCTCAGGAGAAGCTGCAGGCGAGGTCAGACAAACCGGTGAAGCCGGATTCGAGGCCGAAGGAGAAGGTGAAACGCAGTCCTTACGACATCGAGGAATTGGCGAAGTCTATTTCGGAGCTGTGCCTATTCTTCTTGTGCTTCTTTGATCTTGAAGCATGACCAGACGTCGACTTCGAACTCGACCTGGACCGCCTTCGACCTCTCTTCTCATCTTCGCGATGAACAGCTTGGCCTCTCTCTCCTTTAAAGCCTTTGGGTTCATCTTACGGCAGCAAGAGCACCCCTCGACGTCGTAATCCGACGACAGGCACCAGACACAATCTTCGTGTGGATCCGTGATGGACATACGTTTACCGCACTCTCTACAGGGCTTGAACCGTGACTTTCTCGACGACATCTTCAGGAAGAAACAAGAGAAGACCAGAAACAATCCAGAAAAACAATGTAACCAGACAAGCTATGTAGAGTCCTAGAAAACCGTTAGCGTCGACGGCGCGGAAAAAAGGGAACAGACGTCATCACGCCGACGAGGTCCTCTTATAAATCCAGTGACGCTAGAGGAGCCGCTTGCGGAGCCGCGCTTCTGTGACGTCGGCGTGGAGAGCAACGAAAATTTCCGAATGTTGCTGGCGCAGGGGATATTCACAAGGTGAGGAATCCACTGGCAGATGTATCCATCAGAAATATTACAGTTCATCCCTATCTTACACATACATTTCCCATCTGGTTGCATTAAGCCGGATTTTATTGAGCTATTTGTTAAGGCCGGGTTAATACCAATTATTATCCTAAAAACTTCCATTCTTAACCATCGATTCGGTAGTATATCTAGGTAAGGATAGCTTATATCTTTCTCCCAGCTATTACGCATACATTTTACAGTCTTTCTTACTCAGATACTCCCGGTCTATTGCTCTAGACAGTTCCTTTCCCTGCATTTTAAGTACACTCTTTATTACGTTAATTATCAATGTTTTCGGATCTATTTTCACATTCAGGTGGTCATAAATGGTCTGGGGTTTACTTCTTGTAGCTTTAGCAGATTTTAACTCACTGGATTGAATTTCCTTCATGCACCATTGGAACAATTTTGTGACCTCCCCAAGACCCAAATGATTCCAGAATCTGAGTGGACTTAATTGCACCTGAACATTCCACACCGTCTTACCCAATTCCAAATAATTGCCTGGTTCATTGCAGAGCTAGGGAGGGATAGTAATGATTTTAAACATTTCCCTTCATCTTTATCCCAGGAGCTTTTACCATCTATACACAAAACTTCCGAACCATATTGGGATTGCGGGGGGATCATTGCTTTACAGGCCTTTAGCAGTGGTTTATGGGACATATCACCATAGCTGTGATTGAATCTTTTCAGCCCACATACCGCTAGTGGTGCTTTTATTTTCTTTGCCTCCAAATGCGTACCCCACTTTAAAGAATTTGTAGACCATATTCCAAGGTATTTGTAATCATTTACAACATCTAGTTTGGTTTGGCCCAAATACCAAATGAACTTCATATTCCTCTTCCCGAAGCACAACATTTTGGTTTTGTCCAGGTTTACTGTAAGTCGTTTTGCCGTACAGTATGCGCTGAAAGTATTCAGCTTTCTTTGAAGACCCATCTCAGTTTGGTCCAGTATTACTAGGTCGTCGGCATACAGCAAACAGGGCAGATGCTTTCCATTTACTTTTGTGCTTGCACCTCTGGCAGACCCCAGGATAAGGGGCAAATCTGCTAGAAATATGGCAAAGAGAAGCGGGGCCAAAACACAGCCTTGCCTAAGACCATTATTTATCGCTATTTCGGGTGTTAGGCCACCAAATGTATCTTTAATTACCTGTGCCCAATTTTTGCTGTGCAGCTCCTGGATTACCAGCAAGAGGTCCGCAGGAACCTCAGTTTCTCATGGTCTCCCACAAACACTCCCTATCCACCAAGTAAAAAGCTGCGCGGAAGTCCACGAAGCAGCAATACAACTTGCCCTGCAGCTCCATGGACTTCCGCCCCACAGTCCATAGGGCAAAGCAGTGAATGCCCCAAAGTCTCCTGGGCACACAATATCATTCCATTGTATGCAGCAATATGGTCCTCCCTTCCATTGTCCTTTTATGGGCGTTCAGCCATCTTTAACATGGTGTCGCTTCCCCGGATATTGTACCGCCTCCAAAACTACACTTATCCTATCCCGCGTTCTTGGTTTGCACAGGTTGACACCATACAAAATAGATTCCTTTGGAACGGTGGCGCCGTGAGGGTCGCACTCGGTACATGTGTGCAATCTACGTACTGCGTGGGGATTGCAGCAGCGGACATTTACTCTTACTATGTGGAATCCCATATACTCGTGAATGAATGGTGGTATAACTCCCCCACAGACCCGGCATATGCGATTGAGCATGCGGCAATGGAACAAGCTCCTCTTCTCCATCTTCTCTATAGTGCCACCCGCTTTGATTTTATGCCTCCCGCCGGAAAAGTTATGATACAGTTGTGGCAGGCTACAGTCAGACAGATGGGTTGGAACGGGAAGCTTACCCAGACGACACCACTCTGGCAGGGAACGTATCTCTGCTCTGTGGTCGCCCCGAGAGGGTTCCAGGGATTGGACTTAGTGGGGATCTTGACCCTGGGGGATGTGATGCGGGGTACTACACTGAAATCTTTCCAACAACTTCAGACGGGGTTCGACCTTCACAAATCACAATTTTACAAATTCCTTCAACTTTGTCATGCACTCACTCCCCTGATCCACACGCTTGAAACCCTCCCAGAATTTCATCCTCTAGACGGCTGCCTAATGGCTGGCCTTGGCCTTCATAAGATCAGGCAGATATACCAGACCCTGACGACTCACACAGACGACACTAAACAAGACGCATTTGGCGTGGCAGGCCAATATCCCGGTCCTGACGGACGACGACTGGACCGAAGCCATCGCCAGCACGTGGGGCGTGGTGGTCTCCACACGATACCACCTGATACAGTTTAAATACTTACATTAGGCTTATTACACACGGACCAGACTCTGGCGAATGTGTGTCATTCAGTCCCCCACATGTTTGCGGTGCGACCAGGAGAAGGGGACATTCTTGCACACAATTTCGAGTTGCACGGCGTTGCAACCCTTTTGGCGGAGAATTCGTCTTGTCTGAGCGAGGTGCTTTCATGGGAGCTTCCGCTTGATCCGCCCCTCTTCCTATTACACAGCACAGACGATATTGGGGGTAATAAGTACAAGCAGCATTTATTGTTTTTAGCTCTTACTATCGCTAAGAGGGACACTGCACAATTATGGAAGGAGACATCTCCCCCGACCCTGGACAAATGGACGACCGAACTTGATAGATGTATGGGGGGCCGAGATTGCAGTCTTTCTAGCACATGGAAGCCCTGCAAAACATCAGAAAATAAGGACTCGATGGGCATCATACGGAGGAATCGAGCCTCCCCCCCTGCCACCCACAGACCCTTAAATGACGCCTTATCTCCCAGAGTGCTCCCTGATCTGCCTTTCCCGTACGGTCTGTCACTAGATCCCCACGCTTATATGTTATGTTGTCCAGTCTCGAGATCGAAAACTGTCTGTAGTTTGTTGCATTTGTTTCACCTGTATGTTTGGCAGGTGTTGAAAATTGGTAAAAATGATGGAATTTTCGTGCTGATGATCCTTTTTCTCCTACAGGACATTGTAGGGCTGTTGCCCGACTGTGCAACAAAAAACCTAATAAAATTTGTTGTTAAAAAAGAAAACTCGCCATCATTCTCATCATAATAGATGACTAGCCTAAAAATTCAACTTTATCTTTATTCATAAATCAACCATCAGGAAGGGGACACTTTACAGGTAGTCTTTTTCATCAAGACCGGGGGGCATGACCAATACGGTGATGGCTCACCGAGTCTCCGCTCTTTACAGGGACTGGACCCGCAGACGCAAGATTTCTGGTCACCCTAGTGGCAGTGGATCCGGGCTGCGCTTATCGTGCTAAGGGGCGCACTAGGCAAGAAATACCAAATTGCTCCTTGCAGGCCTGCTGTACACCCTCCGACTCAGACAACGGAGAGCGGGACTTGCCCGCAAACTGGCTAGGGCTGCGAGATCTGGGCAGGAGCCTGTGCCCTGTCGGTGTGGAGAGGAGCCAGTGAAGAAAGGGAGCGAGTCAGGCCCTCCCACCCCCTGCAGAGACCTGATGGCCACCACCTCTCCTGTAACCTTCCTTCCAGCTGCTGACACCGGATTACGGGGGCTCCTGAACCCCTAGTGGGACCGTGATGGTCGACTAGGAAGGGGGCCGCGCAGCGAGAGCACACTGTACCATTCCCAGTGGACATGTCCGGGGCTCTCCGGTAATGACCACAGAGGGCCGCATCTGTCGACAAACTGTAGTGGACCACAGAATCAGGGCAGGAGCCCACCACAGAATGAAGTAAGTAGTGAGTTGGTCCCCCTGCTCCATGGACACTGCCATGAGGCACAGGGTCTTCCAGCACCCTGCATCCAGCAGACAACCGGCCATAGGGGTCACAGCAAAGGAGTCCACACTCAGGGTGGAGCTTTGAGGCCGGCTTCATTGCTGTCCGTGCACATAGGACCCAGCCATAAAGCAGGGCATTGGGGGTGCACACCCCAGAAGAGTGGCAGGCTGATGACGGGGGCAACTTAAGAGGATGGTGTGACTGGTTTGAACTGCCCCCACAGCTGGTGCTATTGGATAGGTGGGGGTGCACACTGGCGCAGTGAGAGGCCACCAGGACGGAGATGGCCGGGTGGGTGGATGCACAAAGGGGTGTGTATTTATCCACAAAGGACCCCTGGTGGGGCCCCTGGGTACTTAGCTCACCACGGGGCTGCTATTTTGGGGCACACTCCAGTTGAAGAAGCAAGCCTATGTGGCGACTTGAGCGCGGTTCAAGTCTTGTCGACTGATACAAAAGGGCCACGCTTCTCCAGTGAGGAGGCGCAGTACACGGGGGGAGGGGGGGGGGGGGTCTCTCTTCCTATTCCCCCCCCCCCTCTTGGAAACATTGGGCCTTGGAGGCCAGGCCCTCACCCACGGAACATGAACACTTAAAGTGTAGGTGGCTCTTGCATGCACTCTGGCCAGAGGGGCACCCGTCTTGATAAGTGAACTCTACTCCGACCACTGGGTAGGGTAGGGACACTGTGGATTACTCCCCACAGAGCTCTACGAATGGCCTCGTAGGTGTCCCTAGCAATATCACAGCTGAATTTGAGGGTATCATGATGGTGCAACAGTAGGGTGCTAAACCAGAGGACACTCATCAAAACCCCTACTCACCTGAAATGGGGGGGCTCCTGCGGGGGCATCTCTCAGTACTGACCATGTGAGGCATCACACCAACGCTAACTTCACAGAGCTCCTCGCAACTGTGCACCGATTAAAAACAACCTTGGAGCCGAAACTGGGTACACTGATTGACATGGGCACCATGCAAAAAGAGCACACAAAATAAATTGAAAGCAAATGTGTCCACCCATGAGGCGACCATAGCAGAGATGCGGCCTGATGTGTCCACGACGCAGGCCCAAATTGTGGCACTACAATGAAAAGTGGATCTACTGAGACAAGAGCTGATGATGCGGAAAGGTGATCGCACCGAAATAACATCAGAGTAGTGGAACTGCCCGAGAAGATTGAAGGCCCGAGCATGGAACTTTAACTGGAGCTCGGGTGGGAGCAAACAGTTTTTTGGGGAAAAACTTCCACTTTCTTCTCAGTAGAACAGGCACAGAGTACTTGCCGTACCCCTGGTATGCCCTCACGACCAATGGTGGCACACTTCTTCGATTTGCAAGACGGGGACAATATTTTACAGATAGCCCGCACCAAAGCCCTTGGCAGGTAGAAAACCAAGCGGTTGTGATATTTTTGGACTACATGGCGGACGCACAAAAAACGGAGGGCATCCTACTATAAGATAAAGCACAAACTCAGGTAGATGGGGTTCAGATACACACAGATATTCCTGGCTAAACTTAGTCATGGAAGGTGACAAAGCACTAATTTCCCAGTCGGTGCGGGAGGCCTGGGAATGGATAGAGTCTAAAGGGGAGCACACTCCTTCAGATCTTCAGTACACTGATGAGGGTTGGACTGTGGCAAGGAAAAAACGCCAATCGACTCGTAGGACCCGCTCCCGTCCCTCCCAGGAGCAAGCAGCACAGGAACGAGATCAAAATATGGCTTCGGTGGTAAGTGGGATCCTCCAGCTCAGGCGCCTTGGATGCCTTTATGGTGCACTCGCTAAGTGGCTTCCTGCCGGACAAGATTTACCCGATGACTGCTGATCTCCTCTGAGGACACTGGTGATAAATCCTTTTCTTGCTCATGGGGAAGGGGCGGTGGAGGAGGAGAGTGGCATTGGGGGCATAGCTGCTCCGAAACACGCGGTTATAATATTGATACACCAGGACAACATGGCAAAGGCTCTAGGGGCACTATGGGTACCTCAATTTGCACTATGGTTACCATGCACTGCCCCACACTATCCACAAGACTTTTCCTCTCTATACACTCTGCAAAGTTAATGGCCTGATGCGTCACACTGAGGAAGGGTGTTTGGGATACTGTTTCGGTACGCATGTGTGGGAGCATGGGTTGGCACCCCCCCCCGGCATTTACCCCCGGACCACCCCAAGGACACTCATGGTACTGCAGGAATATAGGCTCCTCATGTGGAACATGAGGTATGGTCTCATGTTAGAAACAGGGTCTCTACTTGGCAGAGGTAATACACACACATAGTAACACAATTAAAACACCACAAAAAGACTCCACACTGGTTTAGAAAAATAGATAATTTTATAAATAAATCAAGACCAAAATGAATAAACTCCAATAAGTAGAAGTTGAGATCCAAATTTTTAAAGAATAAAAGTGTTTCTAGCATAAGTGCCTGTGGGGATTATCTGGTCACACTGGACCAGGACAAAGTCAACAATTCAATCCGATCGCAATAGAGCACAGGCCGGGGACAAGAGGCACACAGGCACAGTGAACAGAGTACCTTGATCCTGATCGCAAAAGCGAAATACGGGGGCAAACGAGCGGTATGTCGATGTCGAGCCCACAGTCGAGGTGTTGCAGCGATTTTCTTCACGCAGTGGCGGTGATGCATCTGGAACGTTGAGCCAAGTGCCGGTTCAGAGAGCAGCGGTTCCGAAGACGATGCACCGGGTTAATCCACGTTGGAGGGGTGATATGCCGATCTTCTCCACACAGTGGCAGGGATGCATATGTTCCGAAGCGGAGGTTCCGGATGAGATGCAGCGGTTACTAGTGCAATGTGCCAGTTCGACTCCTTTGGTGCCAGTATCTGGGTCCACTTCCAGTGAAAAAGGCCAGGAGCAGGAGTAGAGACTTTGATAGCCCTGAGTCTCAGGCAACAGGAAGCAAGCCAACGAGCCCTTGGAGATCACTTCAATTGAAAGGCTAAGTCCAGCTCTCCCTCAGCAGGGTCAGAGTGCAGCATGGCAGCACAGCAGAAAAAGCATGTCTTCCAGGTCAACAGTCCAGCGGAATGTCAATCCTTGATGCAGCACAGCAGTTCATCTGACAGAGACCAGTTGCAGGTCCAGAAGGGTCTGAGTTTGTGGGGTCAGAGCCCCAGTGCTTATAAGAGAAACACACACAAAGGAGTAGGGAATTGTATAATAAAAAAAATAAAATGTATATATATATATATATGTATATAGTGGCAAAATTGTGACATGCTTCTTCATAGCGTTACAACAAACAAATGATGGACGGAATGCTGACAATGCAGACATTCTCCCCCAGTCAAGAGATTTGGGTTAAATCCATCGTTTTTTTGCCCACTACACCACCCCAGTTTAGACATGGCAATATGCAAATCAGTCTTGACCCTGTGCCTCATGGGAACAGTCCAGCCCGAACTGCCAAGCCATGTCTTCCCTGGACAGGAATCAAGCATCCTAGGACCGGTTTCTGGCTATCAGCCGTCATCAGCCAGGATAGCTTGACTCCAGTGGCGTAGTGAGCACGGGTCCCACGTCTGGGAATACCCATCCCACTTAGGGCGAAAAGCGTTACAACAAACAAATGATGGACGGAATGCTGACAATGCAGACATTCTCCCCCAGTCAAGAGATCTGGGTTAAATCCATCGTTTTTTTGCCCACTACACCACCCCAGTTTAGACATGGCAATATGCAAATCAGTCTTGACCCTGTGCCTCATGGGAACAGTCCAGCCCGAACTGCCAAGCCATGTCTTCCCTGGACAGGAATCAAGCATCCTAGGACCGGTTTCTGGCTATCAGCCGTCATCAGCCAGGATAGCTTGACTCCAATTGTCACCCCGAGTGGGAAGGGTATGCTCAGACGTGAGTCCCTTGCTCTCCATGCCACTGGAATCAAGCTATCCTGGCTGACGAGGGCTGTAAGCCCGAAACCGGTCCTAGGATGCTTGTTTCCAGTCCAGGGAGGACCTGGCTTGGCAGTTCGGGCTGGACTGTTCCCATGAGGCACAGGGTCAAGACTGATTTGCATATGGCTGGGTTCAAACTGGAATGGCATGGTGAGCAAAAAAACGATGGATTTAGGCCCAGATCTCTGTACTGGGGTGAATGTATGACATTGTTCTGCATTCTGTCCATCAATTGTTGTTTTTGCATTTGTCACCCCGAGTGGGAAGGGTATGCTCAGACGTGAGTCCCTTGCTCTCCATGCCACTGGAATCAAGCTATCCTGGCTGACGAGGGCTGAAAGCCCGAAACCGGTCCTAGGATGCTTGTTTCCAGTCCAGGGAGGACCTGGCTTGGCAGTTCGGGCTGGACTGTTCCCATGAGGCACAGGGTCAAGACTGATTTGCATATGGCTGGGTTCAAACTGGAATGGCATGGTGAGCAAAAAAACGATGGATTTAGGCCCAGATCTCTGTACTGGGGTGAATGTATGACATTGTTCTGCATTCTGTCCATCAATTGTTGTTTTTGCATTTGTCACCCCGAGTGGGAAGGGTATGCTCAGACGTGAGTCCCTTGCTCTCCATGCCACTGGAATCAAGCTATCCTGGCTGACGAGGGCTGAAAGCCCGAAACCGGTCCTAGGATGCTTGTTTCCAGTCCAGGGAGGACCTGGCTTGGCAGTTCGGGCTGGACTGTTCCCATGAGGCACATGGTCAAGACTGATTTCCATATGGCTGGGTTCAAACTGGAATGGCATGGTGAGCAAAAAAACGATGGATTTAGGCCCAGATCTCTGTACTGGGGTGAATGTATGACATTGTTCTGCATTCTGTCCATCAATTGTTGTTTTTGCATGCTTCTTCATAGGGCGTGCTACAGACACCCCTGCGCAGATCAACTCCTGGTGTAGAGCAAAAGGGAGGGAAAGACAATACAAACATTGAATTTCTCGGGATCACTGAAGGAAATTGCAGCCAGTGAGAGTTAAAACTAGCTTGGATGTGTACCCACTCACAAATTTATCTCGGGCCATCCAGCTAGGTTTTAAAACGTGAAGGATGGGAGTGAAAGGAGAATGTTAGGATTCCATCACCCCTCCTTGCAGCTAAGGTGTCGACATGTTTCTGCCGTCGATGGTGTGCCCACAAACACGGGTCACTCAGGCATTCATCAGGTCCCTCCGGAACCCAAAAAAGGAGGTCCCCTCTGATCCTACCTCAGGTATCTGTGGAATGTGAATCTTCCAATACAGAGATACCTTAACCAACACACAATTCGTAATCTGTGAAATAAGATAATAAAGGGGAAAGGATAATCACTCAGTCACCCAGAAACAAACCTACAAGAAGGTTACAGGGAAAGAAAATAGCTTAACCCTCTGATGCCGAGTCATACATACCAGCAATCAACACGCACCACATGGAATGCTCGTTGGCGCTATTCGGAATTAATATGAGCATTCAGTCCAAATTGGATTCAAAAATTCAATGTGTGACAATGACCATATAATAACGCCCCCACGGCGCATTCCTTAAAACCACCCTTTCCAACATCCAGCGCTCATTAGTGCCGCTGGATTTATTTCGGAGTTATACCCGGATGTTGTCCTGTGTTTAATATTGAGGCGGAGTTGTGACCGTTGCTGGCACCGGCGTCGCGAGGGAGGAGAGCGGGGATTTCACAGCGAACCCTTTGGAAATATATATATATATATATATATATATATTTTTGTATCATATTTCCCTACTCCTTTGTTTGTGTTTCAGTTACTGGGCAGGGAGGCTGGAGTAGGGATCTAACCTCTCCCCCTTCATATTGTGTGTATTTTCCCCAGTGCTTATACAGTTGTGTCTTTGAAGTGGGGGTGACTTCAAAGAAGGCTCTCTGAAGTGTACAGTAGCCCTTTTTTCCCAGCCCTGGCTCCAGTCTATCAGTAGGGGATAATCAGCTCTTTGTGTGGGGACAGGGCACTGCCTATTTAGGAGTAAGTGTCAACCCCTCCATCCCTTTCTGCCCAGGAAGAGCCAAAAGAATGCAGATGAGTACTAAGACACACCTACTCTTACTGTGTTTGTGGCTGTGTAGAGGGTATGCATAAAGTGAAGTTGTCACCTATCCCAGACGTGTATTGGCGACAGGCTGCAGGCACTCAGAGCTGTAAGAGCAGAGATATGTCCATTTTCGAAAAGTGCCATTTCTAAAATAGTAATGTCAAATCCAAATTTACTAGCAAAGATGATCTATCATTACCATTCCAAAGATAACACATGATACAGCTACTCCTTTCTAATCAGGAATTACAGTTTAGAAGTGTATTAAGGGATTCCAAATGTTAATCTATGAAACGAGTAAGCTTCACAATGGTAAAAAGCAAATTTAGGTTGTTTTCAGTACGAAGACACGCAAAACTTAAAAGTACATATTTTACCTTTTACATACACAGCACCCTGCCCTATGGACTACATAGGCCCAACCTTTTGGGTGACTTATGTGAAATAAAAGGGGGGCTTAAGGCATGACAAAGGGTTTTAAATGGCATGTCAAAGTTTGAATATGCTACTTACCAGTATGCATCTGTTCTTGGCATGTAGGGCTGCTGACATTCATATCTGTGCATAGATCGCCGCCTAGTGTTGGGTCCGGATGTTTGCACGTTGTTGTCCTGGAAGAGTCTTCGAAGTATCCTGAGATAGGTGACTCCTCCCCTGGACCACAGTGCGCATGGGCATCCTCTCCATCCTCAGATTGTTTTTCGCCATTGTGGCAGTGATGGAGTAGATACGGAAAGTGATGACCATGCTATACAGTAATTCTGAGAGCTGCAGCTGCTACAGGCGCCGGGGAGGAGGGTGGGCGATATGAATGTCAGCAGCCCTACATGCCAAGAACAGATGCATACTGGTAAGTAGCATATTCAGTTCGAGGCATGTGGGCTGCTGAATTCATATCTGTGCATAGAATACATAGCAGTACCTCCCATTAGCGGCGGCTACCAGTGCCAGCTGCAGCGGTCTGAAAAAGAGTTTTGAGTACAGTCTGTCCTACAGCTGCCTGCTGTTTTGAGTGTACATCTACACAATAGTGTTTGGTAAATGTGTGTATAGTGGACCATGTGGCTGCTCTACATATATCATGTAAAGGAATGTTTCCCAGGAAAGCCATGGAGGCCCCTAACTTACGTGTTGAGTGGGCCCGTGGGGGAATCGTTAATGTGCGTTTAGCCTTTTGATAGCAAATTTGAATACATTTAACGATCCATCTGGCTATACCTGCTTTGGAGATGGCGTTGCCTTTGTGTTGTGGGGAAAAGGCAACGAAAAGTTGTTTTGTCTTCCTAAAGCTTTTGGTTCTGTCTATATAGTACATGAGGGCTCTTTTGACGTCTAGTGTATGGAGCATTCTTTCAGCGACATTTTGTGGATTCTGAAAGAAAACAGGCAGTTCAATCGTTTGATTCATGTGGAACTGCGATATTACTTTAGGCATGAATTTGGGGTTGGTACGTAGTACGACCCTGTTTGCGTGAACCTGTATGAATGGCTCTTGAATGGTTAGTGCCTGGAGTTCACTAACTCTTCTCAACGAAGTGATTGCTACTAGGAAAGCCACTTTCCAGGTGAGGAATTGAATCTCACATGAGTGGAGAGGTTCGAAGGGTGGACCCATCAGTCGGGTGAGGACCAAGTTGAGGTTCCACACTGGTGCTGGTGGGTGTCTTGGGGGAATTACTCGTTTGAGTCCCTCCAAGAAGGCTTTGATGGCAGGCACTCTGAATAAAGAGAGGTGCTGCCTGTTTTGGAGATAGGCTGCTATTGCGGTTAAATGGATACGTATTGAGGTGTATGCCAGATTGCATCGGTATAGGTGTAAGAGGTAACAGATTATGTTTTGAATGGATGCGTCTAGCGGGTTAATGTCATTGTTATTGCAATAAATGACAAACCTCTTCCATTTGGCTGCATAGCAAGCTCTGGTAGTGGGTCTCCTAGCTTCCTTAATGATCTCCATACAGTCAGGTGGCAGGTTTAGGTAGCCAAACTCTAGGACTTCAGGAGCCAGATCGCCAGGTTCAGCTGTTGCGGATCTGGGTGCTGAATTTCTCCATGGTTCTGCGTCAAATGCGCGGGTTTGATCCGCAGCCTTTGATGCGGCACCACGGAAAGTTCCAGAAAGGTGGTGTACCATGGCTGGCGTGCCCATGTTGGAGCAACCAGGATGAGTGTCAGTGAGTGTTGTCGCAGTTTGCGTGCCACCAGCGGTATCAACGGCGCTGGGGGAAAATCGTACGCAAATCTGCCGGACCAGTTCATCCATATCGCATTGCCCTGCGACTGTGGATGTGGGAACCTGCCGGCAAAGCTTTGGCATTTTGCGTTTTCGCTTGTGGCGAATAGGTCTATCTCTGGATGACCCCACTGTTGGAAGTACGGTTGGAGTACTGACGGGTGTAGCTCCCACTCGTGCATCTGGTGGCTGTGTCTGCTGAGCAGATCCGCCATCTGGTTGTCCTTGTCTGGGAGGTGTTCCGCCATGAGGAATATGTTCCTCTGAATGGCCCACTTCCACATGCTCTGAGACAGATGAGACAACTGTGGAGAGTGCGTTCCTCCCTGCTTCTGTATGTAGTACATGGCAGTCATGTTGTCCGTTCGGATCAACACGACTTTGTTGCACAAGTGTACTTTGAATGCCTTCATGGCTAGGAAGATTGCCATCAGTTCCAGAACGTTGATGTGCATCTTCTTTTGTTGTATTGCCCATAGTCCCTGCACTGTGTAATTGAGTACATGAGCTCCCCATCCCTGGAGAGACGCGTCCGCTGTCAGTATTATTTGTGGAACAGGCTCGTGGAACGGTCGGCCCTTGCAAAGGTTTTGTGGATTCCACCAATGCAGAGAGTTGTATGCCCGACCGCTCACCAACACTAGGTCTTTTAATTGCCCGTGAGCCTGATTCCATTGACGTGCCAAGCACTCCTGAAGCGGGCGCATATGTAGTCTCGCGTGCGGGACTATGAAAATGCAGGAGGCCATCATGCCTATCAACTGCATGAACACTCGCGCAGGAAGGGAGTGTTGGGTTTTGAACTTTGAGATCTGCATTTGCATGCCATTGATCCTCACTAAATTTGGCTGAGCTGTGGCTGCCAGTGTGTCTATGGTCGCACCTAGGTACTGTTGGACGTGTGCGGGTTGGAGATGTGATTTTGGGTAATTTAGTGAGAATCCCAAACTGTGAAGAAGGTGAATGGTGCGGGACATGTGGCTGGCACATTGCTGGGCTGACTTTGCCTGAACAAGCCAGTCGTCCAGGTAAGGGTAGACGTGAATGTGTTGCATCCGTAGATGTGCAGCCACAGTAGCTAGGCACTTTGTGAAAACTCTGGGTGCTGTTGTCACGCCGAAGGGAAGGACTTTGAATTGGTAGTGCTGCCCCTGAATAGTGAACCTGAGATATTTTCTGTGTGACGGGTGTATGGGTATGTGGAAATACGCATCTTTGAGGTCTAGCGTGGCTAGGAAGTCTCCCTGTCTGAGCAGCGGGAGAACCTGCTGTAGGGTGAGCATGTGGAAATGCTCTGAGAGAATGTAGCGGTTGAGGGGTCTCAGGTCTAGTATAGGTCTGAGTGACCCGTCCTTTTTTGGTATTAAGAAGTACAGATAAAACATTCGAGATGCTGCAGACGGAGTTTCAGTTGCAGGGCAGTGAATACTTTCAATACCTGCAGATCCGTCATGCACTGGGCTCCGTCTTCCCAGACGTCGCCTCCATCCCGGAGTCTTCCCCCCTGGAGGATAGAGTGCTAGATGGCCACGTCCCAGACAGTACGATCTCCCTTATTTATAAGAAACTGATTAATGATCGATCGGGCTTGCTGATTGGCCTTCGCGAGGCTTGGGTTGCCGACGGTCTGGAATTGGACGATGAGGACTGGATCTCCGCGGTGGCCTCTCCGAAGGAGGTGGCTATACCGGCTCGCCTTCGCTTCGTCCAGCTCAAGATACTCCACCGGGTCTACATGACGGAGCCAAGGCTTCAGCGTATGGGCTATACTGAGGATGGATTGTGTAAGCGTGGTTGTGGTGCCGTGGCGACCTTCCTGCATATTTTATGGGAATGCCCGAAGGTGGAGCGATTCTGGCGCGGTGTGCACGAGGTCCTGCGAGTGGTTACGCGTGTTGCGCTGCTGCCGGAAGCGAGGAGATGCCTGTTGAATGTGTGGGAACCAACTGACTACTCAGCTCCGCAAACGTGGTGGGTGACTCTGGGATATATGATTGCTAAGCGTGACATTGCGCAACTGTGGGGATCCCAGAACCCCCCGACGGTGTCGGCCTGGAAAGAGCACATGGACTGGTGCATGTTTCGAGAAAAGGTGGTGTATGTGGCGAGGGGTAAGCCTGGGACATGGGTGAAAGTGTGGGGCCCCTGGAACGCCTACCGTGGGAGTATTTGCGCGCCACCATTGCTGCCTGCTTCCTCACCAGCCCCGTCCCCTTAGCTGACCCCTAGCCCCGGGCACAGGGATCCCCCAGTCCTCGCTCTGTTTCCCTTCCCCTCCTCGGACTCCTCTGATAGTTGGGGTTCCCCATTGGGGAGCACGTGCTGCTACTTTCGACTGTAGGGTAGCCTTGTGGGTGTTGTTTTCTTGTTGTTTGTATAAAATGAAACCGTACTGTGGGGTATTATGGCTGTGGCCCATGATGTTGATAACTCCTGCTTATGCTCCTTTGTAACGCCAAGTGTTCTATGAACGTATGCCATATGTTTCTGCCATTCCTAGCGGCCGGCCGGAAGGTTGTGGGCCCATATTTGTATATTCTTGAGATTTGTAATAAACGGTTTCAAAAAAAAAAAAAAAAAAAAAAAAAAAAAGAAGTACAGAGAGTACACCCCTGTCCCCTGCTGGTGGACGGGCACGACCTCTATTGCGCCTTTTTGCAGCATACTTAGCACTTCCTGCTGTAATAATGCTAAGTGCTCTGAGGACATAGGACGGTGCTTTGGCGGTATTGTGGGTGGAGTGGAGGTTAATTGGAGGCAGTAACCGTGTTGGATAACATCTTTGACCCACCTGTCCGTGGTGATGGTATTCCACGTGGACAGGAACCGCTGGAGTTTTCCCCCGACAGGTGTTATATGGTCGGGGGGAAGGGAGAGGGCGTCACTGTTTGTTTTTAGGGGAGGACCTGGTATTGCCGTAACCGCGTCCTCTGCCCTTTGTGCTGGAGCCACGATATCCACCTCGGTACTTTGTGTGCCCCCTTTATTGTAGGTTTGCTGTGACCCTTGTCCTCTACCCGCTCCTCTATTTCCGGGGCGACGAAAGGAGCCACTACGAAATGTCTGCGTTTGCAGAGCCCCCATTGACTTTGCAGTGTCTGTGTCTTTTTTTTATCTTTTCTAGGGTGGTGTCAACCTCTGGTCCGAATAAGTAGTCGGGGTTGACAGGCTGATTGAGGATGTTATTTTGAACCTCAGGTTTGAATCTGGAGATTCGTAACCAGGCGTGTCGTCGTAGCATGACGCTGGTGTTTATTGCTCTCGCAGCTGTGTCGGCGGCATCCAGTGCACACTTAATGGATGCGTTTGTGAGAAGTTGTCCCTCCCTGATGAGGAGCTCCGCTGCCTCTTTGTACTCGTCTGGTAGATGTTGGAGTAGGGTCTCTAACGTGTCATAGTGTGAGCGATCGTAGCGAGCTAGGAGCGCCTGTGTATTGGCAATGCGCCATGTGTCCCCCCCTGCCCCTGTCAGAAGGTTCCCCTATTTGACATGATCACCCACACTGTTTAACCAAGTACTGATGCTTGTTAACTGAAAGTGTAATGTTTCCCTGCTAACACAAGATGATGATGGACTTAGCGTGAAACTTTTCAGACACTCACCCCCAGTCACAAATCTGGGTTGAATCCATCATCGTTCTTTAGCTCACTTCGCCACCTCAGTTCAGACCCAGCTAAATGCAAATCAGTCTTGACCCTGTGCCTCATGGGAACAGGCCAGCAAGAACTGCCAAGCCAGGTCTTCCCTGAACCAGAAACAAGCATCCTGGGACCGATTTCTGGGTAACACCCTTTATCAGCCAGGCTAGCTTGAATCCAGTATCCCCACTAACCAGGGCCCCACTGCTCTTTCCCTTAAAACAGGCAAATGTCTAATTGTAACCCGAATTGCAAGAACTTTAGCACCCCTGTAAATCCTCAGTAAATGGTACCCAGGGCATAGGTACTACAGAGGGTGCCTGTGGCCTGCAGCACATGTATTATGCCACCCTTAGGGACCCATACACAAATTGCATGCAGACTGCCATTGCAGGCTGAGTAAAATGGCGCAAACCATTTTGAAAACACGACATGGTGTACTTCGTATGACATGTGTAGGAAGCTGGCTCTGTATATACAATACCAAAGTAAGGTACAGTGATAATACCTTACTCTCTTTTGTGGTAGTGTGGTTGGGCAGTCACGCTTATCAGAAAATAGTCTTAAGCATTTCTTGTACGCACTCAGGTAAGAAATGATGTCACACTCATGACTGAATCCAGAACAACTTTTTTGTATAAAAAGCCATTTTATTATTTTTATTCCTAGAACCAAGTAGCACTAAAGTAAACCTACTCATACAATGTTACTTTCAGTGAGATATTGAAAGCTGGATTTGCAGGAATATTTAGGTTACTTTTTACTTTTGATTACCTTCAGATTACAATTCTGGTTTGTTATGATGCGTACTAATAGTTTACACAACATAGGACACTTGTAAGCAGGTTAATGCTTGTGTAAGCAATAGATTACTTTTTGTGCAGTACAAGACATTTCAACACTTAGAAGAATTTTTAGAGAAAACCCCACAATTCAGTCCAATGGCAAAAACGAAGTGTTAATTTACAGATAAGTAAATCTGTTTGGGGACTGGAGTATTGGGGGGGGGGGGGGGGGGGGGGGGGAATAACCAAGGTTTTACAAGGTTCAGGTTGGCACTCAAGGGGTACCACCAGCGGCACTAGGGCGGCTGGATGCAGAGTGCCAATGTTAGCCAATAATGAAAATGATGATGAAGAAGAATTTATAAAGCGCAACAAATACCCTAGAGTGTCTAGGCGCTGTCCTTAACACATACAGATCAAGACAAACTGAGCGAGAAAATTATGCCTTAACAGCCAGGTTTTTAGGCCTTTTCTAAATTTTAACAGGCTACACTCTTTTGTAGCGCGGTTGGCAAGGAGTTCCGCAGCTTGGTTGTTGCAGCAGTGAAATTCTTGCCACCCCACCTAGCCCTGCTAACTCTAGGAACAATTGTGTTTCCATGTTCGGCAGATCTAAGGGATCTTGCAGGGATAGCTTAATAATTTTCACCAATTGCATTGGCCCTAGGTTGTTAAGTGATTTAAAGGCAATGCAGAGTGGTTTAAATTGGATCCTCTTGGCTACCGGTAGCCAGTGAAGATGGAATTTAGCTGTGGAGACAAAGGCAAATTTAGAAATACCTAGGAGTACTCTTGCTGCTGCATTCAGAGTAGTCTGTAACTTTTGAATGCTGCACTTGAGAGCACTGGAAAAAAGGGCATTGCAAGAGTCCAATCTTGAGGCTATCACCACTGATACCACAGTTTCTCAGGTTTATAACGCTGGAAGAATTTTCCTCAAAATGTTCAGGATAAATTAAGCAAGCCAAGGTGACCGAGTTGATTTGCGCTTCAAAGGACAGCTTGGTGTCAAAGAGAACTCCTAGATTTTTGGCTTTGAGTACTGTTTTAGGTAAAGGACCAAGTTGGACCTGCCACCAGCTATCTGTCCAGAATGAGGGAATGGGGCTAGGGAGCACCTTTGTTGGGGACTGCTCACGGGCAGGCCATTCGGTCTCAGGAGCCAAGCTCCTAGGGTTAAGATCAGGGCAAAGGTTAGTACCAAGTCCACACCACCAGCGGCGCTGGGGCGGCTGGGTGCAGGGTGCTTAGGAGGTGTCGGGAGACCAATTCAATTCAAAGGAGGGCGTCGGTCACAAAAAAGAACTGCAGGCTGAAGCCAGAAGACTGGGTGAAGGGAACCAATGTCTCAGGATGAAGTTGACGAGTTGATGGACACTGTAGGTCGGGTACCTCAGGTCTCAGGAGCTGCATGTCAGATTCTTCTCACCTGCTACGGTTGCAGTTTGGAGGACCCTTCAGATTGAGGATTCAGGCATCTAGGTGAAGGTCGGTGGAGGTCTTCCAGCGTTGGCGCTCAGGTCAGTATCACCGGTGAAGACCTCGCTGGGGTGTTGGGCCAATCTGACTCACTACGTGGGAGTTAGGTGCAGAGTGGTGAGAACGTGCGGATGCGGCTGGCTTTGGAGTCCTTGGCTTGGGCTGGTATTGGCCAAATCCGGTGTCCACTGGAGACAGGAGTTCTTTGTGAAGGCAGGGCAGACCTCCGGGATTCTTGGAGGCTGCTGGCTGCAGGACAAGCCGGGTTCAGCTCGCAGGAGATGGGCAGTAGGGCTGGGGCCAAAGCAGTTGTTGTCCTCTTCTGCAGCACAGCTTTTTGGTCTTTCTTGTCAAATCTTGCCGGTTCTCACGCCCAAAATGGGGGTAAGAACCGGGGAGAGCCAGTTGCTGATCACAGCAAAAGTTTGGGGTTAGCTAACAAAGGTGGCAGGCCTTTGAAGCTCATTTTTCGAGGACCCTGCCAAGCCTGGGGGAGGAGGCATGACAGATCTGCCCAGGATGTGCTTTGATCCCAGACCCAGAGAGCGGAGGGCTCTCTACCCAGGGGTCCAGAAACCCGTTTTGTGGTGGCATATGGCTTTGAGCCAGTCACTAACCACACCAGAATTGGTAATTTTTCAGGGTGGCATCTCTAAAATGCCCTCTGTGTATTTTTCATTAAATCCAACACTAGCATCAGTGTGGGTTTAATGTGCTGGGAAGTTTGATACCAAACTTCACAGACTTGAGTAAAGCCATCATGGAGCTGTGGAGTTTGTGTTGACAAACACCCAGCTACTGTACTCAAAATGGCTTCACTGTACTTACAATGTCTGAGAAGGTCACAGACAGTGTAGGAGCATAGTGCTCACGCAGCGATGCCCCACCTGTGGATGGTGTACCCTGCCTTTAGGGCTGTAAGGCTTGCTAGAGCTGTGACTTACCCATGCCACAGGCAGTGTAGGTGGGCATGGCGCACAGGGATGTGTGCCACGTCAACTCTTTAGTTTGGTCTGCACCAAAACACCCCGTCTGCAGTGCCAAGATGGGTGTGCTAAGGTGAGGGTTTTCAAAGGGTGGCATAATACATGCTGCAGCCCTCAGAGGCCCACCCTGGTCACAAAATCATTGGTACCAGGGGTACCTTTTATATGGGACTTGCATGTGACCCAGAGGTGTGCCAATTGTGGGTACAGAACACAGATGCTGGGACCTGATTAGCAGGATCCTAGCACATACTCAAGTTGGCATCAGATATCTGGCAAAACGTTCGGGAGTAACCATGCAAAAAAGGGCACTTTCCTACACACATCCTATATGTACGTCAGTCCTACATCAGGCCTTAGAGCTCCAAGGCAGGGTGCATTATATGTGAGGATATGTGTATGAGCAGATATGCCTCTGTGATGTTCCATTGCCACAACATTTCAAGGGATCAAGAAGCCATCTTAAGCATATACAGTGGTCCTTACGAGTTACCAAGCTACATAATGGCTTCACTGAAAAGGATTGTGATTGGTATCAAACATCTCCTCTTAAAAAAATCCACAGTTTGCAGCGTTGGATTTATTATGATATGCACCTTGAGGGCACCTTAAAGGTACCCCCTGAAAACCTCCCACTATCTAGTGTGCTAGCTGACTAGTACGGCTCCCCCTGCCACCACAGGCTACTTTCTGACCCCCTGCTTGGGGGAGCAATGCTCTGAGGTTAGGAACAATGCTTGTTCCAGAGGAAGATGATGACATCCCCTCCAGCAGACTTGCTAGTGAATTAGCATGCTAAGTCCAGAGGCTTCATAGCTTCTGCCACCTTTGAAATGTGACCCTGGCTTCCTCCAAACCTGGAGAATCCTACCCTCTTCCCTGGTGTGTGTTTGGCACCACAGCAAGTGGAAAAATTAGCCAGTCAGTAGGCATGTTGCACTATCAGGTAAGGCATACCCCTAAGGTGGGCCACCTGAAGTGTACACTCAAAGGGTTTCACCATCTTGTTTTTGGTGCAGGTAGGAACTCTGGGTCAGGTGTATGCCCACTCTTTACATAAAGTGATCATATAGGGGGTGTAGTCACCCCAGGGGTAGGTAGCCCATTGGCTACTACCTTACACTACCCTTAACGTCCCTAAATTAAATATTTAGGTAGCCCCCTGACACCAGAAACTCAGATTCGTCTACCTGGTAACCGAAGGAGGACAGAGAAAAAAGAATGCAAGATCTATGGACCAGCATCAACATTGGCACCAAACCCTGCCTGGCTGCTGCTCTCCCAACAAATGCAAGAAACAACTAGACATGCTGCTGAAGAAACTACCCAAAACCTTAGAGGATTGCCCAGTACTTTGCCAATCAAGTAGCATCTACCTTGAGGTGGAGGAGTCATTTCCCTGTATCCTGCAGGCACCAACTGCACCAGCCTGGTTCACCGTTTTGCTGACCATCAAGTCCACCGAGAGAACAACTCGCCAGGAGGAGATCATTAAGAGTTCAGTAGGTTAGCCCGCCGTTTCACCAAGTCTCGAGATGCTGAGCCTTCCCGGACCTCCCTGCACCAATACCCCGGGTACCTAAGCCCTTGCAAGCACCAAGGCTTGTTGAGTGCCCAGCCCGGACACCACCAACGCACGTACCAACCTGCCGACGAGGAACGTCAGGAGGTCAAAGTACAGCACAGAGAATGGCCCTGCAGTCTTGTTTTCTTTCTCTCTCCAGTTCACTAAAGCCAAGTGAGAGGCTCGAACTTCAGTGACCTGATGGACAAAACACCTCTGCGCCCGAGACCCCCTTTGCATGTTCATGTAAACAAGCAGTGTACTTGTGCTCCAGAGATCATAAAGAGCCAAGCCACCCCTTGGGTTCTGCCGGACTTTTTCCAAAGTCCACACTTGCAGCCTTTCTTTGCAGGTACCTTTGCCATTGACTTTACCGCGTATCACTCAAAACTACCAACGGGACCAGCACCCTGCACCCACACTTCTCCAGGGAAGGTGTTTCTTGGCACTTCTTTCCTAAGCACCTTCAGTCCCTAAAAGTATCTTCCAAAACCGTTCACAAATGTATCTATGCAGTGAATGTTTCTCCAATAGGATAAATTACAGCATTCAAGGCACAAACCTCAAAACTGGTATTGGACTGTATTTTTCTAATACTGCAAAAATCTAGAACTCCAAAAGTACATTTAGCTTCAGCAGCAAGAGAGAGGGGTTTAGGTTCCTTGCCTATAAACTGATAGGGCATTTTATGGCCTATCGATTATTAAACATACTGACAGTATTTTTTGTATGCATTTGTTTTCCAATTCTAAGTGTGGCACATAAACTGCATTTCAGAGCACGATAGTTTAAATAAATATTCTAAGCTTCCTTTGTGTCTCCTATATATTTTATTGTGGACAAGTACGAGTGAGAGCGAAAGGGTGTGTCCTGTTACCACAATCCCTGAAAGAGTTGTATTCTGGGGCGCCAATTCACTTGTTTCTCTGGTAAGGTTAAGAGGGGAAGTGACACACTATAGCTAGTCGGACTTGGACTCATAGATACGGAGGTGGTAGTATGACACAGTCCCTACATACTGAAGTCCTATGATTCCAAGCATAGAGCTGATCCAAAGCAGAATCCCTGCAACAGATCGAGATGTATGGCGTTGTTCCCAAGCCTTCTCAGAAGTATGTGAGTGCCGAGAAGCGGCCAAGTCCTGCATACATTTCTTGTGTTTTGTTTCTTCGACTTACCCCAGAATTTAAATCTAGATTGACCTCTAGAACGATTCCACTTCTAGATCTTGAACAGGACTGGGACCAACCTTTCATTTTGGACCGGTCTTGTTGCGGAGTCTTCCTGTGCTTGGCAACAGATGTTTCGCCTCACAGTCTTGTATAGCCTTTGGGTTCAACGCGCAATCGTTGTAGACTTTGGAGTCGTGGCTAGTCCTCAGGCACCACCGGCAAAACTGATCAGGATCTGTCAAATCATCAGCAAAGAGGAGACTGGGAGCAATCAAGGTCCAGCACACAACACTACCCTGTATATACTAATGAATGCACAAAGTATGCAGTTCCTAAAATTATTTCATGGAGGGACACCATTAGTGCATTTCCATGAAGAGGTGGGTCAGTGGAATACGAATATTCAGGAGCAAGATCCCTCATCCACCCAATTGGGTGGCATGCTTCATCAGGCAGCTCCTGGTTGGGCCTGAGCTGTAATGCCAAACAGGCTAGCGTGACCAGACGTCTCGGTTTTCCCCGGACGGTCCTGATTTTTGGAGCAGTGGCCCGGTGTCCCGACACTTTTCTTCAAATTAAAGAAATGTACTGTTTTTTGCGCAGCACCCGGGATAAACAAATAAATGTACCGGTTTTTACATAGTGTCTCGGTGCGCCTGCTGTACTTCTGAAGTCAGTGTGAGCAGTCAGTGTGAGCCAGGCACAGCGAGAAGGTGCAGCTGCCCAGGAGCCGTCACAATGGGCAGTGGAAAGCCAGCCAGTCGAGCAGCTTAGTGCGTTAATGCACTGACGCAGGGATCTGCATCAAACCTGAAGGCCACCTGTTCACAGGCCAGCAGAATGGGGTTACTTCTGGGACCGGGAAAATGCGACGGGTCTCTATTGGGCTCTCCATTTTTGCCCTCAAGGTGACAAAACAAATCTTACTGCTGCAGCAGTACCACGCTTCAATGCCTTCAAAGAGACCCGCGATAGTTCTTTCACAGTCTCATCATTTCAGAACTGAGCCATTTTCAATGTTATGTACAACTAAGCCAAAGTTGTTGCTTATTTAGTTTATGCAGCTAACAATTGACAACGCTAATAATCCTGGGTTGTTGTATGTGTATTGTTACTCGTATTATTTATCTGGATATGACGGAAGCAGCAAATTTTCTGGCGGGACGCTATGCTAGGTACAGATTTTTTTAGCTTATGTGTTTTAACCTCTTCGCTGCGGCGCAAATTCCGCCGCAGCGTGCTGAACATTCCAATCGCGGGCGTGGTCATGACGGCTCCCGGCCGTCGTCCGCACACGCCCACCGTGACTCATGATGGCCGGGAGCCGTCATGAGCATGGAAGAGGTTAAGCCACGTCCTTAATTACATCGGCCACACCCCTTGAGAGACCCTCCCTCACCCCGTTTTTTCATCACACTTAATGTCAGTCATACTTCTATGTCTATGACCTGTCCCGGTTTTTTGTTTTGAGAATCTGGTCACCCTACAACAGGCTCCCTCTTTGCCAGAGATCTTTTAAACTGATTCGCCGTAGCAAGCCTATAGTGAGGGTACTAAAGGTGTATATTGGAGGGAAAACGAGGGAAATATTCAAATTGACTAAGGGCTACCTTATCACTACTTTACTGTAAGAACTGCATACTCTGTGTATTCATGAGGATCTGTCAAAGACATTTGTTTGCGATAATCCTTCCAAGGTTTGAAACCTCTGTCTTTTGAGAGGACATTTCCCTTACAGATTGAAAGATTTTTTTGTTAGAAAAACTGTCTCCATGAGACAAGTAGTAGTTCCGAAGCGCATCTGGTGGCGCAGCCAGAAAGGAAATGATGTCAGCACGCTGGAGTGGCAGTGATATAGGCCCCGTACGTCATTACCGGAGAGGAAAATGGTGTCCGGGTGGAGCTACGTGGCACCACCTACCGCCACGTTAATGTTCGAAAGTTTTCAGATTCAGTATATGATGCCTGGCTGGATAATATTCAAAATCTGCTGTTAGTAGTCCCTATAGGAAAGAATGTACATCAACAATGTCTAACTTGAAAGAAGACTTTTGCTAAAGCATTATGCAAGTTTAAACACAATTTCTCCGAGACATCATTTAATAAAACAGGTTTGATACATGTGAATATAAAACAAGAATTGGCAAAACCTCCAAGTCTTGCCTGATAGATATATTGGCTATGCCAATGCAGGTCGGAGGGAAAAAGCAAAAGAAGCTGGGGGTGAGGGGATTGGGCAATGTGGCCGCTGTCGCTATTCTACAGGCCCATGCATACGTTCTGATCTATGCCCATCAATGTGTCACTACACCTGGGGAGACATATGTAATAATGCACACAGTTTTCTTAGATCAGTAAATTAATAAAAAAATAAGCGCTCTTAGTGTAGTGGAGTGCCTAGCTTAAAATGGCTGCCTCGCCCACTATACAAATAGAAGTTAAAAAACAAAAACGAAATACAGACATTTTGACAACATGAAAATAAATTAGGGGCCTGCCTCTTATATTAAACACATATAAAAAACGCGGAAGGGTGCACCTGCAGGTACAAGTCTTTCCACTGGTGCAGATTCAAGACTTACGAGAATCAACAATATTTTACAGAAGCAGGCCTGGAAACCTCCCCCTAACAAATTTTTGCAAACTCCATTTTCACTTCACAAAATATACAGGCAAATATTAGTTCATACAAAAACCCGCTGAGCGACTATGAATTCATTTCCCATACAGCTCTCTTTTCCCAACGCTTGGCAGTTGTACATTTCCAGCCTTTTCCACCGTGGGAAGCCATTGGAGAGGAATTTGTGGATACCCTAAATATGTTAGTTCATCAGTGTGCACAGACTCACAGGGTATTTCAATCCTCTAACTACTGCTTCATCACCAATTCTAACCTCAGTATGCCAATTTACAGAAAGGGGGCAAAATCAGAACCACACTAGAATTCAAAGCCTCACGAGCCCCAACATAATCGGAGAGGCTACTATCAAAGCTGTTACAACAAACAAAAGATGGACGGAATGCTGACAATGCAGACATTCTCCCCCAGTCAAGAGATCTGGGTTAAATCCATCGTTCTTTTGCCCACTACGCCACCCCAGTTTAGACATGGCCATATGCAAATCAGTCTTGACCCTGTGCCTCATGGGAACAGTCCAGCCCGAACTGCCAAGCCATGTCTTCCCTGGACCGGAATCAAGCATCCTAGGACCGGTTTCTGGCTATCAGCCGTCATCAGCCAGGATAGCTTGACTCCAGTGGCGCAGTGAGCACGGGTCCCACGTCTGGAAATACCCATCCCACTTAGGGCGAAAAGCGTTACAACAAACAAATGATGGACGGAATGCTGACAATGCAGACATTCTCCCCCAGTCAAGAGATCTGGGTTAAATCCATCGTTCTTTTGAACACTACGCCACCCCAGTTTAGACATGGCCATATGCAAATCAGTCTTGACCCTGTGCCTCATGGGAACAGTCCAGCCCGAACTGCCAAGCCATGTCTTCCCTGGACCGGAATCAAGCATCAACAAATGATGGACGGAATGCTGACAATGCAGACATTCTCCCCCAGTCAAGAGATCTGGGTTGTCAGCATTCCGTCCATCATTTGTTTGTTGTAACGCTTTTCGCCCTAAGTGGGATGGGTATTCCCAGACGTGGGACCCGTGCTCACTACGCCACTGGAGTCAAGCTATCCTGGCTGATGACGGCTGATAGCCAGAAACCGGTCCTAGGATGCTTGATTCCGGTCCAGGGAAGACATGGCTTGGCAGTTCGGGCTGGACTGTTCCCATGAGGCACAGGGTCAAGACTGATTTGCATATGGCCATGTCTGAACTGGGGTGGTGTAGTGGGCAAAAGAACGATGGATTTAACCCAGATCTCTTGACTGGGGGAGAATGTGTGCATTGTCAGCATTCCGGCCATCATTTGTTTGTTGTAACGCTTTTCGCCCTAAGTGGGATGGGTATTCCCAGACGTGGGACCCGTGCTCACTACGCCACTGGAGTCAAGCTATCCTGGCCGATGACGGCTGATAGCCAGAAACCGGTCCTAGGATGCTTGATTCCGGTCCAGGGAAGACATGGCTTGGCAGTTCGGGCTGGACTGTTCCCATGAGGCACAGGGTCAAGACTGATTTGCATATGGCCATGTCTGAACTGGGGTGGTGTAGTGGGCAAAAGAACGATGGATTTAACCCAGATCTCTTGACTGGGGGAGAATGTCTGCATTGTCAGCATTCCGTCCATCATTTGTTTGTTGTAACTATCAAAGCTGTGGCATTAGTACCCTGTGACAATGTGTTACCTTGCTGCTTCGTACAAAAGGGGGCCAGTTTTTTTTTTTTCATCCCGTCCCTAAAACAAGTAGATATTTTATAAAAATCCAGATTTCGGAAAACACAAACAATACCTACCCATGTCCAAAGGGAGATATAAAATAGAAGCAGCAGTGCACGCGATTATCAACAATGTGACGTCTATTCAATCCACTCTCGTCGTGCAGGTACCGCTCAAACTGCTCATCAATGTATGAGATGATGGTCCTAAAACTGAAGAAGACACAAAAGTCAAACTGAAAGATCCACATCCCAATGACAGATTCAACACACCGCTAAACCTCCTTGACGCTGCTAAGCAACGCTAGTCAGACCTTTTCTCAGAAAGGGACTAACTATGCCAGCACGATGCAAAAGAAACGTTATTTACTTGCAATCTTACTTCACCAACCTAGGCATCTAGTACACTGAAGTCAAATCCTGCCCTGCAAGTGCACTGGGTGCCAGAGCACTTTCAACCAGCTAGAAGCTAGCTCGCGGAAGAACACCATATATACCGAAGGGTTTAATAAACGGCTGCATGGAAAATGCTTCTCTACTCCCCCAAACCACATTAAAGCATTGACTGTTCAATGGATTAATTTGTGCTTTTACGTTCTTCTCCTATGCATCTCCTTTCCAAGCTCACACAGCGACACCACCCCTTCTCTCGCAGTGAGGAACGCAGACCAAGCATTTCATTTCCACCCTTCGGTTTATGATAAATCCGGATTCTCTGTTGCTCCACTTCTGTATTCACGTGAGATGATTGCCATACGTACAGAGTGAAGTGCAGTTTGATCAAAAGCGGAGTATCTGTCTGCTTCGGAAGTCAACGTAAAACAATGGTGCCACCCCCACACACGGTTGGGGATCACACCCAATACATTTTTCAAGACTCCACGGAGATGCTTCCTTTATAGAGAAAAGAAAAACGGACAATTTCTTCCATCTTTCACTCATACTTAAAGGAGTGACAAATGATTTAATCGGACAGACTTGCCAGATCATTTCTTGCTCTTACAGTGCTAACACAGGCGGTTCCAACTTGAACACCTCCCAGAATCTGTCCATAACACGTTACAATATTTTGAATTTATTTGCTAATCATTTGCAAAATGTTTTAACTCCATCACCACTTCGGACATTTCATTTTATTTGATTCAATGAGCCTAATTATCCAGTTCTTATTTTGTGTGCAATTGTTTGTCTGATTATTGGGTTTCAATTAGAGGGCTAGGTGTCACCCTATTTATTGCAATTCCTTTGGTTGCACAAATATTCACTGTGTCGAACGAACTCAAACTTTTCTTCTATATATGTTCATCACTTGTATTCATTAAACTATATCTTGTAAATAAATAATTCCCACTTTTCCTGATTTCTTCAGTTTTCTTTGATATGAATAAATGTTTAATTAAACTTCAATTATCGATGTGACTTCCCCCTTGCAGCTTGTGTGAACGCCACTGGTTTCCCTTATTCCTATTTTATTATTGCCAAATGCACTTTCACGGGATGTGAGAGCAAGGACATAGGCTCCAAATCTTCTGCGATACCCTGCTGAGAAAGCAAGTAAGGCTCAGAAATGAGATACGAGGCTTTTTCAAGGGTCCTGCGCCATGGTGCAGTGGAGCAATATCCTGTCTGGGAACAGTGGTCGCCGGTTCACTATGGCTACAATATGGTGAAGTCCAAATGGGCAGCCAAACCAAGTTATTCCATTAAGGCACTTGATTGCAAGGCCGGTAGGAAAGCAGGGGTGGAAGGGGTTAAAAGAACAAGTCGGTTACTTTTGGTGACGCTTTTTCTGGTGTATGTTCTAACTGCAGGTTCCTCACCTTCAGAATACTTGCAGACGTCAGACTGATCAGGAGAAACTTTCCAGCAATGAGCCAGTGCACAGGAAGGTGGTGCAGTGTGGCTCTACAGTGACTGTTATGTCACAGAATGGAGGGAGCAAAGCTGCATGCAAGTGTCACTCTTGTGCTCTGACATCAGGTTTTTCACCTTGTCCTTTGAGTGGCTTAAGATGCAGAGTACTTGATGTAAATTGCGTATGACAGTGTGCCAGAATATAACTTAGAACTTATAATGATGTTCAGGAGTCCACTCCAGAGAACAGAGCAGAGCACAAGAAACGAGGAGTCCGAGGTTCGACAGAGTCTCCACTGAAGTATCTTTCTTCTAATGGATCCTCCTAACTGCAGATTACTCACCGTAGAATACTCCCAGGCAGGAGACTTGATTAGGAGAAACCTTCCAGCAATGCGCCAGAGGGCCGCGAGGTGGCACAGAGCAGTTCTGCACTGGCTCCATACAGTCCCATAAGCAACAGAAAGGAGAAACTTAAGCACCACACCTCTACTTTCAGTTTACGTTTTTCCCTATTCACACCCTCAGATACCGGTGTGCTGAATACTAACAGGGTATCTTTTCAGATGTTAAAAAGGTCACTCCAGAGAACGGGGAGGTGGGAAGGCAGTGAGATCTGCAGTTGGACACAGTATCTACCAGAAAGAGTCACCTAAGGTAAGTAACTTCTTCTGATGGACACTTCCAACACTAGATTCCTCACATTAGAATAGATACCAAAAGCAGTATCTGGCCTGGCCATCAAGTCAGAAGTGCTTTGTGAACGTATACAACTCCATGTCGATGCTTGAAAGAAAGATGCCTCAACAGGCACTCCACGAGCCAAAGTACAGATCAGCCAAAGTACAGATCAGCCCATGTGGAATGGTATTTCAGACCTCCTGGGGGCGGGTTCCTGGCCAGTCTGTAGCAGATCTTAATTCAGAGGATTATCCACTTCAACAGGGTCCACTTTTGCACAGCTTTTCCTTTCCTGGTCCCGGAGAACTCCCCAAAACCTAATCGTCCACATGGAGTTTCTTGGTATGATCAATTTAAAAGGTCAAAGCCTTTCTGGGGTAAAGCCAAAGGAGCCTCTTCTCTTTCGAGGGGAGACAGAAAGAGGAAGAGCAATGGATTCCCCCAGTGTGGAAGGGAGTCACAACGTTTGGCAAAAATGTGGCCAGGGTCCTCAGCACCAACTTGTCAGGAAAAAAAGTGGTGTAGGGCAGTTGCATTGAAAGCGCCCATTATTCACTTATGAGACAAGCGGACATTATCTTAATGATGAAGACAGTCTTCAAGTCACGAAACGCGCTTTCTGTGCTCAGCTATTGGTGGATCCAAACAGCTTTGATTTGAAGTTCCCAGTCATTGCTAAATAAAGGGAATTCACAATGTCCGGAGGCATCGTTGTCCTCCAGATGAAGGAGGAGGATGTCCTTAAGTTCCTCGCTGCCAGGACCCACCTGGGAGGCACCAACCTAGACTTCCAGATGGAGCAGTACATTTAAAATAGGAAAGTGATGGAATTTACATCATAAACTTAATACGCACTTGGAGAAGATGCTGCTGGCTGCCTGTGCCATTGTCGCCATTGAAAACCCAGCGGACGCGTGCGTCATCTCGTCCAGAAACACTGGTCAGCGTGCTGTACTAAAGTTTGCATCGTCTTGCGGCGCTACCCTTATTGCTGGCCCGCTTTACCCCTGGAACCTTCACCAACCGGATCCAGGCGGCTTTCCCAGAAACCCGCCTCCTGGTGGTAACGAACCCGCGAGCTGACCACCAGCCGCTCACCGAGGCCTCCTATGTCAACATCCCCACCATTGCTCAATGCAACACGGATTCGCCTAGGCTCTACGTTGACATCACCATCCCCTGCAACAACAAGGGAGCCCACTCTGTCGGTCTGATGTGGTGGATGCTGGCGCGTGTAGTGCTGCGCATGCGCGGCACTTTCTCCCACGAGCACCCATGGGAAGTGATGCCTGATCTGTACTTCTACCGTGACCCGGAAGAGATTGAAAAGGAAGAACAGGCAGCAGCAGAAAAGGCCGTCACCAAGGAGGCGTTCCAGGGAGAATGGACCGCACCTGTACCTGACTTTCCCCAGCCCGAGGTGGCTGACTGGTTCCAAGGAGTGCAGGTTCCCTCGGTGCCCATCCAGCAGTTCCCTGCCGAGCATGCAGACACCTCCATTACCCCAAAAGCACCTCAAGACGAATGGAGTGCTGAGCCTACCAGCACCGAAGGCTGGTATGCTGGCCCTACTGCTCAGGCCACAGAGTGGGTTGAGGCACCCACAGAATGAACCTAAATGTCTATTCCTGGCCATAACATCAGTTCTGAAAATAAACTTATGAACTTATATAAATAAATAAAAAGTCACAAGACGCAGCAAGCAACTATGTATCGGCTCGAAGGGTGTACACATGAGCACCGTCAACATCATATACCACGTTGATGTCACAAACAACTTGGGATGGAACATGCGAGTCAAAACCCTTAATACATTTCATCAAAACAGGGGACTTAAAGAACGACAGTTGATCTGCTAAATGTATAATAGCCAGGCAAATATCTTTATAATGCCCACTGCAAGGCCTTGCTGGTACAAAAGTAAAACCAACAAAAGAATATACGACAGCTCTGCATGTAAAGGATCAATTTCACAACTGTATTAGGCTACAAATTTGGCCCAAAGTTCGGCATAATGAATTTGTGGGAGGACACCAGGTAGTAAAGATGACATTTACCACTTCAGGTGCCAGATTAAACAGTCAGTTTTCACTGCTCACTCTCAACGCAAGTAGGTGTAGAATTAGGCAGATATGGGTGGCGGACTTGTCCTGCTTTTACAGAAGATCTTTCCATAGTGGTAGCCTGATTGGAGGACAAATGCTTATGCCCAAGAGTGTTGGATATCACACTCTTCTGGTCCAATCTGGAGCAACTTGGATAGCTTAGTTCCAGTCATTTTTGATCTTTCATAACTCTGGACATGACCAGCAAGTGTACACGAGTCCCATATTCCATTCCAGCTGGAATGCCAAATCCTAATGAATGTTCTTGCACAAGCTCCAAAACTCAAAAGCTTTGACGCTACAAGTTCAACAGTGGATAAAAGATCTAGCCAAGGATCTCCCCAATGAGGGATAATGTACCGCACCACTTATGGATGCGAATGCAACTCGTAATCTGTCAGACGCCGCCTCTTCTCAGTTTGTCCGCTCTGTCATTCAGAGACCCTGCCAGGTCGTTCACAATCAGGGAAATGTCTCAATGACCCAACCAACTCTGGAGGCACAGGATCTCACTCCGTCCAGCTTGTTGCACTAACACAAGGCAGTGGCGTTGTCCAAAAGACTAAACCTTGCTCCTGTCTGCACTTTACGGATGGGTAGAAAACCTACTTCCATCGGAGACAGGACCCTGTGATCTCCACCTCTGCTTGATAACCTCACCAGACCAGAAGGCATGCATCTATCACAACAGTCTGATGGATGGAAAAGGGAGAGGGGTCTTGGCTGGGCAAACAAAATTTGAGCAGCCACTACAGCATATCTTGAGCCGTCTCTGAGTTCTGGATGACATCTTTCAGATTTCCCTGATGCTGGAAAAATTGGAACTTCAGATTCTACAGAAGGGCTTGCATGTGACTTCTGGCGTAGCTGACTAGGAGGAAGCCAAGAAGCCTCAGCTCTGGCAAGACAGAAGCATCAGGATCATAGCCCGAATATCCTGGACTTGTTGCAAAGGGTGGGGGAAATGCACTGTGTTGAAGACAGCTGCCTCTTACGGCAGACCTCTAAAGGTGAACAGCGACCACCACCAACACTTGCGTTAACACACAGGAGGTGCAGGTGAGGCCTAAGTGGAGCATGGCAAACTGATAATGCACCTAGCCGCTAAGGAAATGCAGGATGGGTTTATGATATACACAAGTAGCAGACCCATGGACAAGATCCAGTCGTTTGGGTACAGGGCAGACAGGATCTGGGCCACTATGAGCATTTGGAGTTTTTCTGTCCACATGAAGGTAGGTGTCAAACATCCCAAAATAGCCTTAGACGTCCCCCATCCACAATCCTTCTTCAGCACAAAAACAGAGCTAAAGTAAGGAGTAGTTTCTTTTCTGTAACTCCAGTTCTGTAGTAGGGGTATCTCTGTTATAGTCATAATCTAGTGAATAGTCCTGCCCATGTGCGTGGACCCCGGAGCAATAAAAAATAATCTCTAAAAGGTGACAAATCATGCAGACCTGCATACACCTTTAAGAGAGAATTTAATTTAAAGACAGATAATGCAGCCTATATCCACAGGCTACACTGTCCAGTACTTCAACTAGAATTCCACCAACATCCACAAACAGCACTGCCTGTCTAGTTTTTCTCCACAAAGGAAAAAACCCTGCCTCTACCAGCAAAAGCCTCTGGAATGATAGAGAGGAAGGAGAGGACAGACAAGCCCCATAGGCTGCCATTATGTGGCTTGGAACAGGATACTGTGCCTTTAAGAAAACTTTCCAGTTTTCCAGAACTTTCCCCAGTATCCCAGAATGCCCAGCAGGTCCCATTTACTTTCAGTTCTTTTTGAAGGCGTAGCACGCCAGACCTGTAGCATTCTACATATGAATAAGTATCTCTCCACCGGGGAGGAGGGCGGGCGCTTATGACTATAACAGAGATACCCCTACTACAGAACTGGAGTTACAGAAAATAAACTACTCCTTCTGTAGTAGGGGATCTCTGTGTATAGTCATAATCTAGTGAATAGAATGGCAAGCCCATCCCCACAAAACAAAAGCGGTGGAGAACACACAAGACACTACCACTACTGTGCGAACAAATTTCGCAGCGAAGCCTGCCCAACCTGAGCATCTGCCCTGGCATCCGTGTCCAGACAGTAATGCGCAGCAAAGGTATGGACCGACTTCCAAGTGGCCGCCTTACAGATTTCCGCAATCGGAACATTACGCAGCAAAGCCGTCGTGGCAGCTTTGCCCCTGGTGGAATGAGCCTTAGGTTTACCCCCTAAGGTCTTATTAGCCTTTTGATAACACAATTGTATGCAGGACACAATCCACCGAGAAATGGACTGCTTAGAGGTCGCAAGACCCGTCCTGACTGAGCCATAATTAACAAACAATTGGTCAGACCTACGAATATCCTTGGTCTTATCCAGATAAAATTTCAACACCCTCCGAACATCCAGGGAATGGAGAGACCTTTCCGCTGGCGAAGAGGGATTCTGAAAGAACGTAGGTAAAGTTATGGTCTGGTTGACATGAAAATCAGAGATAACCTTAGGAAGAAATTTAGGGTGAGTACGCATCACAACCTTAGCAGCATGAAATACAGTATAAGGTTCTTGACAACATAATGCCTGAAGTTCACTCACCCTGCGGGCCGATGTAATGGCCACTAGGAACGCCGCCTTCCAGGATAGGTGCTGCAATGAAGCCTTGTGAATGGGTTCAAAAGGCTCCTTCATCAGTCTGGACAGCACCACATTCAAGTCCCAGGAAGGCGAGGGAAGTCTGACGGGAGGAAACACTTTCTTCAAGCCTTCCAAAAAATCCTTGACCACAGGGATCTGAAAGAAGGAAGTCTGTGAAGGGCATTTCCTGTAAGCAGTCAAAGCAGCCAGATGAACCTTAACGGAATGGAAATTAAGGCCAGACTGCGCCAGATGTAAAAGGTATGGAAGGATGACATCTTCCTTACATGTTGTCGGATCAAAGTTCTTGGACTTACACCAGATACAGAACCTCTTCCACTTGTAAGCATAGGATGTTCTAGTGGAAGGTCGCTTAGACTCCTTCAGAATGTCCATACAATCGTCTGGTAGATTCAGATGGCCATATTGCACTATTTCAGGAGCCATGCCGCCAAACTCAAAGACGAGAGGTTGGGGTGCACCATCCGCCCCCCGAACTTCGTGAGAAGGTCCGGCCTGCACGGCAACCGCATGTGAGGAAGGAGAGACCGGTGAAGAAGGTCCGTGAACCACCACTGCCTGGGCCACTCCGGGGCGATCAGGATCATCCGCGCCCTGGACTGGGACAACTTGATGAGCACCGCCGGAATCAGGGGAATGGGTGGAAAAGCGTACAGAAAGCTGTTCGACCAATCGATCCATAGCGCATTCCCCAGCGTCCCCCGCTGGTAGTACCTGGATGCGAAGTCTCGGCATTTGCTGTTTTCGGCGGTGGCGAACAGATCTACGTCTGGAGTCCCCCACCTTGCGAAGACTTCTCCTAGTACTTCGTCGTTTATGACCCATTCGTGATTTTCCTGAATCAGCCTGCTCAAGGCGTCCGCCTGAGCATTCTGCACTCCTGGCCGATGCGTGGCCGTAATCGTCAGTCCTCTGGCCAGCAGCCAGCGCCAGATCGCCTGCGCCTCCTGCGACAGAGTGCGCGATCTCGACCCCCCCTGCTTGTTGAGATAATACATCGTGGTTGTATTGTCCGTCTGTATCAGCAGCGAGTTGGTCTGGAAGGACGGAAGGAAGGCCTTCAGTGCCAGGAAGACAGATCTGAGTTCCAGGAAATTGATGTGGTACGTCGATTCCAAAGCAGACCACTTCCCCTGAATCTGCAAGTCCCCGGAATGCGCTCCCCAGCCCTGGAGAGACGCATCCGTCACGACACTCGTCGTGGGAATGTCCTTGTGGAAGGGAACCCCCTTGAGGAGGTTTTCCGCCGAACACCACCACTTCAGAGACTGAAGAGCATGCAGCGACAGGCGTATCTTGTCATCCCAAGAGCCTGTCCTCTGATCCCACTGATCCTCCAAACACTCCTGCAGTGGTCTCATGTGTAGCCGAGCGTGAGGCGTGAGGAAGATACAGGAGGCCATCGATCCCAGTAGAGACGACACCTTCCTCACTGTCGTCGATGGAGCAGTCCTGAGGTCCTGAGCCTTCCGACGGAGTGATAACCGTCTCTCCTCCGAAGGAGACACGCTTGCTGACCGCGTATCGATGGAGGCCCCCAGGTACTGTATGCACTGGACCGGAGTCGTGACCGACTTGGACATGTTGACGTGTAACCCCAGCTTGTGCAAGAGCTCGCACGTCCATCGGAAGTGTTCTTGCGCTTCCGAGAAGGATGATGCCTTGATCAGCCAATCGTCCAGATACGGGTAGACAAACACCTTGTTCCTCCGCAGGTGTGCCGCCACCACCGCCATGCAGTTCGAAAAGGTCCTGGGCGCAGATTTTAGCCCGAATGGCAGTACTGTGTATTGATAGTGATTGGCGCCGACTTGGAATCGCAGGAACTTCCTGTGCTTCCTCGCTATGGGCACATGGAAGTACGCATCCTGTAGATCTATGGCACAGAGCCAGTCTCCCCGTTGCAGCTGAGGGTAAATCTGGTGCAACGAAAGCATGCGGAACTTCTCTCTGCGAATCCATTTGTTTGCCTGCCTCAAATCCAGAATGGGCCTGAACTCGTTCTTGTCCTTCTTGCGAACGAGGAAGAACCGAGAGTACAGACCTCTTCCCCTTTGAGACAGAGGTACCTCTTCTACCGCCTTTTTTCTCAACAAGATGTCTGCCTCCGCCTGGAGCTCTCTCAGCTGGAATCGAGAGCTGACCGGCGGAATCGCTGGAGGCGGGCTGATAAACCGAAGACTGTATCCATTGCAAACAATATTCAGCACCCACTTGTCCTGAGTAATTTTTCTCCACTCTGCCGGAAAAAATTGAATGCTTCCCCCCACTGGAGTGGGTAACGGTTGAGGGGCAAGTAACCGCTCAGGGCCGAGACCCGGCCGGGCCCTTGGTTGTGGTGGTAGCCTGCTGGCCTCCTCTACCCCTCTGGCGTTTCTGGAAGGGCTTGCGGAACTGCTGCTGTTGTGGCTGCTGCTGTCCCGAGCCCTGCCCACGCCCTCTGCCCGACGACCCGAACCTCCTTTGGAACGGGCGCTTCTTTTTCTCGGCCTTCTCCAACCCGACGGCCGTCAGGGTTTCCGCCTCAGCCTTCATGCGGGCCATCTCATCGTCCGCATGCTTCCCGAACAGGGTTTCCCCCGAGAAGGGCAGGTTGGCCACTCTTTGCTGCGCCTCTGGCTTGAGGGACGTCAGGCGCAACCACGAATGGCGCCGCTGGTGGACGCCATGACAGTAGGCGTGGGCGGCCAATAACGATACGTCCGCCGCTGCGCTGATCGTTTGGTTCGACACCAGCATGCCTTCGCGCACCGTCTCCAAGAAGTCCTCCTTCTTGTCCCGTGGCAGGAGGTCTGCATATTGCTGCAGGGACTCCCACAGGGCCCGGTCGTAACGGCCCAACAAAGCCCCTGCACTCGCCGCCTTCATGGTGGTGGCGGCGGTACCACACACTTTCCTGCCCGCAGAATCCAGCCAGCGGCTTTCTTTGTCGGGTGGAACCGTGGAGGCCGGGGCGGTCGCATGTTGTTTTCTTGCCGCCGTCACGATCACCGAATCCGGCTTCGGGTCCACTCTCAGAAATGACGGATCCGACTCCGGGGCCCTGTACTTTTTCATGAGCCTGGAAGGAGCGGCCTTTGTCGTCGCGGGAGTAAGGAACAGCTCCAAGGCGGATTCCACCAGTCCTGGTACCAGAGGCAGTAGGGGGCGAGACAGGTGTTTTTTATGAAGCGTCTCGAATATCACGGACGTCGTGGGTGTTGGAACCGTCACCGTGATACCCAACTTTGCAGCCCCTCGCAACAGCACCTCTTGGAACGAGACCAAGTCGTCCACCGGAGACACCCTCGTCCCCGGGGAGTCCGACAGCGTCGGGGAAAGGTCTCTGTCCGAGGAGCGCGTGCGCGACCTGGACCTATACCTCCTACGGCGTCGTCTTGAGTCCGACGAGGACCGTCCACGGCTCCGTGATCTTCTCCTCCTGTGAGAGCGGGAGCGCGACCTCTTCGGCTTCGGCCTGTCCGCCGGTCTCGCTGGTCCAGGTGACCGTGGGCGTCGTGGCTTCGGGGTCCCCTGCGGCGGAATCGGGTACCGTGGAAGGGAAACCGACCGCGGGGGAACCGGCGGCGGTCCCACAGGGGTGCGTGGCAGCGACCGAGGCTGGGGCGGCGGAGGCAGCGCCCGCGGCCGAGGTGGCGGTGGTGGAGGTGGCGGCGGTGGAGGTGTTTGTGGAGGTGGTGGTGGAGGTGGAGGTGGAGGTGGTGGCGGTGGAGGCGGTGTCGGCGGGAGAGGAGGAGGCGACGGAGGCATCCGAGGCGGCGTATACACCACCGAGTACACCGATCCCGGTGACTCTATCTTCTCCTCGACGTCGACCTGCGCCTCGACGTCGACCTGCGCCTCGACGGCGACCTGCGCCTCGACGGCGACCTGTGCCTCGACGGCGACCTGTGCCTCGACGGCGACCTGTGCCTCGGCGCCGATCTTCTCCTCGGCGTCGATCTTCGCCTCGACGGCGACCTTCACCTCGACGGCGACCTTCGCCTCGACGGCGACCTCAAGCGTCTCGACGTCGATCTCCTTCTCCTCTTCATCGACGGCGAGCTGCGATCCCTCGACGGCGAATGCTGACGCCGGGTCCCATCTCGACGACGACCGCTGGACGGAGCCGACGACTGCGTCGTCGCCGACGACGCCGATGTAGTCGACGGTGGCCTATTCAGGTCCCTCGACGGCGATCGTCGACGCCGCTTTTCCCCAGAGCCCTGGGGGGACGGCGAACAGACGGTGGTCATCCTCCTCGACGTCGCCGTCGACGTCGACGGGGAGTGGGAGCGCTTACTGGTCTTCCTGCCCCTGGGGAGCCCCCCAGAGGCCTCAGTATGGGCCAAATCAGCCCCTCCAGACCCACCTGGTGCCTTCAGTCTTCGTTCCTCCAGAACTTGAAGCCTGATCTTCATTCTGTCCCTCAGGGTCCTGGCAGAGAACGAGTGGCAGATGGTACAGCTTTCAGGCACGTGGGACTGGGGAAGGCAACCTATGCACACCTCGTGTGGATCAGTTTTAGCCTTCTTTCGACCACATTCCGGGCACTTGTCGAACAAGCCAGGCATGTTGACAGTACCAGCTACTAAACACAAGAAAAAGTGACAAATATTGCCAAAATCTCAATTAAACCCTTGAAAAGGGGAGAGCTCAATGCTCCAGGGTCCTGCTAGCAGGAGCCGGAAAAAAGAACTGAAAGTAAATGGGACCTGCTGGGCATTCTGGGATACTGGGGAAAGTTCTGGAAAACTGGAAAGTTTTCTTAAAGGCACAGTATCCTGTTCCAAGCCACATAATGGCAGCCTATGGGGCTTGTCTGTCCTCTCCTTCCTCTCTATCATTCCAGAGGCTTTTGCTGGTAGAGGCAGGGTTTTTTCCTTTGTGGAGAAAAACTAGACAGGCAGTGCTGTTTGTGGATGTTGGTGGAATTCTAGTTGAAGTACTGGACAGTGTAGCCTGTGGATATAGACTGCATTATCTGTCTTTAAATTAAATTCTCTCTTAAAGGTGTATGCAGGTCTGCATGATTTGTCACCTTTTAGAGATTTTTTTATATTGCTCCGGGGTCCACGCACATGGGCGGGACTATTCACTAGATTATGACTATACACAGAGATCCCCTACTACAGAACAACCCTCTCCTGTTTCTGAGTCCGGTATCCTCAATATCCCCTCAATAGCACCCTTGAAGTCAGTCAGTCAAAACACTTTATTCGATTAGTTAAAATCATAAAAGTACAAATTTCATCCAATAAATGAGACAATCAACGAGCATAATCTACACCATCAAGTTTACATCATTACCACATTTTAAAAATACCATACTTAAAAACAGTGCCTAAAAACGATAAAAAAAAAAAAAAGAAAAAGTCAATCATGATTGCACAGGTTGGGGAGAATTTTTACAACGCACAGCTCCAACCAGGAAATTTGCCACACTAAATACAATGCGGGTATTGCTCAGCTGCTGTAAAAATAAAGCGGGTCTAACTTGTAAAAAACCGGCATCCTTTAGAATTGGGCGCAAATATTTTTTCCGGCTGGCAGAATAAAACTCACAAAACATGATAAAGTGCAATGTGTCTTGGTATGAGAAATTATCACATGGACACGGCCTCCCACATTCAGGTTTGCCCCAGGACGGATAAAAACCTAGTGAAAAATGAATCAGATTAAATCTGAATCTCGACAATAGAAATGAATATGCTACTTACCAGTATGCATCTGTTCTTGGCATGTAGGGCTGCTGACATTCATATCTGTGCATAGATCGCCGCCTAGTGTTGGGTCCGGATGTTTGCACGTTGTTGTCCTGGAAGAGTCTTTGAGGTATCCTGGGATAGGTGACTCCTCCCCTGGACTACAGTGCGCATGGGCATCCTCTCCATCCTCAGATTGTTTTTCACCATTGTGGCAGTGATGGAGTAGATACAGAAAAGTGATGACCATGCTTACAGTAATTCTGAGAGCTGCAGCTGCTACAGGCGCCGGGGAGGAGGGAGGGCGATATGAATGTCAGCAGCCCTACATGCCAAGAACAGATGCATACTGGTAAGTAGCATATTCAGTTCGAGGCATGTGGGCTGCTGAATTCATATCTGTGCATAGAATGTATAGCAGTGCCCTCTATTAGCGGCGGCTACCAGTGCCAGCTGCAGCGGTCTGAAAAAGGGTTTTGAGAACAGCCTGTCCTACAGCTGCCTGCTGTTTTGATTGCACATCTACACAATAGTGTTTGGTAAATGTGTGTGTGGTGGACCAGGTGGCTGCTCTACATACATCATGCAGGGGAATATTTCCTAGAAAAGCCATGGAGGCCCCTAACTTACGTGTTGAGTGGGCTCGTGGGGGAATAGTTAATGTGCGTTTTGCCTTTTGATAACAAATTTGAATACACTTAACTATCCATCTGGCTATCCCTGCTTTGGAGATGGCGTTACCCTTGTGGTGTGGGGCAAAGGCAACGAACAGTTGTTTTGTCTTCCTAAAGGGTTTAGTCCTGTCGATGTAGTACATGAGGGCCCTCCTTACGTCTAGTGTATGGAGTGCTCGTTCCGCGACAGTTTGTGGGTTTTGGAAGAAAACGGGCAGTTCAATAGTTTGATTCATGTGGAACTGCGAGATTACCTTGGGCATGAATTTGGGGTTGGTACGTAGTACGACCCTGTTGGCGTGAACCTGTATAAATGGCTCTTGAACTGTTAGTGCCTGGAGTTCACTAACCCTTCTTAAAGAAGTGATTGCTACCAGGAAAGCTACTTTCCAGGTGAGGAATTGAATCTCGCATGAGTGGAGAGGTTCAAAGGGTGGACCCATCAGGCGTGTGAGGACCAGGTTGAGGTTCCACATTGGAGCCGGTGGGTGGCTTGGTGGAATGACTCGTTTGAGTCCTTCCAAGAATGCTTTGATGGCAGGCACTCTGAATAGTGAGAGGTGCTGCCTGGTTTGCAGATAGGCTGATATTGCTGTCAAATGGACACGTATAGAGGTGTACGCCAGATTGCATCGGTATAGGTGTAAGAGGTAACAAATGATGTTTTGGATGGATGCGTCCAGCGGGTTAATGTCATTATTACTGCAATAAATGACGAACCTTTTCCATTTGGCTGCATAGCAAGCTCCTGTAGTGGGTCTCCTGGCCTCCTTGATGATGTCCATACAGTCAGGTGGCAGGTTGAGGTAGCCAAACTCTAGGACTTCAGGAGCCAGATTGCCAGGTTCAGCTGTTGCGGATCTGGGTGCTGAATCTCTCCATGGTTCTGCGTCAAATGCGCGGGTTTGATCCGCAGCCTTTGATGCGGCACCACGGAAAGTTCGAGGAAGGTGGTGTACCATGGCTGGCGTGCCCACGTAGGAGCAACTAGGACGAGTGTCAGGGAGTGTTGTCTGAGTTTGCGAGCCACCACCGGTATCAACGGCGCTGGGGGAAAAGCGTACGCAAATCTGCCGGACCAGTTCATCCATATCGCATTGCCCTGCGACTGCGGATGTGGGAACCTGGCGGCAAAGCTTTGGCATTTTGCGTTTTCGCTTGTGGCGAAGAGGTCTATCTCTGGATGACCCCACTGCTGGAAGTACGGTTGGAGTACTGATGGGTGTAACTCCCACTCGTGCATCTGGTGGCTGTGTCTGCTGAGCAGATCCGCCATCTGGTTGTCCTTGCCCGGGAGGTGCTCTGCCATGAGGAACATGTTCCTCTGAATGGCCCACTTCCACATGCTCTGAGCCAGATGAGACAACTGTGGAGAGTCTGTTCCTCCCTGCTTCTGTATGTAGTACATGGCAGTCATGTTGTCCGTCCGGATCAACACGACTTTGTTGCACAGATGTACTTTGAATGCCTTCATGGCCAGGAAGATTGCCATCAGTTCCAGAAGGTTGATGTGCATCTTCTTCTGTTGTGTCGTCCATAGTCCCTGCACTGTGTAGTGGAGTACATGAGCTCCCCATCCCTGGAGAGACGCGTCCGCTGTCAGTACTATTTGTGGAACAGGCTCTTGGAACGGTCGGCCCTTGCAAAGGTTTTGAGGATTCCACCAATGCAGAGAGTTGTATGCCCGACCGCTCACCAACACTAGGTCTTTCAACTGTCCTTGAGCCTGATTCCACTGACGTGCTAAGCACTCCTGAAGCGGGCGCATATGTAATCTCGCGTGTGGGACTATGAAAATGCAGGAGGCCATCATGCCTATCAACTGCATGAACACTCGTGCTGGAAGTGAGTGTTGGGGTTTGAACCTGGAGATCAGCATTTGCATGCTGTTGATCCTCACAAAAATTGGCTGAGCTGTGGCCGCCAGAGTGTCTATAGTCGCACCTAGGTACTGTTGTACGTGTGCGGGCTGGAGATGGGATTTTGGGTAATTTAGTGAGAACCCCAGACTGTGAAGGAGGTGAATCGTGCGGGACATGTGGCTGGCACATTGCTGGGCTGACTTCGCTTGAACGAGCCAGTCGTCCAGGTAAGGGTAGACGTGTATGTGCTGCCTCCGTAGATGTGCCGCCACAGTAGCTAGGCACTTTGTAAACACCCTTGGTGCCGTTGTCACGCCGAAGGGAAGGACTCTGAATTGGTAGTGCTGTCCTTGAACAGTGAACCTGAGGTATTTTTTGTGTGATGGGTGAATGGGTATGTGGAAATACACATCCTTGAGGTCCAGTGTGGCTAGAAAGTCTCCCTGATTGAGCAGCGGGAGGACTTGCTGGAGAGTGAGCATGTGAAAATGCTCGGAAAGAATGTATCTGTTTAGGGGTCTCAGGTCCAATATAGGTCTGAGTGACCCGTCCTTCTTCGGTATTAAAAAGTACAGGGAGTACACCCCCGTACCTTGCTCGTGGACGGGTACGACCTCTATTGCGCCTTTTAGAAGCATGCTTTGCACCTCCTGCTGTAAGAGCGTTAAGTGCTCTGAGGACATAGGACGGTTTCTTGGAGGAATTGTGGGTAGAGTGGAGGTTAGCTCTAGACAGTAACCGTATTTGACAATATCTTTGACCCACCTGTCCGTGGTGATGGAGTTCCACGTGGACAGGAACCTTTGTAGCCTTCCCCCGACAGGTGTTATGTGGTCGGGAAAGGGAGAGGGCGTCACTGCTTGTTCTTGGGGGAGGACCTGGTGTTGCCGTAGCCGCGTCCTCTTCCCTTTGTACTGGAGCCACGATATCCACCCCGGGTGTTTTTATCGTAGGTGGTTTGTGTATTGCCCTTGTTGTATGTCTGCTGTGACCCCTGTCCTCTACCTGCTCCTCTATTTCCGGGGCGACGAAAGGAGCTGCTCCGAAAGGACTGAGTCTGGAGAGCCCCCATGGACTTTGCGGTGTCCGTGTCCTTTTTTATTTTCTCAAGGGTGGCGTCAACCTCCGGTCCGAATAAATAGTCGGGGTTGACAGGCTGGTTGAGTATATTATTTTGCACCTCAGGTTTGAATCCGGAGATTCGCAACCAGGCATGTCGTCGCAGCATGACGCTTGTGTTAATGGCCCTGGCAGCCGTGTCTGCGGCATCTAGTGCACACTTGATGGAAGCATTTGTGAGTAGCTGTCCCTCTCTGATAAGAATTTCTGCACCTTCTTTGTACTGGTCAGGGAGATGTTGGAGTAGTTGCTCCAATGTGTCATAGTGCGCTCTATCGTAGCGAGCGAGGAGCGCTTGAGTGTTGGCTATGCGCCATATGTTGGCAGCCTGGGCGGCAACTCGCTTGCCGGAGGTCTCTAGCACCTTGGATTCTTTGTCCGAGGGAGGAGCGTCACCTGTCGTCTGCGAGTGTGCCCTCTTGCGAGCATTCGCTACGACAATGGAGTCTAGTGGTAATTAGCCTCTGATGTAAGTAGGGTCCCCAGGCGCCGATCTGTATTTCTTATCGATCCTGGGGTTTATCACTTGTGCCCTGGTGGGTTCTTTGAAGATGTCCTTGGCTGGTTTGAGGACCCCTTTCAACATGGGCAGAGTCTTTACATGTCTTTCTGAGGATGCGAAGGTGTCCATAAGAAAGTCGTCCTCGATGGTGTCAGAGTGAAGCTGCACTCCATGATTATTTGCGGCACGTTCGATAAGAGCGTTGAACGCTGCAGTGTCCTCTGTGGGAGATGTTTTCGCCCCATAGAGTTGTGGGTCCTGTGCATCTAGAGGTGCACCTGGATCTACAGGGTCGCCCCAAGTTTGATCAGGGTCCTGTTGGTAATCAGGGTCTATGTCTCCGTGGTAGGGGACTTGGTCATCCATGTAATCCCCCAACACATCCGTGTCGGAGTGTGTGGGAGAGAATGATTGTGGATCCTGGTAGGGCGAGTGGTAAGATTCGCTTAGGAGAGGTTCTGAGTCCACAGGCAGCTTCCTTTTTAGCGGGATCCGGAAAGGGTCCAAAGGTGGCTCCGAAGTTATCCTCCGTTCGTGGATAACCATCCTGCCGGTGTTGGCGTCGATGACATGTGACGGAGACGCCTCAGCAGGTGTAGTTGTGGTGTGGGTGACCCGTGTCCTGAGTTGGAATATTTTTGGGATCGTGGACGGAGGCAGGCCAAAAGTAATGTTGGCTGGCGCCGAAGAGGCTGCTGGAGCTTTTATTGGGCCGGAGCCCGACGTGTCCTGGAGGACCGTTTTGGTTTTGCTGCTTTGTGCTGCACCAGGTCGCACTTGGAGCGTCTTTGAGGCTTTCGCGCCGACCAGGTCTGTCGAGGCGGTCGTCGACTTTTTCGGCGCCGGCGGGTCATCGAGTCGAGGTGCGGGAATGGCCGTCGACGTCTTCGATGCATGAGGCTTCAGTGTTGCCGTGGAAGCGATGTGAGACGCAGCCGGCAGTGTGACCTTTGGTGTCGGAGTCGATGGCGTCGACGCCGGGAACCGATCAGGTTTGTTGGCACCGAAGGCCTTTTTCCGCATGCCGACTCCGACGTCGGCCGCTTCAAGTTCGGCACCGAAGTCTGGCTTGGTGCGCTCGGTGCAGACGCGCTTCGCTGGCGTCGAAGGTGTGGAAGGCCTCGATCCGACCAGCGCCACTTTTGGTTTCGGTTGAACCAGTGCAGCTTTCGGTTTCGGTTTGGAAGAAGGGAAACCAGACGGTTTAGGTAATAATGGCTGCCGCTGAACGTCCGAGGCCGGGCCCGAGGGCGGGGCCGAAGAACTGCGGGATAGGTCTCGGGTAAGGCCCGAAGGCGATCCCTCGACCGGAGCCATAGACTGTGGCACTGGGCTCTCTTCAGTCTGAACGGGTAGGCCTTGCTCGTCATTGGAGCTACTCTCTTCGGCCCCTAAGGCCTCATCGTAGTCTCCTACCTCGGTGTCGTCTTCATCTCTGCGAAAGAGTGATTCGTCGACGTCGTTCGATCCGGAGTCATGTTCGGAAACGGGACTGGAGGGTAGGATCTCCAATTCTTCGACATCCTCGGTCTCGGCGTTGAAGATGTCTGCCGGGGCCAGCGCCGCGTGCTGCGCTTCGAGTCTTGCTGCTCGTCGATTCCGTAGAGTCTTCTTGGAACGGAACCGGGCACAGGCCATGCATGTCGATTCGTCGTGATCCGGCGAAAGGCATTTGTTGCACACCGGATGGACGTCGATGTGGGGATATTTCGCATTGCATACCGGACATCTCTTGAACGGTGTCCTCGATTCCATCGTCGATGTCGTCGATGGGAAGGTAAGAAGCGAAAAGTCGGTGCTGAAAGTTGTTAAACTAACAAAGGAGTATCGAAACCGATCGAGAAAACAGTACCGACGCGAACTAAAGGCCTTTTGGCCTCGATAAAGTTTTTCCTAACTTGAGCTAAGATAGCACATCCGAACCCAATGGCGGAAAAAAACAATCTGAGGATGGAGAGGATGCCCATGCGCACTGTAGTCCAGGGGAGGAGTCACCTATCCCAGGATACCTCGAAGACTCTTCCAGGACAACAACGTGCAAACATCCGGACCCAACACTAGGCGGCGATCTATGCACAGATATGAATTCAGCAGCCCACATGCCTCGAACTCTATGAAATGGGTTAGAAACCATACTTAAGTAGGGTTCCAGAGAGGGAGATAAGAGAAGCAAACAATACGCTCTAACGCTTGGTTTTGTAAGTTCCCTCTCTTCACGATCCAGTTTTACCCTGTCTAAGAAAGACTGCTTAATCCATGCTACATCTGCCTTAACGATATGTGAGGGGAATAGAAAAAGCTCAGGATGCCCGAGACGGGAGAACGCCGCTCTAACGTACTCCAGCCAAGGTATTCTCTTGACATTGTCTATAGCTAAGACATCGCTAAGAATCATGTGATTAAGAGTAATTTCCTGATTTAACCAGGTTTTTGTCCAGCACAATAGTGGGGCCATCTTCAGTTTATCCATGACATAACCCAAACCAACCTCCGAGTGAATAGAGAAGGTAGGAGTAGATTGGGGAACTGAGAGCAAATGTCTCAGAAATCTGTTTTCTACCACTTGGATCATGTCCTGCGCGACGTATCCCCACAAAGCAGCACCATAAGTGGCGATGGCCAAGCATTTCGAATTATAGACTTTTAGCAGGGCCTCCATCGGCCGTGGCCCCAGTCTTCTAGCAAAACTCAGTAGCGCGGAGGTAGATCTGGCTACCAAGTTGCTTTTGAGCTTGATTTGCGGGCCCCAAGTGCCTTTTTCGTCAAAGAGGACCCCCAGATAACAAAAAACCCTCACTCTGGAAATTACTTCCCCGTTACAGAAAAAAGACCTAAGTTTGGGCCTTTTGCCCTGTTTCCCCACTACCATAAAATGAGATTTCTTTATATTCACCTTAAGGTCTAATGCGGCCATAAAGGCGCCGAAGGCATCCAGCAATCTCTGAAGCCCCACACCAGTGCGGGCCAACAGGACAGCATCGTCCGCGTATAGGAGAACGGATATAACTAAATCCTCTACACGCAGCACATCCGCCCTCGAGTTCCCCAAGGACTTTTCCAGGCCGTTAATGTAGATAGTAAAGAGGAGTGGGGCCAGGATACACCCTTGCCTCACCCCCCTCACTGACCTAAAGTGCTTAGTGCGTTTCCCGTCCTGAGTGACCCTTACTGAGGCAAAAAGGTCCTGATGGAGTGCTGCTAAAAAACTCACTAGAGTGGGATCAAACCCAAATTCCAGCAAAATAAGCCATAACTTCTCCCGGTTAACTAAATCAAAAGCGGACGACAGGTCCATGAAGGCCATAAAAAGGGACCCGTCCTTCACCACTGTGTATTTGCTAATTAAAAGCTGAAGATTTAAACATTGATCCAGGGTCCCCCTATTCTCTCTAAACCCATATTGCAGATTAGACAGAACACCCCGGCTGTCTAAGCCATCCCCGAGTTTAGAAAGTAAAACCCTGCCCAAGATCTTCACTGCCGAGTCTATCATGGAAATCGGTCTATAGCAAGAGGGGTCATCACGGTGACCCTTTTTAAAGATTGGAATAATGACCGCAGTAGCCCACGAAGCAGGGAACCTATATCCAGAGACGGCATTAAAAACATTTGTTAGAATCCTTGCCCATACTTTAGGTGAGGAGCCATATAGGTCCGCCGGCACGCCGTCGGGGCCAGGCGCCTTGTTGCTAGAGGATTCCTTTATAGCTTTATCCACGTCCCAAAAAATCAAAAGATAAGCAAGGCAAAGAGTGGGGTTCAAAGGACATGCTGCTGCTTGGGTGACTTGAGCCACCTGCCCCATACATGTTACTGAAGTGATCAAACCACTGCTCGTCCGGGATTACACAATCCATATTAGTGCCCTCAATACCCGAGAAGAATGGGTGATTAATTGTAGCCCAAAACTTTCCACTGTCCCGAAGGACATCGATGGATAGAAGATTATCCCAGGCCTCCGCTTTTATCACCTGTTTCCGTTTGGCACTGGCCTCCTTATAGGCCCCTCTCGCTACAGCAATTGCCGCCTTATCTCTAGGGCTGCTTTTTAACACCTGATGCAAAGCCCTATGGGCCCTGGAACAACTTCCATCAAACCATCTTAAGGGATTGCTGCATCCACTAATATTGGTGGAAGTCAGGTCCCTAGAGATCTGTGAGCAGATTACTTCAAAAGCACAGACTACCTCCGCCGCAGGCGAATTCTCGTTAAGGCAAGTGGCCCAGGCCCAGTCAGTTTTTGCACATAGAGCCTCTAAAAAGGTTGCGGGGACCACCTTCGCCCACTTGATCCTGCGGCCCTGATCTTTCGTGATCAGGGGAGGGTCAATTTGGCGAACGCGGCGCACGTCACCCAAGCTCTCGGCCATTTCCAACTCCGAATACACCGGATTGTGATCACTAAAGGCCGACGGGACAGCTTTGTAGGCTCTTGCCCAGGATAGGGCACCGGCAGACAAGAAGATGTAATCAATCACTGACCCCGCAGTGGTGCCTTTATATGTAGTAACCCTGACCCCTGCCTCTATAAAATTGGGTTCAAAGATATTAATGGTAGGAAGGAAATCCTCTAGGGCCTCCCCATACTTAGTGTGCTCAAAATGAGAGGCTGCAGCACCTGATGGCCCCTCATGGGCTTCATGGCCCCACGCATAACACTCAGCATCACAGGGATGAACATTAAAATCGCCCATAAGGACGATCTCGAAACCAGTGTTTTGTTTTTGGCTATACTCTAAAATAAAACTTTGCAAAGCAACCACATGTTGATTAACTTTTATAATGCTAGGGACTGTATTGTCTTTAATCAGTAAAATTTTCAAAGAGTGGGAGACGGACCATTCAATACAAAGAAAATTGTTTGAGCCAGAGAACAAACAAAACAAGTAAATGTGCCCTTCAGATTTAATGCAAAAAGAAATATTAAACCCCCTCTCGCTCGTCCCGCCCCACCCATGACTGCTGGAAGCGCAAAGCTAGAATAACCATCCAAACAGAAGTTACTAGACGGGTCCCACGATTCCAGCATAGCAATAATGTCATGATTCCCTAAATAATCGAGCCAGATTGGGTCCGCTCTCTTCGCTCTAATCCCGGCAACATTCCAGCTAATTAATTTACAACATACCCCTGCAACAGGGTTTACATGACAAGCTGCAGGAGACTGGTCCGACACTGTCAGTCAATCATTTGCCTCCAAATTTGACAGTGGGGTAAAACGGTTATTCAGGATCAGATTGGGGGGATGGGGCAAAGGGACACTAGAGGGTAGCTGCCAATCACCAGGCCCTAGGGTCTCCCCAGAGCTTTGACACCCCACTATGGTTGGCTGACGAAGAGTAAAAAATGGCCTTGGGTGTAGGGGGAGAGAGTTTTTTACTACACCACCTACACCAAAATGACTGTGTATGCCGCCTGACAATTTAGCTGGTGGTGGGTAGAAAAACCAAAGGGGAACTGGTCTAATTCCCCTTAGCGCTACCTCTGACCCATCCCAAAACAGTCTATCTGCAATGTCAGGACTATTAAAATTGACTAACACATTCATCCAAAAGCCGCCATGGCGGCCGCCCAACCCACCCCACCCTTCTCGCCATAATGATATTGGAGGAGATGTCCAGTCCCCCACAGCTGGAGGCTGTGCACCAGGATCTGGTCACCCTTAACAGATCATGAGTAGATTCAATCTCTCCCACACGGAGCGGAGGGACCCCTACAAATACAGCCACCAACAGGGCCGCTTCCGGGGGAAAGGTCAAGGGTAACCGAACAGCCCCTTACCTGCTTCACACTTCGGCCCGGGGGCTGGACTGCATCAGTGCTAACCGCCAGCGGCGTGTTACCAGGGGAATGCCTGCCTGGAGGCAGTTGCACGACAGAGGGAGAAGGTCCCACACTCTGTAACCTGCCTGGGGAACTACAGTTCACTCGAGCACTTGGAATGGCCACTGGCCCAAAGGAAACTCCAATGCCCCTGTCAACCCTTTGGGAGCTAAGCCTCTCTTGACTAACCCCCAACTGTTGTGAACTAAAATCTTTAATGGAGGCAACAATCTTGGAACATTTACTAAGCAAGTCAGCAACACAAGCGTTCAGAGTCTCGACACTGTCTTTAGCCATGCCCACAAGTAGCGGTTCTAGTCGTGATGCAATTAGGTCTCCCAGTAAGTCCGCCGAAGAATTTCTTATAGAGCCGTCAGTAATCTACGGAGCTTTTGGGGATTTGGGCCGTTTAACGCTCTTCTTCTTACCCCCCCCCTTACAGGACCTACATTGCCAAGAGCATAATGCCCCCAATTGAACAGTACCCAACTGAGTAGAGTTGGCAGGGGCACTCATAATGGGTGGATTGGAAATAACCACCACAGGCTCCAAGGGTATACTAGGCGCTGCCACGCGGTCAGTTGGTTCACAGGGTAGAGAGGGAGTTACCAGACCAAGTTCCTGCTCTGCATTGGCAATTTCTTTTGATAAAGCCCCCACTGTGGTAGACAAATATGAGATAATGCTGTCTGATTTTCTGGCAACCTTCGCTCTCTTCCCTTCCACCTCCATTTTAGCTGTTTGTTTGCCCTTAATCATTTCGAAGTTTTGGGGGGGTGGCCCGGCCCGACCTCTTTCGGCCTCTGACGGCAGTAGACGGCCCGCCCTTTGCCCGGGCTACGCCCGGCGCCGCCCGTGCGCGTTCCGCGAGCGGAAGCGATCTGCAGGCAATATCCGGTGTCGGGGGGCGTGGCCGGGTAGCGCTGGTGCCTCTCGCGCTTCTTCCCGCCTCCTCCCTGCCTTTGGTGCTCCAGGCGCTGCGTCTCCCGTGAAGCGGGAGGCGCGCGGTGAATTTAAATTGTCCGGTGTTAGGGGGGCGTGGCCGGGTAGCGCTGGTGCCTCTCATGCTTCTTCCCATCTCCTCCCTGCCTTTGGTGCTCCAGGCGCTGCGTCTCCCGCGAAGCCGGAGGAGAATTTAAATTGTCCAGTGTCAGGGGGGCGTGGCCGGGTAGCGCTGGTGCCTCTCACACTTCTTCCCGCCTCCTCCCTGCCTTTGGTGCTCCAGGCGCTGCGTCTCCCTTGAAGTCAAACACTTCCACCTCCTGCAACAACAGCATGGACAGGGGCTTCTCTGAAATTCACTCTTAGGTGGGCGGAATATCTGGTGGGTCAAAAAGAATGGGTAGGGTTTAGCAATGTTCTGGAATAGTTAGCGCCTGGAGCTCACCCACTCTTCTAAGAGATGTGATGGCTATAAGGAAGGCTACCTTCTAGGTAAGAAATCGTAATTCGCATTTGTGCAATGGCTCAAAGGGTGGACCCATGAGTCTGGTAAAGACTATATTAAAATTCCACACTGGGGAGTGTGGAAGTCAAGGGGAAATGATTCTTTTGAGTCCTTCCATGAAGGCTTTGATAGCGGGCACTTGAAACAGTAAGCGTATAGACGTATATGCTAAGTTAGAACGCTGCAAGTGTAGCAGATAGCAAATGATGTTTTGGATGGAAGCATCTAGTGGAATAATTTTATTGTTTGTACAATAAACTACAAATCTTTTCCACTTTGCTGCATAGCATGCTCTGTGGTAGGGCGTCTAGCCTCTTTAATGACGTTCATGCAGTCTGGTGGAATATTAAGGTAGCCAAACTCCATGATTTCAGGGGCCAGATCGCAAGGTTGAGTTGACTGGGATCCCATAGCGTATTGCCTTTGGCTAATGGGTGAGGATACCTGGACACGAAGTTTGGGCATTTTGCGTTGAGGTGTGTGGCGAATAGATCCATTTCTGTACAGCCCCACATTTGGAAGAATAGGAGGAGAACTTGGGGATGCAGTTCCCATTCATGGATCTGTTGTCTTTGACAACAGAGCAGATCTGCAATTTGGTTGTTTACTCCTGGGAGGTGTTCTGCAAGGAGATACATCTTTTGAAGTATGGCCCATCTCCAGATGCTTTGAGCTAGTTGTGAAAGCGGTAGAGAGTGTGTCCCCCCTTGACTTTGTATGTAGTACATTGCTGTCATGTTGTCTGTACAAACTAGGCCAGCTTTGCCTACTAGATGCAGTTGAAAGGCTTTCAATGCTAGAAAAATTGCCAATAACTCCAGATGGTTTATGTGGAGTTGTTTTTGTTGTGGGATCCACATTCCCTGAATGGTATGTTTTTGAAGCGCCCCCCAACCAGTGTAATGCGTCTGCTGTTAGCACTATTTGTGGAACCGGGTTGATGAATGGCCGCCCCTTGGAAAGGTTTTGTGTATTCCACCACTGCAGAGAGTGATGTGTGCGGCCGTCCACCAACACCAGACCATGAGCCTGGTTCCACGGACGTGCTAAGCATTCCTGTAGGGGACGCATTTGGAGTCTTGCATAGGGGACAATTAGAATACAAGAAGCCATCATCCCGATCAATTTCATGAACACTCGTGCTGGTCATGAGTGTTGTGGTTGAAATTGTAATATTAGGGTTTGCATGTTGCGTATCCTGACTGGGTTGGGGTACGCTAGAGCTTTGCAAGTGTCTAGTGTGGCTCCTAGGTATACTTGCGTGTTGGAGGGTTGAAGGTGAGACTTGGTGAGGTTGACCGTGAATCCTAAGTAGTGAAGCAGTTGAACTGTTCTGTGACTGGTGTATGCAGCTGTGTTTTAATTTTATTAGCCAGTCGTCCAAGTAAGGTAATATGTGAATGTGTGGTCTTCTTAAATAGGCTGTGACCACTGCTAGACATTTACTGAAGACTCATGGAGCTGTAGTTACCCCAAACGGGACAGCTTTGAATTGGTAATGTTACCCGTCCACCACAAACCTGAGATATTTCCTGTGAGCTGGGTGAATGAGAATATGGAAGTAGACTTCCTTTAAATCCAGAGTGGAGAGAAAGTCGCCTTGCTGAAGCAATGGGAGCACCTGTTGGAAGGTGACCATGTGGCAGTGGTATGACTAAATGTAGAGGTTTAGCTTTCTGAAGTCCAGTATGGGCCTGAGAGAGCAGTCCTTTTTTGGAATTAAAAAGTATAGGGAGTATACTCCTGTCCCTTGATGCTGTAATGGGACCGGTTCTATCGCATGTTTTCCTAACAGGGAGAAAACCTCTTGTTTTAAGAGGGTGAGATGTTCTGGTGACACTGAACGTTCCCTTGGAAGTATGGGGGGGGGGGGGGGGCTGGGGAACGGACGAGTGCTGGTAAATTGGATAATTTGTATTACCCACTTGTCTGAGGTGATGGAATTCCAGACAGGTAGGAATTGTGAAAGACGTCCCCCGACAGGAGTGGAATGTTCGGAGGTAGTGGAGGGAAGTCATTGCTTATTGGCAGGGGAAGTGCGGGTGGAGTTATCTCTGCCTCTTCCCTTGTCATTATTTCCTCTGTAGCCTCCTCGGAAATAACTTCTGGTGGAGTTAGATTGGTTGTTACCTTTATAGGAGGAGGAGGGACTGTCTGATGACACCGTTTTTGAGCCACCCCTATAAAAGGAGCGACAAAAGGAACCCCGGTTAGTAGGCAATTGTAAGGCCCCCATGGATTTTGCAGTTTCTGTGTCTTCCTTCATTTTCTCTAATGAAGTATCTACTGTTGGACCGAAAAGATGCTCTTTATCAAAGGGCTGATTAAGTATGGAGGGTTGTACCTCCTGCTTGAACCCAGAGATTCGATGCCAAGCGTGCCTGCGTAGAAAGATGCTATTGTTGATGGCACGAGATGCTGTGTCTGCTGCATCCAGTGCACATTTTATGGAAGTATTGGTGATTAGCTTTCCTTCCTGGATGAGGTTGTTAGCTTTAGTTTTATACTCATCCGGCAAATTTTGTATGAGTTTTTCCAACTCGTCATAGTGAGCCCTATCATAGCATGCTAACAGAGCCTGTGCATTGGCAATACGCCAATGGTTAGCCGCCTGGGAAGCCACTCTTTTGCCTGAGGCATCAATAAGCTTTGACTCCGTATCAGGAGGAGGGGCATCGCCTGTTTGCGAGTTAGCTCACTTGCAGGCGTTAGATACAACAAGAGATTCTAAAGGCAACTGGCCTTTTATATATGTCGGGTCTGTAGGAGCAGGTTTCTATTTTTTATCCACTCTAGGTGTGAGTATTCTGGCTCTAACTGGGTCTTTGAATAGTTCGTCAGTATGTTTTAGCAAGCCCTTGAGCATTGGTAAAGTGTTAGTAGCCCTTTGTGAATGTGACAATGTCTCCACAAGGAAATCCTCTTCTAGAGGGTCTGTGTGTAAATCCACCCAGTGATATTGAGCAGCCCTGTTAATAAGCTGCGCAACACCGGTGTTATCATCAGGAGGGGCAGGTTTGGAGGGATACAGGTCAGGGTCATTAGTTTAATCTGGATCCTTATTATAATCTTCCCAGGGATCAGTGTCCTGTGGTATGCCCTGATCTTGTGGGATGTCCTGATCTTCATCCTAGTCGTCGCCCTCATCCCCATCCCCATCCCCATAATCTTCATCCTGTGAGACAGGTGAAAGTGGAGATGGTGGTGAATTTAAGGTTGTTATTAGTAAATTGGGATTAGGAGGAGAAGAGGGAGGTATGTAATGGGGAGAAGGGTTAGTGCCCATGTTTTTTTTTCTTCAACGGTATAGAGGAGTCCTCAGAGATCCAGCTTCAGTTTTTTAGGAAGACTGACCATGAGGTGTCTGGTTTTGGGGTCAATAGTGAGTTTTTTTGTTTTGAATCCAAAGATGTGTCTTTGGATGAAGGCTCCTTGTGAGGAGTATCTTTGCCTTTAGAACTGGTTTGCGGCATCGAAGATTTTGGCTCAGTGTCTTTAGGTGCAGAAGATTTGGAATTTGTACGATGCACGTCGAATGGGAAACCGCGATCAATAGACAATACAGTCGAGGGTAGAGGATTGCGCGTCAAAGGGATTTGAAAACGATACCGGAGCGCAGCAATACACATCCGAACCGGATGACGGAAAAAAACAATCTGGGGATGGAGTTGATGCCCATGAGCATGATCACTGAAAGGAGGAGTCACCTACCTCGTGACTGGAAAGCCTCTTTCGAAGAAAAACAAAGTGCAAACATCCAGGCCCAACACCAGATGGCGATCTATGCTAAACCATATGATCTACAGAGCATATGCCTCGAACATAATTTTTCACAGTGCGTACGGCAAGGCCTTGCTGGGCCAACGAAAGAAAACATTAATATAACCAAAGGTTTTGCTGTAGAGGTTTGGTGTGTCAAGCGCCACACCAAGCACATTTCTCAGAGCCAGCGTAGATGGACTCTGTGGAAAGGCATCTGGGTGCATGAACAATATCACTTACCCCAGGTCTCAAATCAAATTAATTCAACAGCTACCGCTTAATCTCCACATAAGGTTGCCTAGGTTGCAGAGGCTCAGGTGCAGGATTTTGCCCTACTGCATAGGAAGATCATCCAACAGTGGTAGCCAGATAGGTTGGTAAATGCTCAGGGGCAGGAGCTTTACTAGAATCTCCTGGTCCAGTCTTGGACGATTAAGACGACTTGGGCCTAGTCAGTCTTGATTTTCCCCATAACTTTAGGCAGGAGAGGTATTGGTGGAAATACATACAGGTGACCAGTGTACAGTCTCAGGCAGAAAGAATCTGCTAATGAGTGCCATAAAGAAAAATAACATGCAAACATTGTAACACAGTGTGGTGACAGTGGAAAATCAATCTAGTCATGAAGTATCCTGCTGGTCTAAGACGCCTACACCCCTCAGGATAGACTCATCTTGTGGTCAGCCAGACATTGTCTGCTCAGCTTACCTACTCAGGCACAATGCTAATGGTTGGCAACCAGAAATATGTCTTCCTGGTCTAGCCTCCTGTCAAAGAATTCAGGACACCTCTCCTCTGCTTGGTGCAATACTACTTGCAAAAAGAACAACTGATGGACAGAATGTAGAACAATGTCAGACATTCACCCCAGTACAGAGATCTGGGCCTAAATCCATCGTTTTTTAGCTCACCATGCCATTCCGAACCCAGCCATATGCAAATCAGTCTTGACCCGGTGCCTCATGGGAACACTCCAGCCCGAACTGCCAGGCCAGTACCTCCCTGGACTTGAAACAAGCATGCTAGGACTGGTTTCAGGGTTTTCCCCCTCAGCAGCCATGATAGCTTGACTGCAGTGGCATGGAGAGCACAGGACCCACATCTAGGCATACCTGTCCCACTCGGGGTGACAAATGCAAAAAGAACAATTGGACAGAATGCAGAACAACGTCATACATTTAGCCCAGTACAGAGATCTGGGCATAAATGCATCGTTTTCTTGCTCACCCGGCCATTCCAGTTTGAACCCAGCCATATGCAAATCAGTCTTGACCCTGTGCCTCAAGGGAACAGTCCAGCCTGAACTTCCCTGGCACATCTCTGTGTTCCATGCCTACAACCCACTACCCTGGCATAGATCAGTCACCCCTATAGCTGGGTGCACTATACCAGTGGTGAGGGTACAGGTGCATGAGCCCTGTACCCCTACAGTTTCTAAGTCCATTCTTAGACATTGTAAGTGTAGTGCTGCCATTCAGAGTATATGGTGATGGGAGTTTGTCATTACGAACTCTACCGTACCATCATGGCTACACTGAAAAGTTTGGTATCAAACTTCTCAGCACATTAAACCCACACTGATGCCAGTGAAGGATTTAATGAAACATGCACACAAAGGGCATCTTAGAGAAGCCCCCGGAAAACTAACCTACCACTAGTGTCCAGGCTGAGTGGCTGCTTTAAGCTGCCATCACCAGACATGTTTCTGGACCCCTGGGTCGAGAGCATGCTGCTCTCTGGGGCCTGAAACAATGCACACCATGGGACGAGGTGCCAAGACTCCTCCCCAGGATGGGCAGGGTTCACAAAGAGGAAGCTTCAAAGGCATGCCACCTTTGTGAGCTTCCCCAGGCCACTTGCTGCTTTCAGCAACTGGTTCTGTTCCCTCTTTGGGTGGGAGAACCAGCGGGAAAAACAAGTGAGGAAGAGAGTTGTGCCCAACTCCACCCCTCAGGTGGGGGAGGCGAGGTGAAGCACAACTGTCAGTTCCCGCCATCTTGTAGTTTAGGAGACTCAGCCAACCAGGGAAAGGCTTATGCCCCCCCTCCCACTGGAGGGTGGCATGATAGGGGGTGTACCCACCCCAGGGAAGGGACCCATTGGTCCCAACCGTTTTACCTACCTGTAACGCCCCTAATTCTAGTATTTAGGGGCAGCCCTAAACTTTGCTTCTTCAGATAAGAAGAAACTACAAGAGAAGAAGAAGAAGGACCGAACAGCCGTGCAGAAGCTAACAAGAGGAAGACACCCACTGACTTGGCACCAGCCCTGCCGGCCTGTTTCCACCTCAGACCTGCCCCTGCGAAATCCCGGTGGGTCCTGCAGCCAGCAACCTCGAAAACCCCAGAGGACCTGTCTGCTTTCAACCTCAAAGACGGTCTCCCATGAACACCGGATTTGTGCATCTGCAACCTCTGGTTCCGGCTGGACACCGTGGATCCGCCCCACTCTGCACCCGCCGTCCACAGCCCGAGCTCGAGTGGGCAAACACCACAAGGTGGTCCCGCCTGCGATCCTAACCCCAGATCCGGCGACGCCTGACCTGCCTCAAGCCAACGCCTGCAGACTAAATCCAAAAGGTCCCCCCAAACGCGACCTGGAGCTGGTAAGAAGATCTGACCCCAAAAGGCACCCCTGCACCAGACGCCCCACGGCCTTTGTTGGCCAAACTGACGGTGCCTAACCAACCCCCAACTTCCCAGCTTACCTCTCAAAGTGGTGGTCGCACCCAGAAGACCTACGTCCCCAAGCCTGCAGTGCCTTTACAAACCGGTGGTTCCCCATTGCAAACAGGGCGCCCAACGTCGGAACAGCACCTTGCACCCAGCCGCCCTAGAGCCGCTGAGGGTGCACCTTTGGTGCTACTTTGTTTCCCCATTTGCCCTGAGCTAAAGTCTAGGAGCTTTGCTCCACAACCTGCTCATCAGCAGCCTCCATCCGGAGGCCCCCTTTCCCCTATTTAGTAACATTGGGCCTCAGCACTCTGCACCCGGCCGCCCTAGTGCCGCTGAGGGTGTAACTAGAGTGCATCAATGACCTTGGGGGACCCCTGAGTCTAGCCCAAGAACCTCAACCTATTTTCTTGGAATAGTTTCGAAGTGTGGAGATTGAAAACCTAAAGCATTTTTATTTTTATTGTACTGTTTAACAAAAAAGATTTTACTTACCTGTTTACAGGAAATGTCCCAGAGTAGTATCTAGGTATACTACTCTGTGTAAGAAAAGTAATCCAAAAAATAATTACTGAAAATCCCATTCTAGTGTGTGTACTGTACTTACAAAGTATTGCATTTCTCTGCAACCATACTGTAAGTCAAAACAAAGTGCATATGCAATTACAATTCAAATTACAAACTGTATTACTACTGTAAAGTATTTATTGCTTACCTGTGCCAGGTTGGCTTGGTTCTAGAAAATAAAATAACTAAAATAATATTTTCATACATAAACTATTGGTCTTAAGGTCAGTCTTTGAGTGTGTGAATTCATTTTCTGACTGAGTGTGTACAACAAATGTCCACCTCTTTGAGCAGACCCACATCACCCACAACACCAATCCCTATACCAGGAATATTCTCACATGGCGTCGATATATAGACGACATCCTTATGATCTGGCAGGGATCAGAAATAACTCTACAACTCTTCCTCACTTGGCTCAATGAAAGAGACCCATACCTGAAATTCACAAGCACCTCGAGTGCAAGCCACTTGTCATTCCTTGATCTGAACATATGGGCCAAAGATGGCCAACTGATCACTACCACCTATTACAAGCCTACCTCAAGGAACTCACTCCTCCACTACACAAGTTTCCATCCCTGCCCTTTAAGGGAAAACTTACCATTTGGGCAATTTCTGCGTATACGCAGAAACTGCACTCAAGCAACCGACTACAAAAATCAGTCGGCAGACCTGTCTAAGAAACTAGAGGAACGAGGCTACCCCCGGGCCATCATTAACAAAACCAAGAAAAGAGCCAGGAACCAAAATAGGGAGGCCCTCCTGGAAACTGTACCCAAGGACAAGAGTGACCAACCCATCACGTGTGTCACCACATTCAACACAGCCTCCAATGAGGTGGCGAAGCTCATACGCAGAAACTGGAAAATCCTAAACTCTGGACAACGACAATGGAAACCCCTAGGTTTGCCTACAAAAGGTGCAACAACCTGAAAGACCCAACTCGTGAGCACCCGCCCCAGACTCCTGACCAATAGAGAACCCAACACTATCCTGAATGCGTGGGGCCTGCCTAACATCTGTGGACATTATCCATGCAATGACTGCAGCGTGTGCCATCTTACCAGCCATACGAAAACATTGATACTAGAACCAGACAAAGTGTGGACTCAACGCAGCCACACAAACTGTAATTCACGTAACGTGATCTACCTACTTACCTGCAGCTGCGGCCTCCGATACATCGGTATGACCGCCCGCAAAATAAGAACTAGAGTCACAGAACACAGGAGCACAATCAGGTGCAAGAAGAACATTAGTAAACTGACCAGTCATTTCATCACCCAGGGACACACTCCCAATGACCTGACCTGGACCATCATCGAACAACTACCGGAACTGGCAGTGGATAATGAGAAGAGATTACTCAGCAAGGAACAACGTTGGATATATCGCCTATCCACCCAAACCAATGGCCTCAACGACGCCATACCGTGGAATTCAGTCACACCCTAGACCTACACTAGTCACAATTACCTCGCCTGTGTACAGTGGTCAGTCCCCCGTGCCATAGTCCCTCTGTACATAGACATAGATCATGCTCCCCCCTGTGTGTACCACTAGGCTGCCATTACCATGGGCACATGCTTCAACCCCCCTAATACTGCCATGTCAACTTTAGCGCGCAGCGCCTAGCAGCGCATGCGCATTAAGCAGTGATAAACGGGCCGAACCACTCTGGGAGGCGGCGCGTCCCACAGGCATGTTTCCCCAATATTAGCGCATACATAGCCAACGCTGATCCCTTCGCGCCTGCGCAGATAAGACCACGCCACACCTAACACGGGTGTTGCCCCTTTCCCCGTACCAACGGCGGCATATTTTAGTTGCTACATGTACCTTAACGCAATCGCGCTATCATACTGAGCATATGCAAAAGACTAGAGTACAAATCACCTGCATTATAATCACGCATTCATACTGAGCATGTGCGAGAAACTAGTGTGCAAATCATGAGCATGAGCAACAACATAGCAATCGCGCTGATATACTGAGCATGCACGAGAGACTAGTGTGCAGACCACGAGCATGAGCAGCAACAACACAAATGGGTAGTCTTTCCACCCTTACTATTCCCACAGGTGCTCATCATTACCTTGTTAACCATAGTATAAAAAGCCCACACGCCGACAGGCTCATTCTACCGGAGGACGACGGCGGAACAACAGGTACAAGGCAGGCACTGACCAGAAAGACTGAGTATGACAAACCTGACAAGCCTCCAAACAACAAACTGGGTAAGCGCTTCTTTCCTCACAGGTCCCTAACCCCTACAGCCTATCTCTTTTTCTCCCATAGGGTCATCCCCTTACCGCTTCCCTCCAGGAAGCCTTGGCTAATAACCCAAAGCGCAAGAACAATTTTCTTGCGCCCTGCCACACTAAGTCAACTCCTTTCAGTGTGATTTCCGTGTTTTAGCCACACCACGCTCCTAATTAGTCGCGTATTTTCACTCTGATGGCACCACCAGTACCATCACACCTAGCCGACTATAGTCCTCTCACCGTGCACTATAGATCCGGCCACCTAAGCATTGTTGACCATATGTCTAAATTGACTACTGACTCTCTCTGTAAATGTTTTGTCCGTGTTCTTAATGTTTGTTTGTACAGATATGCATGAGAAGGGAATCCCCCTCTCACATATAGAAAAACGCCTTAGTGAGTGTATCACAGTCTGTACCACAACACTAAGTCTGTTTTATTTCACTACACCTTTTTTAAAAAAACGGTCCTGAGGAAAGCCAGAACACTCTAAGGCACTGGCTGAAACATGTCGACCATCTGAAGGACGCAGGGGGCAGTAACTCGCCACCCTCACGCGTCCTGTAGCCTTACTTTTAACTGCTGGTGACGGCCCAGTTATTAAAATTTAATTTACCCTCGGGTACTGGGACCACCACCAAGCCGTTTTAAATCACAACTCACTCAACCTCACTGCACTCTCAGCAATATACCAGCTCCGCTGTAATCAGGCGTCGTAGCACACCCGGGACATACTAGGTGTCACTGGGTGGGCCCGATGATGAAGCATGCCACCAACTAGGTTGGGGGGTGAGGGCTTCATGAATACACCAACAAGGTGCCCGTGACAGAACTAATTTGAGTACTGTAACACTTTGGTCAACTTAAGCTAGTCCTCTTTGTTTAATCACATACAACAAATGCTTAACACTGTCCTGTGATACTGCCTTACTGCTCGACCACACTACCACAAATAGAGAGTGAGATGCTATCTAACTTATCTCTGGCTACCTTTGGGGTTCCACTGGAATGTGCACACTATACCTCACTTTGGTATATAGTATGTACAGAGCCAGCTTCCTACAGTAGGTTAACTGGAATAGTTAACACCAGACAAAAAAAAATAAAACTAACAGATCCTAGTACCTTCTGGGACAGATCATTTCACAATTTCCTTGGTATTAGCACTTAGTTAACACTGCTCCTACGGTCAAGGTTATACCAAGTGGTTGATTTCCAGTGAGGTGGGTTGTGGGATCTTCACACTCCCTCCTAATGTTTAGGGGATTACTGGAATACAGTCAAGGTATGCTGAATTAAAGATTAACTTTAATGTGACAGCCCTTGTACTCAATGGAAGGCTAAGGAACAAGTTAGAGCATGTCCAGTATACAATTCCAAGTGTGTGTGTGTATATATAACTATTTCAACAATTTGGAAAAAAAACCAAAAAAACATTTACAACACGTTCCTCATTCACAAATGTCTTCGGTGCTTTCAGTGACCTGGTGTCCAGCTGTGACAGTCCAGTTCACCAGAGTCCATGGACCAGTTGTAAAAGTTACTTACTCTCCATAACACTCTTACTGGTGGAGACTGTAACTGCAGATTTCTCTCCTTGTGAATATCCCAATGCCCAGACTGGATCTGGACAGATTTCTCAGCAATTTACTCACAGGTTGCCAAGTGGCTTCATGTGGATCCGCATTGAGGCCGTCCAGCCCCGCCCTGCCCCAGCCTGTATGAGACATCAGGGCCCTACAGAGCAGCCACATCCGCGCATTGATGTCAGCTTCTTTCTGATATCTATCTGGGACGTCGGACACAGAGCTCTCAATCAGATTGTGCCAATGCGATTATCTCTAGGTTGCTAACCTAGTCTGGATGAGAGGAGTCCATTCCACTGAACGTGGAGGTCAGTTGGTGATGAATTAGAGGTTGTAAAACAGTGCCCATCAAAAAGAGCATTTTCGAAGGAAAGTATATTTCTTCTGAAGTATCCTTCTAACGGCAGATTCTGCACCTTGTGAATAGATACAAAGTAGAACCTCCTAACGTGGTGGGTCCCTGGAATGGCTCAGACCAGGAAATGCTGCAGGACAGATCATGCAAAATTACCCTTACGCTGGACCAGGCTATCCAGGCAGTAGTACTTCGCAAACATATGGACTGACACCCATATAATAGCCTGGCTGATATCAAACACTGGCACGCTGCACGTTAGCACAGCTTTAGAAGCCTTCACTAGAATGAGTATGCAAGCCTTCCGGAGGCTGCTTTTTTGTCCAGGGCATAGCAGATCTTGATGCACAAGACAATCCATCTGGAGATGGTCCTCTTCAAGATGACTTTGCTGTGTTTCGCTACAGAGAAGTCTATAAAGAGCTTGTCGTCCACCCATTGTTACCTGGGGAAGTCAATGTGGACGCTCTGGACATTCTCTGCGACAAGATAAGTACGTTTTTCTTCCTCTGTGAAGGGATGAGACGGGACAGAATAGCTGATAGGATGATGGATTGCTCTATGTAGAAAGCTATGAACACTTTGGGGAGAAAGACCGCTTTTGTCCAAAGAACCAGCTTGCTAGGTGGAAGCTGTTATTCAGCAGTTGTAACAGGGCTTATATTTGACTCATGCAACAAGTGGAGGTAATCGCAATGAGAAATGTGGTTATCAACATCCAGAGATGTAGGGAACAGCTATTTAAAAAAAATATATATTATTTTCTTGATCAGGAAGAAAAAAGTACTTCACAGGAATTACCACAATTCAGATTTCATACTGCAATCTAAACGAGTACATATTAAGTTGAATACAGCAATAAATTAAGATGTATTCTTCGATTCTAGATTAAATAAATGTATCGCCTCCCCCCAGCATTTCTGAGTGGAACAAATTAATCCCCCCCCCCCCCCATACCGGTAATTGGCCATAGAAGAAGATTCTTGTATATGCTACCAAATTGTCCGGTAGGTCTTAGACTTGGCTAATGTGAGTGTGATCAAATACTTACTGTTAAAATATTTTAGATCGTCAAATGCTCCGAAATTTTTAAAGCCCCCAACTCTGTATGTAGAGCTTTTCTTTTTGAATCACTTGCTTCATTTTGTTCACCCACGAATCATAAGAAGGAACTTCAGAGGACTGCCACTTTTGCAAGATTAGGGATCTGGCCACCAATGTAGAAATAAAGAAGAACTGTTGCTGTCCTAGAGTAATTTAACTTTAGAGCGCTGGAAATCCCAATAGTGCACTAAGGGGATCCGGAGTCAAACAAGATTGTAGCTTTGCGCTTATCGACTGGAATAACTTTATCCAGAAGTGGGCTAGAGCAGGGCAGGTGAAACATATGTGAAGCCAGTCACTTTTATTACACCCACATCTAAAACACGCCACTGAGCTAGAAGGAAACATTGTTTGAATATGAAAAGATGTGCAATAAAGCATCCACTTACGAAAGAAGGCCATTCTTTTGTAATTAGTGCCCATGATGGCTTTATGGGCCATTAGATAATAACCTACTCCTGGTACGCAATTAATCTCAACATGTGGTGTCATCAATCTTGGTCAAAGCCGTAGGGACAACAGCTTCGCGCATTTGCTGATGAAGCACATGGTACCAATTGCCAACTCCTCACAACCCATTGATGAAATATTTTTGACAATTACTTGCCGCTAGTAAGTTGGTTGATGGCTGGATATTTCTTATATAGTGGTTGATTTGAAGGTACGAAAAAGCTAATTTGGAGGGAATCGCAGGGTTGCCTGCTAACAGTTGATCCCAAGATTGAATTGTCCCTACCAACATGAAGTCACTAAATCTAAAGTAGCCCATTTTCCCAACGCCTTTTAGCCCCAATATCCACCTAAAGACCAAACGGGGCACATTCTCTTAAACGCATACAAGGATAGAAGTGGGGAAACTGGAACTCCTCTCTAAGTTTAATGTATGTGAAATCCATCATATGTGGAAACTTACAGCTAGCATGCTTCGGAAGCTTGGGAATTTAAAAAAAGATGGAAAGCAGAGTATCAACTTCTCGGAGCATTTGCTGGAGATAAAAAACATTTTGGACGTTACTTAGTGTTGTGGCCCAAATATTCCTATTGAGGAATGTCACTTGATAATATTTCTTAATATGCAGGAACACCAGGCCCCCATCTTCGATAATAAGTTGCATAGATATCAAACCAGTACGAGCCTTCTTCCCATGCCACAGGAAGTGGTGCAGTGCTTGATCTATCTTATTAAAATAAAATTGATGAATTTTAATCATAATGTTAGAAAAAATAAAAACAAACAACGGAAGAGTGATCATTTTAATGAATGCCGGATGGGCTATAATTGTCAGGGCTTGGGATTGCCATTGCAGTAACAAACTATCTACCTTGTTGAGGGTGGCTTTAAAATTCAATTGAAATGAGCCTGCAAAGTTATGTGGGACATAAGTGCCCAGAAACGTAACAGGGTGAGTGGTTGAGTAATGTGGCCTCATTACAGCAGGCAAATTTGAGGCAGGGCAATCAAACAAAAGAGCCTCAGATTTAGCATGATTGATTGTATTGCCCCCCATAGCCGTAAATGTCTGGATTTTGGCAAAAGCTTTAGAAATGTTCTGCTCTTCTGCAGCTAAATAAAAGATCATGTCGTCAGCGAAGAGCTTAATCTTAGATGCTCCTGCAGGGGAGCCCTATCCACAGCGTCTTGCCAGAGCGGCTGCTAATGTTTCACTGAAGATGGTGAATAAAACTGGGAACACAGGATATCCCTGCAATGTACCTCTTCTAATGGCCAATGGAGCCTAAAATTTGTAATTTGAGTACCACTTTTGCCTCACATTATTATATAGACTTTTGAGTTAGCCTACACATTGACGGAAAGCCAAATCAAAGCATCATGGCAAATAGTACCTCCCATTGCACTAGTTCAAAGGCCTTTTCAGCATCAAGCAAGATGATGACTGTCTTAATCATTTTGCTGAAATTTAATCTCTTGCCTGCAGACCACAGTTTGCGCTAAGGGGACTATCCTGGAAGCTATGATTTTCGTGAAGAGCTTGTAGTCACTATTCAATAGACTGACTGGATGATAAGAGCCAGGCTTATCCGATGGTTTATCCTCCTTTAGGAAGCTGATAATTGCTGCCTCCGTAAACGAGCTAGGCACCTCGCATCCATCAAAAAATCTTCAGCCAGCTATGTATTGTTTCAAACGAAGTGTCACAAATGGTGTTGGAGGGAGCATATGAATCAGTCCTTGCAAGAAACACATCACCAGGTGATTGGAAGAGAGATGGTTGGCTAAAGAAAAACAAAATAATAGCATGACAGCAAACTGTGAAAGCTAAATGTTGCGGGAGCATCACCATACAGCAAACTTCCACAAGCATCCCGCATAAACACTTTAGGGATGCCTGGCTGCCAGAATGATAATCACTTTTGAGGAAAATCGAAAGCAATCGACTACTACCACTCAACCTCCACACATGAAGGTGTATGTTGTGAAGGCTCAGGTACAGGATTATACCCTGCTGCTGCTCTCGATGGGGGGGACCAGATCAATTGGTTAGTGGAGTCCTGCACTACCACCAACAGGCTTTCTAGGGATGGATGTTGGAAGAGGAATGAAGGCAGGGTCACCTAGAGCAGGAACTTCCGCCTTGCAATCAGCCTGTTTACTGGAGAGCAAGATCATGGTTTAACTCAGGTGCCCAGCAGGGTGTCTGAGGGCCTCATTAAAAGGTAGGAGGGCATCATGCCCTGACTGGAGGACCTCCAGGTAGATGTTTGTCTTGACCTCAGTTGTGGCTAATTTGAGGTCTAGCACATCTACTACTCTCCAAATTACAATGGCAAAGGAGGCACAATCTTCAGTAGCTAAATCAGTTAAAGGGGAGTGGAGGCTAATGCCAGAAGTATCCAGCCCACTGGCATCCCCGCAAGTAAAGAAATAGTAATTTATAGGACAAGGAAAACCTATCGTCATCAGTATCATATTCATAGTATTGAGTCGAGGGATAAGAGTAAGAAATTACTCTGGTTTGATATAACAGATGGATCTGGGTGGGCTTCTGAATTCAAGACTATCTCTCAGTCGCTAGTGACAGCAGAGTCAGTATCTGCTTCGACATGCGGGGTTCTGGCGTGGATTGTGGCGGCATAAGACATGTAGGATTCAAAGTCATGCACAAAGTGGAGGATCACTCTGGGAATAGGTCAAGAGGTGAAGTCAGAATCAGGGACGAATCCACAGCAGTAGACTGACTGGGGGCCGCGTCTGATACCTAGGGCCCAAAGGCACTCCCAGTGGGACGAGGTCGAATACCACAAGGTTTGCCCGAGGCCTCCCTAAATTCGCAGAGTTGCTGCAGCATCAATGCTGGGCCAGGAAAATCAGGGTGCATGTGAATAAGGGCCAAACAGGTCAGAAGATGGAGGCAGATATTACAGTCTATTGAACTGACCTTATGAAGGTCCGTTTCTAGTCACCAGGGCTAGTGCAGTTCTTCTCAGTAAAAAGGGATAGTGCATCTTTTAAACAGGCCAGTGTATTATTTATAGCGGTCAAGGCAGGCTACCAGAGAAAAACAAAAAGTTTGCCATATTCAAATACTCATGGGCTGTCTCAATCCAGTTGTTACCTGAAAGCTTTCAGATACTACTAGGCTTAGTGTCCACAAACAACACGTTCTAATTGGTTTAAGTGTGGTGGGTGTGTATTATGGGCTGCCTTGATGGATTCATTGTGGGGATTGATGAATTGTTTGTTGATAGATGAAATAATCTTGAAGATAAGCATGCTGTGTAACATCTGCCCATATCTCGTCATTCTTTTGCAGCATCATAGTTTAACTGAGGCTTAAGCACAATGCGCTTAGGGGGGTAGGGGTTGGGGGGACGTGGACACATATGGTATTTCGAACAAAGCTTTCCACATTGTTCTCTGTGAAACTAACAGCTGACCAAACCTGTGTATTACAGGCGATAACTGAGTCCAATGTTTCTTTTGATTATGGGAGTAAAGCATACCACCACCTGGAAAATATGGAGTCAAAGGATTTCAATTGTTTCAGTCATCCTCATGGATCTCACCAGGTATGTTTTTCAGAAGTTTTAAGAAGCCACGGTCAGTCCAAATAAAAAGGTCTGCACTCATTCTTTTGTTTCACCCTTCCAAATAGAAATACTTGGCTGTAGATTTCTTTGAATGGGAGCTCCGACCATGAAATTGCATTTATGTTTGTTAATCAGGATTAATAGCCAAACAAACAAACTTTTCTGTTAAGTGAAACAATTTCTTTATGGCATTTTTGAGTTGTGTGATAGAAGCAGAGTCATCAGCATAATGTAGAAATGCAACATGGAACATCTGTATCTTTTGTGTTTCTGGAACATTTTTCTTAAGATTGTCAGTACAATCAATTATGCACATATTAAATTCTTACCTAAAACATGGTAAGAATGGCTTATACCCAATTGGCACATTTAATTTACTCGTACATCCTAGTGCAGTGGCACTGAATGTACCCAGGGACTTTAAATTAAATACTACTAGTGGGACTGCAGCACTGATTATGCCACCTACTTAAGTAGCTCTTTTAACATGTCTCAGGCCTGCCATTGCAGCCTGTGTGTGTACAGTTTTAAACTGCTGTAGCAAAGGGAACTTTTTGTTAGGCCCAAACCATCCTTTTTAATACATTTAAGTTACCCTTAGGTTAGGCCCTGGACAGCCAGAGGGCAGTGTGCATTGTATTTAAAAAGTTGGATATGTACTTATAAGCTTTACATGTCATGGTACTAAAAATCTATCAAATCCGTTTTGTCACTACTGCAAGGCTCAAATCTCCCATAGGATAACCTCGGAATTTTCTTATAACATTTAATAAGATGTAATTTCCAAATGGGAACATGTAACCAGTTTATATTTTGTATCTCTGGAATTGTAAGAAGAAATACTGACTTATGGTGAAGTCAGATTTAAAATAACAAATATGAAAATGGCAGTTTTTAGAAAGTTGTCCTTTGGAGCCTGGAGTCGGTCTCTGGATCCCATGACTCGGTGGATGTAGTTGACAAATAAGCTTTGTGTATCCTCCCTAGACAGCCACACACACAGGGGAGCTTAGATGTGACTGGATAGACCACAATTGACAGGATGGGAGAGAGCAGCTGAACCCAGTCCCACTTACACCTTAATAGGCTGTGCCCTGCCTCCACAAAAAGGGCTGCATAACCCCTGTAGTTAGTCAGGAACCAGGGTCAGGAAGGCAGGTCACACTGTGCACTTTAAACGCATGCCTCTAGAAGTTTTTCCCCAACTTCAAAGGCACAACTGGGTATGAATACTGGACGTCTGAAACCAACTCCTAGGAATAGTTCTGACCTTGATCCAGCACCTGTTCTCTGACGTCTGATTCTACACTGCCAAGTGGTGCCACTCCAATTCTGGACCCTTGGAAGTGAGCTTAAGGTGCTCTGGCAGCCTCTGTGGATCTAGTGGAAACAACTGCTCTCCTCTGCAGCGAGGTGCAAACCCAGGTTGAACAGACACATCGCTGCTGCATGAACTGGACCCATTGCAAAGACCCGAATCACCGCCGCAGCCTCATCAGAACCACCACTGCGTGACATATCCTCAATGCAGGTCCTCGCATCCCTCGTCGACAGCAGCCTCAACTATGCAGGACTCCGCATCACAGCTCCTCGCAACTTACAAATCACCCGGACAGTGTGCCGCATACCCAACAACAGACTTTGCATCGCAAGCCCCTTGTTGACTGATTCAGACGACGACGCAGGACCTCGTACTGCAGCCTCGCTGCATCTCGGAAGCGATGCACTGCTCCGGCTGTACGATGCATTTTTGACGCAGATCCTCGCAACGCTCTGCAAAGATTTAGGGTACTGTCTAAAGTAGGCCTAACTGGGTCCCTGAAGAAAGAAAATGTTATTCTTCTAACTTGGTGTATGATTCATTGTGTTTTTTTCACTTTATTACTGTTTGAAGTGTTGCACAAATACTTTACTCATTGCCTCTAAGTTAAGAGTGAGTGCTCTGTGCCAAGCTACCAGAGGGTTGAGAACAGGTTGATTTAGGTTTGCCTTGTGCCTCACCCGGACAAGAATTGTGGTTGCTGGTTGACCAAGGAGTACACACTAGTCAACCAACAGCTTCATTTCTTACACTATCAGACATGTGAGCTCTCAAATTTGAAGAATGCTGCACTGCAGGAAGCCATCGCCAGAAATGTATTATATCTTTGTTCTGTGCCACCTGTTATTCTTTACAGCTTGCTGGATACTTTACTTACCCATAGATTACTCACCTTATGAATATGCTTCAGACATACGCCTGGATCCAGAAACCTTTTACCTAGCTATAACACCTTATTAACGCCAAATGGCACAACACCACTTTAGCCACATATCTGCTTACCCAGGATGTGATAACATCAGCACATATTAAGCACCAAATGGCATGCCAGCATCATGCCCTATGAAGGTGTGTGGAAAGGAAGTGAAAAAGCATCAACAGCACAGTAAGGGCCTGATTGAGGGTTTGGCGGGTGCAGCAACCACAGACATGGTGTCGTAGGATTAAGTCCACCACCTTGCCTTTCCCTATCTGCCAATTTGAGAGACGTCTGTCAACCCCATGGACAGGTTAGGAAAATCGTCACAGTGGTCCATGTCAATGTTGGCCAGGTTTGACAGACTGCATCGTCAAATATGACTGCCACCCATGAACCTTTTCCAAGGTTTATTTTTCGTTTAGCTGATGTTGAAGCACAAGAAAAAACACACATTGCTACATACCCTTAACGGAGTTGAGGTTTTCTGTGCTTCATCCGACAGACCACTCCTTCAAAGGAAGATTTACACCAGCAGAGTACATTTTATCTGTTGGTGTACACCTGGCTGTATACCCAACTCAAAATCAGGTAGGTGGACCAAGGAGAGTTTGGTGGAGATAGCAGTATGTCACCGTTGCAATGGTGTATCTCCTCCTCCAAACACTAAATGAGGCCCCATATTTTATTATCCTCCAGAAATATTGTTACCAAAGGGTAGTAACTTTCCAACGATGGATACTTCTCACAAATTTCTCAAGTTATGACGCCCTTCCAAAATAATACCATACCTACCAGAGGAGGGAATGGGTATTGCCGAACACGACGCTCTGAACTGGCAATGGAAAAGTTGTCAAATTTATGTCAAGATTTTAGCATAGGCTTCAGTGATGGCAAACTTTAATTATAATGCTTCTGCTGTTTTTGGTACCCTCTTATTCTGGATGCTTCTCGCACATTTCCTGCACCAAGACGACAAGAATTGCATGGAACAAGTCATCTGGCACTGGCATGCAGACTAATTATCTTAGCTACTGCTTTCATCTTCATGGCAATTACCTAACCATTTGTGTTGAGATAATAAGCATGATCTTTAAGTGGGAGGGGCCCATGGGATGGGTGATCACTTCCTACTTTGCAGACAAATGGATGAAGAGTTCATGAACTTAGATCTTAACTCCTCTTCCTAGTGAGTCATCCAATGTGTCTTTCAGGCCCTGTGCTATGCATGTTTACCAGGTAGTTTAAAAAGGAGTCTGTCCCGATGGCAGCACAGAGACAGCAGGTATGCACTGGATAACTGCAACAGACATGAGCGAAAGATTCTCTGTGTGTCAGTTGCTCTAAATGGTAGGCAGCATCAGCCACATGGTTAAAGAAAAAGCACCGAAGGCAGAGGCAGTTTGTCCATTTAGGCATCTGGGTTCTGTCTGCTCTATTTTCTTAAAATTGTTACTGTGCCATACTAATAGTGAGAAATAAACTATAACTCACTATTAGTATCATAAAAAATGCAGACACTTTATATGGTAAATGGTCAAGCAGTCTAAGGCAGTGAAATGTGTAGGATACATCTTGCCTGCATCACTCATCATCCGTTTTTCATAGCTGCCATAGCCATAACTATAGCCTCAATGTTCTCCACCTTTTGAACAAGCTATGCAACGCCGCTTGTAAAGGTAGTCACAAGAGCGTTACCCCTGCAGAGCTCGACTGTCACCCCACTTTGATGAGTTAGAAAACGGTTGAGTGAAAAACAACAAGACTGCTCAGCGGGTAGCTGATAGCACAAACCAGAACTGTGCATCAGCCTGGACCAGATGTCAAATGCTGTAAGCTCTACAGATTTCAACTTTAGGCTGGAAATCGGACTAGTGAGTGGGGGGGGGGGGGGTGGGATGGATGGGGGGTTGTGTGCCTCCGCTTTGGGACCTTATGCAGCTGATAAACTAAAGTTGGACACATACATGCAGCTGAAGGCAAGTTAAAAGACATTCTCTGAAATGTTATGCGGGAGTGTTTGTAAAATTATCTGTAGCAGCATTTGCAGCGACATATGCAAAAGAAACAATTGATGGACGGAATACTGGACAATGCAAGCATTCACCCCAAGTCACAAGGATTTGGGTTAAATCCATCATTCTTTTGCTCACCACACCACCCCAGTTTGAACCCAGCCATATGCAAATCAGTCTTGACCCTGTTCCTTGTGTGAACAGTCCAGCCCAAACTGCCAGGCCAGGTCCTCCCTGGACCGGAAACAAGCATCCTGGGACCGGTTTCAGGGCATCACCTATCATCAGCCAGGCTAGCTTGAATCCAGTGGTGCAGTGAGCACGGGACCCACGTCTGGGCATACCCTTCCCACTTAGGGCAACATATGCAAAAGAAACAATCGTTCGACGGAATGCTGGACAATGCAAGTATTCACCCCCAGTCACAAGGATCTGGGTTAAATCCACCATTCTTTTGCTCACCACACCACCCCAGTTTGGAACCAGCCATATGCAAATCAGTCTTGACCCTGTTCCTTGTGGGAACAGTCTAGCTCGAACTGCCAGGCCAGGTCCTCCCTGGACCAGAAACAAGCTAGCACAGTGTGAGCGCAACTTGTTTTGAGACCCCCCCCTTTCCTTACCAAATTAGGTCCTAGCTAAAACTACCCATAGACAACCGCCGCCTAAATAGATTTACACCAACATTGGCAACAAGTTAGAAATTTACTCGGAGAGTATGTGTTTTGCCATCTGGTGCAAATCCATTTAGACATTTGAGAAATTAGAATTCAAAGAGGAGCTTAGGATGGGCATAACATGGTTAAAACATTCACTATATCTGGACTGCTGGTGTACAGATATGCTCTGATAGTCCAATTTAAAAGGGACTAGTCAGTTTTCATTGGCTGGCCACAACATGAACTATATGTGGTGGTAGCCATTATAGGGTTCAGAAACGGCTGCCCTGAAAATGAATGGTAAAAAGGGGGCATTGTGAGCACAATTTGACCACAGGAGCATATAAGAGGTAATCCCAAATGAACTCCCCTTGAACGGCGAGCGACAACTTAGACAACACGCTGTGGTAACTATTATAGGACTTAGGTTCATGATTGGCATTGAAAAGCATTATAGTGAATTAAAGGTTTTGGGATCATGAAAAGGAGCACAACTAAAGGGTGATAATGGATTTTAGTCACAATAGTAATCATTTGTTGGTGGTGTTCTATTCATATTAGAAATACTGGTGAGTTCTCAGGTGATTTTACCCTGTGAGAAATGCTATTTTATGAACCATTTTTAAAAGAAAACTGTGTGGCTCATGATTTTCTCAGAGTTTATAGAAGGTGCTCTAGAGGTATTTCCTTATTTAGGAGTGCTGTTTGCCTTTAAGGGCTCTTACTTGGTATAAATTATTTGATGGCAAGAATTGTATCTGCTGTTGCTGACTTTGCCTTAAGAGTGGGGAGCAAGCCACTTAAAGTCCTCATTAAGATTTACCAGTTTAAATGTGTCTCAGCTGCTTTTTATGGGTGTGAGATTAGGAGGCGGAGTAAATTGATGCTCCTGAATTACAGGTGGTAGAAAAATCATTTCTCACAGACTTGATAACTATACCTCAGGGTGCCTCCTGTTTCAACATACATGTATAGTTAGGCCTCAGATATATTGCAGACACTTTTACCTAACACCACTTATTGCTTTGAATCACAACTTGGCTCAATCAGGAGAATGAGCTACATCACATTATAGTAAGGAACTGTATAAATAAGAGCGGACATAAGATCCCCTGGCTAAAATATGTAGTCGATATTCATGGAACTAAACCGTCCTGAATTATTTGATATTCTCGATCTTACTGTTAAAGCAAATTTGAACAGGACAAAAGAGAAAGTCATGTATCACGCTCAGGAGAAGAGCGAAATGAACAAACCTTGTGTATGTACCCATGTCTTACTGAGAACTTATTTTTATAAAACATACTTAACGTTGGTGAGAGTCAAATCATCAGTATCTACTAACCAGGTTTAGGTTAAATCTGATACATTGCTTTTGGCAACTACTGGGGCTGGAACAAGGTAGAAATCCCTAGGTCCAAGTAAATTATCTTATTTTCTGTCCAGAATAGCCTGCATTTTATTATGTTTTGTGGGTTCTTCTATGTTTTAAGTTTTAAATAAATTGTACCTTTGTCGAAAGGCATGAAATTCACCCATGTCAGGCCGGCACTTACCCATTTACAAATATTGGCAAATAAACATATGTTTTAGCATTGCTTGTTTTTTACATTTTGCTGTTAGGAAGAGATCCATTTTGTATTTTTAAAACAGATGTGGCTTTCTTATTTTATAATACGATCATTTACGGTTTGACTGAAATTAATGTAAAGATCTTAAATGATCCATTGGTTTTCTTTCAAAAGTCCATGGTCCACATCAGTACTTGAAGAATTTTTACTTAACACAGAGCCGGAAAGACTTGCTTGGAATGGTCACTTCCCAAACACTATGAGAACACAGAAGTATTTACCAGTCTTGGCAGTTAATTGCATCGCCATATCCTGGGGTATCAACAACTGTGAGGCGCAGCTTCACTCCACGCTCTTCAATCTCAACCGTTGAGGCTTCAATCTCTACAGTCCTTTCAATTTTATCTAGAAGAAAAGAAAGGATCAGGTTTGACAAGGCCAAATTCTGGCTACCTGTTGTAAAGGAATCTATCATAACTTTACTGTACATTTTAGTCATTATACTAAAAAAACAAAATTTTGTTAGTAGGGACAGTCTTATAACAACATTGAGAAGACTAATCTCTCAATGCGATGGCCCTCATTGCACGGATATTTAACTGCAAGTTGCGCCCCCTGGGTAGGGGACGTCCCGCCGGGCACTGCGTGAAGCACTCTATGGGGTTGACACGTTGAAATAAATCAAGTACACTTGAATTCACTTCTTTTGACTGTAGTCATATATTGTATTTACTGAATGTTTTGATATTGAAATATCATATCAGAACCATGTTCAAGACACAATTGTTGATGAAATCCATCAAAAAGATTTGAGGAAAAAAATCATCATTCCCCATGCATTTCGGTCCGTTATAGACCTTCATCAGCGGATGTATTCTAAAGAAAATACAAATGCAAACAATAATGAGAAGCCAGATCATTAAGAATCATAATGAAACATGTTAACAGCTTACATAGGCGTAAGTTGGTGGAGACCAGGATGTACAAACATTAAAGAATGCCAGAAAAGATATTGCTAAGGAGGTAAGAAGGGCTGGAATGTGCATGGATCAAATAAAGATAAGAAAGCGCATGCTTTTCGTGGGGATACATAAATTAGACAGTGTGTGAAAATGTTGCCCGATGGGTTGAAAAGCTCAAAATACCGATATGTGATGATGGTGATTATGAGAGCAGGGTTAAAGTGTGTGGAGAGTGGACAGAAGTGTATGGCGTCTGATACTGAAAGTCATTAAGTCCAAAGAAGTCAAACGATTCGGCTCGTGTGGTTCGTAAAAATAGAGTGCAAATTCTTCTGGTGGAAAACCACCAGTGTACTGGATGCAGAGCAATAATCAACAGTATGAAAACTTTACATTATATTACAACAAAGAATCCCTAATTATCATTATAATTTCAACAAAAACTTTTATCTTAAGTATGATATTTAAGAAACAGATATTTTGTTGATTCTGTTCGCACAAAACACTGTCTACAAAAACACAATTTATTTCAATTGTACTCCACTTGAAAATTGTCTATGAACTGAAGACGTGAAAATTGATTTGTTGAATGTTGCCACAAACTAACTTAGAGCAGAAACAGTTCACAAGGATGCGTAAATGCTGTAATTGCGTTAATTGCAATAATGTCATAACAGGGAACATTATCACCCATCCTCATTCAGGCAAACCAATCACACTCAGGTACAATGGTGACTGTAATTCAAGTAATGTTATTGATACCATTAAATGCCCATGCGGGCTTCTTTATGTAGGTAAAACCGCTCACAAAATTAAAGTCAGAATTACTGAGCATAAAAGTAGCATTCAAACAAAAAACATTAAATCACATTTTGTGTCACATTGGACTGAACATCAACACACCAATGCACAGTTGAGATTTATCATACTAGAAATACTAACATTGAAACCAGGTGTGGACAATGCTAAAGTACTTGCTCAAAGAGAAGTGTGGTGGACGAAATTTGTACAGACTCTTATGCCGGATGGGCTTAGTCATAAAATCGAAATGCAATGTTTATGATTTTTTTCTTTAGATTGTGAATATGTTTTATCTAAGGCAATATCTTTTTCCACACAGGGTTTATGGTGAAGGTATCTTTCATCTGTCTTACAGCGGTCTCAGTTCAGGCCATATATTGATCAGTTTCATTTAGGGACACATGAGCATTTCCACTCATTTGTGGCTTTTATTTTATTCACCTAGTAAAATGCTCTTGGTCTCAGGTTTTTAAGTTATTCCATCTTAAGTCGTGCACAGTGTTAGTTGCTTGACTTGGCATACAGTGGCATTCATAACTTAGACATTAAGATAATATTTTTAGATTGACAGCTTTTGCAATTGTCATTCATCGAGACCGACTTACATTTTCATTTAAAACATCTATCATCATTATTACACCATAAGATGACGCCCGCTTCAGGCACTAGAGAGTCCATCTTTGAATCACTGTATTTAGAAAATACTTTTGGATTGACCACTCAATATTTTTCACTTATCCACGACCAGTGCCACACTCTAAGATGGCGCCTGTTTCAGGCGCAAGAGAGTCCTTTTTCGAATCATTATTCTCGTCCAATTTCGCGAGATTTATGGAGCTTTTTTTATACGCGGTTCAATTACAGCGTTCGAGCTTTTTGAATAAACGCGGCTTCACTTGCAGTACTTCATCATTACTAGAGAGCATTGTTTATAGGGGTGAGTTGTTGCAACTGGCGTTAGGAGTGTTTCAGGGAAGTACGATACCCTATGTTTTTCTACTTATAGTGAGTGATTCCCCCTAATATATTCACAGGGTGACGCCGTTCAGCAGCCTTGTGCTGCTTTGATCTACGAACTTTACGCACACAGATGACGGGCGAGGCCTTCTTATACATACACCGGATTACTTTCCACAGTTCACTCGGGTGATATCAAGGTAAACAATCGTCAAGCCGTAATTGAGTGGTTCATTGCAGTTTATTAATAGGTGAAATTCTCATGATTATGTTTTTGATCCACAGTTTTCAAAATTCAACGTATGGTTGTGACATCCAAAAATAGTTAATACGTCATCACAGCTTATTAGTAAGTAGATGTTAGAGTCCTTTTTTTAGAACACGGTCTAATATACAGAGGCCGTTAACACTAGGCATATCCTTCATGGTACCCCACTTCTCATTTCGCAGCTCACGTATTTCTCATTGATGAAGGAATTTGGAACGGTCTTATTTTGATGTCACAGATCACGAGTAAGCTTTACACTGAGTTGTTAATCACACGTTTGGTGGCACAAGGAGTGGTGTAGCAGTTTAGCGTCTATAAGCACGGGTTCCGCTCACAGGAGTGAGTTGTAGCTTTTCATAGATTGGGCATGTTCACTGCTTTTTTAGACACAAATGGCTTTCTTATTTCACACTCTTCTTTTTCCATGGTATTGCCTTGGGTAATATATATATAGAGACTTTACCGTCCCCTCTGGACACTTTATACGATGCAAATTCATGTAATATGTGGTAATGATTCAGTTTCACTAATGGTATTTACCAATGTTTTTGTTACCTTCACAGTGGCCCCTGAAGAAGGGATTATTTCAAATCCCGAAATGCATTGGGCATGGCTGGGCAACTTTGTATGAATTTCTAAATGTTCAAATCAATTTTCACGTCTACAGTTCATAGACAATTTTCAAGTGGAGTATAATTGCAATAAATTGTGTTTTTGCAGACAGTGTTTTGTGCTAAGAGAATCAACAAAATATCCGTTTCTTAAATATTATACTTAAGATAAAAGTTTTTGTTGAAATTATAATGATAATTAGGGATTCTTTGTTGTAATATAATGTAAAGTTTTCATACTGTTGATTATTGCTCTGCATCCAGTACACTGGTGGTTTTCCACCAGAAGAATTTGCATGTATATTAGGTTGGCTACCTTGTCACTGGGTTGCACGCATTCTTTTGAGCAATTTCAATATTTATGATCATTTTTGTTCCAAACAATTGGTGTGCGCAGACTTTACATCATTTCATTCGTTAAAATAGAGTGCTAGCATTTTAAAAGACAGAGTGTTTACTCAGACTTGTGAAATAACATTGTCACGGTGTTCTATCAATCCATGAGAAGCGTTAAGGAGAAGATGTACGAAAATTAAAATGCAAGTGATACTCACGTTAGAAACGACCAAGTGCTCTTCAGAGTTTAAGCTACCATAGCATGATGTACTCAAGGCTTACGGGCGCCCCGCCGTGGTGTTCAAATCAATGTGTACTTGTGGAAATAAAAAGAGGACTACCACCCGGGTTAACGAAAGTGAATGATTGTGGTCGCCATCATGAAAAGATGAAGTATAAGGATGAGAGTGTGTGAAGAAAATGGAGTGGGCTTGTGATTAATAATAGGAAGGTGATAAAAATAGGATATCCATGAAAATAAATAAATGTCAATAATGAAGATGAACGGACGTAGTATAATGAAATAATACGGACAAACCAAAATGGCCAAAAGAAAATGTTAAGCAATTAGAGACAAGAAGAAGTAGTGTATAAACATGTAGGATGTTGATGGAGGAAAGAAGGGATTACAGATAGCACATAAATTCAATGCGGTCATTAAGGCCGCATTGAGGCCTTAATGACCGTCATTAAGGCAGTTCAGGAATTTAATCCAATGATTTTCACGTTGAAGTAGCTGGTTGTTGTAGTCTCTTCCCTCGATTCTATCTATTACTTCCAGGATAAGGAACTTCAGTTGGCAAATGTTGTGCTGATGTTCTAAGAAGTGAGTAGCTACCACTGATTTCGTATTCTTCGTCCTGATGTTACTTTTGTATTCAAGGATTCTGGTTTTGACCTTCCTTTCGGTCTTGCCTACGTATACCAGTCCACAAGGGCATTAAAGAGGAATATGACATTGGTAGTGTTGCATGTAGCATTGACTTTGAGGTTAATTTTTGTACCTCTCATGGGCTGGGTCATCCAGGAACCTCTCATGATATTATAACAATTGCTACAATTGTAACAAGGAATTGTTCCCTTGTATGTGTTAGGGTGAGTATCACTGATGGTCGTTGTTAGCAATTCTTTCACATTTTTGCCCCGGTTGAATGCGAAGATAGGCTTCTCCGAAAAAAGGTTGGTGAGATCTGGTTTCATGGCTATTATGGGCCAATGTCTGTTAATAGTTCTTTTGAAGCGATCACTCATAGTGGAAAATTTGGATACCACTACCATCCGGTTTTGTGGAAGTTTCTGTGTTTGTGAGAAACTCAGCACAAGTTTTAATGGCGCTGCGAGTTCTAGCTTGTTCCAAAATCTTGGGTGGGTATCCTCTTTGTGCAAACCTATTAAGCATGATCTCAGTCTGTTGAAAACAAATGTCTGGTTGAGAAAATTCTTTCCACTTAACCGTTGAGAGCAAGGTAAGTGGTTTTTAAGAGATTACTGCAGGAAAATGTTAAAATGAAAAATATTGTTCCGGTCGGTGTGCTTGCGAAAGATATCAGTTTCTAAATTGTTGGAAACTCAATTGATTTGAACATCCAAGAATGTCATTGTTTTTTCATGGTATTTTGAAAGTAAATTGAAACCTGTCATTGATGTGGTTTAAGGCGTTCAAAGCATTGGTCAATTCAGGTTGGCTACCTTTCCATAATATGAAAATGTCGTCAATGTACTGCAAAAAATATTGAGGCGTGTTCTTTCCAGATACTGGTGCTGAGAAGGTAGTCCTCATCGAATTTATGCATGAAAATATTAGCATATGTGGGTGCAGCACAATTGCCCATTGAAGTTCCGGTGAGTTGTAAAAACTATTGTTCCTCCCACTTGAAGTAACTTTGATGTAATGTGAATTGAAGTAATTCCATGAGAAGCAACTGAGGGTCTAAGTTGGAGTGTTTCAAGACATCTTCCACGGCTTCAATGCCAAGATTGTAAGGAATGGATGTGTAGAGAGATTTGACATCTACAGTGCATAGCCAATGTCCTTCATCCTCTTGAAAGGTGATGTCATTGATTTTGGAAATAAAATCTGTGGTGTCTCTCACGTACGTACTCCTGTTCACAACAAATGGTTGCAAAAACTTGTCTAGAAGTTTGCCAATGGGTTCATGTAACCTTGTTTAAGGATATTTAACTATCATGACAGGGACTGCATTCTTAAAATGGCCCGGGAGGCAAGGAAGTTGAAGTATGAGAACCACAGAAGCCCCATTTTCCCCAGGCTTTACCAGGAAAGTACAATAGCAGAGGAAGTCATTAGTGGAAGTGAACCAAATCTTAGATCCATGAGGCTGTCAACAATCTAATGTTTGCGGTACAGCTCAGAGTGGTAGCACAGGGAAAAAAAAATGTTTGAGAAACCAGAGGAGGCATGGACCTGGATAGAATAGGACAAGGTACAAAAGGAAGAGCGTGGCTCTTTGAGGACTGAACAGGGTAGACACACAGAGAAGCAAAAAGCTGCACACTGGAGTGTCTTCCAGGGACAGTCTTTGGCAGGAGATGCTACAGACTCCTGAATCAAGGTGCAGGAGGACGGCACGCTGGCGGGGGTGCAGATGGATGGTGATGGCCTGATAAACATGTAGAACCACGGGGAGGAGGGCGTGGTCCCAACTCAGTGTGTGTCTACAGAGCCACGTTCAGAGTGATGTTGTGGTCCAGAGCTTGGGGTGGCTTCCTGGCCTTGGTCCCAGTAAGCAAGTACATGTGGGGGGGTGGGCGGTGTGGGGGAGGGGGGACACGCCATGAGATAGCCACAGAAGACTCCAAAACAGCAGGTGACTGGGTGTCTCACCCTAACAAACTGTTGTGTGTCACTGAATGATATTGCTTTATTGCTTTTGAGCACTGACTCTTCTGTGGGGATCCACTTAGGGCACAGCAGGAGCAAGACCTGGTGTGGATCCTCACCCCATCCAGGGTGGGGCAAACACCAGATTGACTCGCCCTTGCATTGTAGGTATAGATTAGTTAACTGTGTAAGGATTGAGGACTGATCACTGAGACAGCATACCAGACAGTTGAGAGTAGGGACCATCGTTGCTCGTAATGGTGGCAATCTAGACAGGTTTGTTTATTCTTGTCGAACAAGTGTGTGGGGTGGGGAGGGGTGATTTTGTTAATGTTACGGTGCATGTCATGCTATGGAAAGTGTGAGCCACGCATGCAAGGATGCAATCAGGGCAAAGAGTAAAGGTCAGCACCTGAGAAGGTGCAACCATGAGATGTGGGTGTGGTAATGTTTGCATGCATGGCACGGACGAAAGATTTTTAAGTGGAACGTTCAGGCCTGGGCAGCTATGTAAAGAATATAGGGTTTACTCCTATCTAAGGTGAATCTGAGTGAGCATTGCATGCCTACAGGAAAGGCACCTCACAGATACGGAGACAGACAAACTGAAGAAAAGATGGAGGGGCAATTGATCACGTCTACGTTTTCTAACTATGCTCGCGGAGTGGCAGCCTTTTGCAGGATCTACGCAGAGGCAGGCACGCAGGGTCGATACATCTTGGTGCAGGGGGTGTTGGATGGAGAGGATGCAATATCTTGCATGTCTATGCCCCCAATATCGATGAAGGGGATTCCTTTCCGCACATGCAGTCCCTGGTGATGGATAACATGGTTGATTGTTGTGGGTGGGAGATTTCAACTGTCTTACAGACGCAAATTTGGACAGGGGACAAGGGACTGGGACTGACACCACAGTGCATAGTGGGACCAGGAGAAGTGGTGGGGAGGGGGGAAAGAAAGGGGGCAGGCAAGCCAACTAGTAGGCATACACCCCTGCGGCTACTTAATACTGCACTGGAAGCAAGGGAGGACGAACCACTAAGGGAGTGGACAAAGGGAGATAGACACATGACTGTGTTGCTTGAAATGTATCAATATTATGGATGCTGAAAAAGTGAAGCAAAACTACTGTACCACTACATGTTATAGTTCTTGTACTGATTACTGCTCTTTTTCTCATTATGTGATGGTGAATTCTGTATAAATGTGCGTCACTGATGTGTTTTCTACTATGCCCCATTGTTCAGCACACTGTTAATTGAAAATTAATTTAAAAAAGTTTATTAGAAAAACCAAGCTTGTGAGAACAGAATGGGAATTTGCTGTTGTGGAAGGTGACAAATGGGTTATGATGCTCTGAACCCCCAGTCATTAAACTCTAGAATTTGTCAGACATCTAGCTCCCACTTGCATCACTCAGATGAATCTTTGTTAAGTCCCTCTACCAAGCTGCTGTCCTGGCCTGGCATGTGTTCAACAAAAATGTTACTTTTGCCAGCAAATTGTCTTAATTACTGTGCTTCCCGAGAGAGGAATATTAATATTGTACCTTCTTTTTATTCAATGTTAAACAGACAGACAAGTAACTTAACTTTCATAATGCCTTATCTGGTAGAGACATGATCTAGCCGCAGATTCCTTACCTGTGAGCTTCCATGAGTCAGGCTGGACACAGAAGATTACTAAGCAGTACCCCTGCGCACTGACAGGTGGCATCCAGCGACTCCGTTTGACGTCATAGGCGTCAAGATAGCCGCGTAGTCTATATAGGCACCACCTTGGCATGCTGACGTCAGTACTTTACATGACTTTCCACACCAGAAGCGCGGAGCCATGAAGTTAACGGACAGTGGTGTGCTAAAACAACTAGGGCCCTGAAGGGGAACAGCAGTAACAGATCCGCAGTGCAGGGAGGATGGGTGGATCGGTAAGGAATCTGTAGCTAGATCATGTCTCTACGAAATAAGGCGTTAATGGCAGTAAGTAACTTGTTCATCTGATAAAGACATCTAGCCGCAGATTTCTTACCTGTGAACAGATATCCAAGCAATACAATCCCGGATGAGGGGCTGCAAAAAAGTTAAAACCTGAAATTCCTGTAGGAACTAACAGCCAAAAGGGTCTCCCTGCAGACTTAACTGTCCAGACAAGAGTGCTTGGCAAACATGTGCAGGGATGCCCACGAAGCTGCTTGGCAGATGTCAAGTACCGCACACCAAGCTGGAGAGCTGTGGGATTACCTTAGCTCTGGTGGAATGAGCTCTGAGACCTTCAGGAGGCTGTTTCTTTGCTAGAGAGTAACAGATCTTAATGCAGAGGATAACCCATCTGGAAATAGTCTGTCCTCTTTTGTACGGCACAGCCCTTCTTTGCTCCAAAGTACCCCACATATGTTGGTCATACTCCCGTAACTCTTTAGTTCGGTCAAGATAGAACAATAATGCTCTTTTTGGCTCCAAACGATGGAGTTCTTCCTTAGAAGCATGCGGAAGAGCATTAAAGGTGGGCAAGGTGACAGATTGCCCCAGATGGAAAGGCATCACCACTTAAGGCAAAAATGTAGCCTTAGTGCGGAGCACTACCTTGTCTGAAAGAAATTGGCCCGGTAAGGAGGCTGAGGAAAAATAGTCTGCAATTCACTCACCCTTCTGGCAAAAGGTATGGCCACTAAAATGACTACCTTTATGGTGAGCAGACTGCGGGGGCAATTGTGCAGCGCCTCAAAAGGTGCCCACATGAGCTAAGTGAGGACCAAGTTAAAGTCCCCCTGAGGCGTGATTAAAAAAAGAAAAAAGGGAAGGGGAAACAAATATGTAACCCCCTTCAGGAATCCATGTACAATAGGGGACCTGAATAATGATAGTTGGTCTGCCAACCGTAGAAAAGCAGAAAGGGCCGAAAGGTAACCCTTCAAAGTGCCGAGGACAGAGCCCTGCTGGGCTCGAGAGGATGAAAAGGAGAATGTCAGCAAGGGAGGCAGACAATTGGTCAATAGACCATTCTGTACAATATTTACAAAACCTTTGCCACAGGCAGGCGTATATCGACTTGGTATAGGGCAGCCTGGCTACCAGAATACATTTGCAAACTTCGGGAGGAAGGTCGAATAGTGTCAACTATCGCCGCTCAATCTTCACGCAAGGAGGCAGAGGGTTGACAGGTTCGGGTGGAAGAAACTCCCGTCTGCTGCAAAAGAAGATCCTTCCGAAGGGGCAGCCTGATCGGAGGATGGATGCTCATTTGTAGAAGATCGAGATACCAAACTCTCAGTGCCCAGTCCGGAACAACAAAAATTACTTGTGCCTGGTCGCTTCTGATCTTCTTGAGCACTCAAGAGGAGTGGTATTATTGGAAAGGAGATCTGAGCTCCACTCAAGACGAAAAGTGCAGCCAAGCAAAAGCCGCCTTGGAAACTCCAACATTGTGCATTCTCGGCATGGGTGAACAGATCTAACCAATGCTTTCCTTACCGCTGAAAGAGTCCTTGCACCGCCTCTGGATGGAGACGCCACTTGTGATCTGCTAAGCAATGAAGGTGGAGTTCATCCACCCTGGTGTTTCAAGGAACCGCACATGTGTTGAACCACCAAGGATATGCCCTGTTGTTCCAGCCAAGTCCAGAGACACAGAGCCTCCTGACAGAGGGTCCACAACTCCACCCGTCTTGTTTGTTGCAGTACCACATGGCGGTGGTGTTGTCCATGAACACCTGAACCAGCCTTCCCTTAAAGATGACAAGAAGGCTTTCAGTGCCAATCAGATCGCACAAAGCTTCAACAGGTTAATGTGGAGCCCGGCTTCCATCGGAGACCAGAGTCCTTTGATCTCCGCCTCTCCCAGATGACCGCCCCATCCCAGGAGTGAAACATCTGTCACCACTGAGATCCAGGTGGGAAGGGAGAGGTGTCTGCCCATGCCCCATTCGTGGTTTGTCAACCACCTCTGAGAGCTGGACTTGGTCTGTAAGATTTCCTTGATGCTGCACCCACGGGAACTTCCGATCCCACTGCAGAGTCCGCATGTGCCATCTGGCATTATTCACCAGCAGAATGCAGGAGGACATGAGACCCAGCAGCCTCAGTGTCACTCACTGAAATACAGGATAGAGGATATAAACATCGTATTCTAGCCTGAATATCCTGGACTCGCCGTTCAGGAGGATAGGCCTAAACTACACTGTCTAAAACGGCTATGAAGAAAGGGATCATCTGGGAAGGGGTCAGGAGTAACTTTGGCTTGCTGATAGTGAACCTCAGCGAATGCAGGAGGTTTGCCGTAGTCTGGAGGTGGGAGATAGGGGGAAGACTGGAACCCCTGATCTCCGCAGATGAGCTGCGACCACCACCGTCAGCTTGGTGAACACTCAAGGGGCACTGGTGAGGCGGAAGAAGAGCACAGTAAACTGAAAGTTCTCGTGGCCCACCGTAGACCGCAGGTAGCTGCAATGGGCAGGCAGAACGGGGATATGAAGATGGGTGTCCTGCAAGTCCAACGCTACCATACAGTCTCCCGGGTCGAGGGCAGACAGGACTTGAGCAGGAGTGAGCATATTCAACTTCTCTTTTCTGAGGAAATAATTTAGGGCTCAGAGGTCGAGAACAGGATGAAAACCTCCATCCTTTTTGGGAACCAGAGAAAAGCGAGAACAACAACCACAGCCTATTTCTGGCCAAGGAATCCTTCTCTATAGCTCTTTTGGCCAAGACAGTCTCGACTTCCTCTTGAAGCAAAGCACCGTGATCCTCCGTCAGCTGCTCGTATGCTGGAGGCAGGGAGAGAGGGGTAGTCTCAAAGGGGAGGGAGTAGCTCCTTCAGGCCATCTGCAAAATCCACCTGTTCGAGGTGATGTTCTGCCAGTTGTGGATTTGATGGCGTATCCTGCCACCAACTGGATGTCAATGATCTGGGAGGATCAGACTAGGAAGTTTTGGAGGTGGAGAAGGGAGGGGGGCTTGTGGCCCGACTTCTGGCTGCCAGACCCACAGGGTCGGGGCAAGCCTCGCCCATGGGCACATAGAGGTTGCGGAACCTCAGTTAACACCTCATTAAATGGCAGCAAGGGTTCCATAGTGGAGACACCAGGCTGCAGGACCTCTGTCAAGACACTGGTGTTGGTGGCAACAGTAAGAAGCTGCAGCTCCAAGACCTCCACAGCCCTGCGCACCACCATAGGGAAGGAAGCCCCCTACTCCATTGCAAGGTTGGGAGAAGAAAGCATGCCAGGCTCTGGAGAGGGAGTCCACCCAAACTGCGACTACAGGCCTGCCATTGCAGCGTGTGTGAGTTGGTGTTTGCGCCTCTCACAACAGATATAAGTTTCTTTAGATCGGAGTTCACTGTATTTTAAACCTATAAGTCATCCCTATGGCAGACTTTTCAGGCCTGAGGGAAGGGTGTTTGTGTACAAGTGTGAGGGTGCCCCTGCATGGGCAAGGCACCCCTACAAACCCTGGAGTCGATTCTCCAGGCTATTTAAGAGCAGTCAGCCAATTTAATACACATAGTGGACATCCGTTCATTATGAGATGTCTGACTATATAGTGGCTGCACCAATCCCGGTCATGTTTGGGATTAAACAAGTTGAAATCATACCCAAACACTGATTCCAGTGTTGGAAGTATGATCCCACATGGTGGGGGGTTCCCTTGGGGTACTCCCCTTTACTCTCGGTAACAGCCTTTCAGGGTCCAACAGCAAGCTATTGCTGCTCCCAACCATAGACACGATTTTGCCCTCCTGAAGCCGAGCCAGGCGATGGTAGAACAATCGGTTTCCTGTCACAAGGAGGTATTACCACATCCCAGACAGGACTTAATGCATTGGGCTGGGGTGGGGGTGCTTGCCAGTGCCACCAGACTGCTTTGAAGGACGCATTTGGTGCCCTCCTTGCATACTCCAGTTTGAGCCAGTTAAGGGAGCCATTTGTCGCGAAACTGGACAAAGGACATGGAAGTATCCTCCCCTCTGTCCAGCCTCTCCTCTGGGAAAGACCCCCAAGTTATTCCAACCCTTTCCTTAGGGTACTTAAGGGCTTACCTGTGGGTTTAACATTAGATTTGTCGTGGGACAAGACTCAAGACTCAAGACTCAAACCACATCACTCCTCGAGCGTCTGGACACTTGGACTTCGCCTGGAACCAAGACTGAACCAAGGAAAACTCCTGCTGCTCCTGGTCATGCTGTTCTGCAAGTCTTCGTCGTCTATGCTTCCAGATTCTTCGACAGACCTGTGGGCACCAAGGACACCCAAAGTAATCTCCCTTGGCGTGAAGGAGTCACTCCCCTGCTTCTGAAGGCACCGCAACAAAGCTGACCAGTCTGCTGCTCCTGTCATCCTACGGACTTCCCGAGGCTCAGCAACACAGGTGGTGGTTCTGCAACTCTCGCGAGGTTGGAGCTGTCCTCTCTGCAATTTTGAAGTCAGTTTCCCTCGTCAGAACCGCTGGGACCAACCCCCTGTGCTCCGAGTTGACTTGCCGTTGCAACGTCTTGTTGGCTCTGAACTCCAAAGATCTTCGAGCTACAAGAAACTGCAGCCTCCAGCATCTCTTCCCTCAAAGATCAGATTTCTCACTGCATTCTCTGCACCGTAAACCTTCATCTTAGGTGAGCTGCTCACAGTCCTCGTGAGACTCCTGTGCCTTCAGCTTGTGGGTCCTCCTGAGGATCTTCTACTGCTTGAGTGGGCTCCCCTGCTTGCTCGGGGCCTGCTCTGACCCTCCTGCTTTTGACGAGTCCCTTGGATCTTGCGGGTCCCAACGTTGCTCCTTCTTTGTTCTCCACAACAGTTGTGGCTACTGAGACATGTTGGTGCTCCCGCAGAACACCGAGTCACCGACATCCAACGTGGGACAGCTCGTGTACGGCTCCTGGTCTTCCTCAGCATCTCCTGGTCCCCACAGCTGCAGTGACAAGGTCACCGTTAACTCTTCTGAACCTCCCAATATCGGTGGGCATTGTGTCTCCGTACCTCCTGGTCACCTCAGAGTGGTATAAACTGTTCCTTCTGCTTGCAGGTCCTTCACTTCCAAAATTCACTCGTTGATTCTATCGGACGTTTTCTCCTTCTTGTCCAGAGGAAATTTCTTCCAAGTCTTCCATTGTCGTCGACAGAGGTTTCCGATGTCTCTTCACTCCTATACACCTGGCTTCCCTCATGTAGGTAACCTGGTTCCTGGAGCATCCACTGGTTGGGCGGCTCTTCAACCTTCCGTACTCCAAGGGAAATCTTCGGGGTCCACCGGGAAGGGTGCTTCTGCAAAACTGCAACCAGGACTTCTCCATGGACTTCCATTGGGCACGTGGTTGTGTTCCCACTCTGCATACAGCCCCTGTGGGGTTCCTGGGTACTTACCTTGTGTGGTTCCTTGTGTCCCCGGCTCCTCTGGGTCTTCTCCAAGTCCCGCTCTTCTTTGCAGTTGGCATCCCTCTATTTTGGCATATGGTTTGGTTTTCCCCTGGAGACCACTGGATTTTATGCTTACTTACCTGATAACGTTTGAAGTATTTTCCGTATTGTGTTAATATCTCCGGGTAGGAGATATACCAACGTATTAGTGAGTGTTGTGTAATAAATAGAAGTGCTTTATATAATCACTGTGTGGTCCTTTTTCATTTAACTTACTCCATAAGATTAAACTGTTAAACAAGCTGCTTAACATTTCTTCAAGATAAGCCTCAAGGCTGCACTCCACAACTATCACTTTGAGAACTTTCTATGGTTATCAAACACCACTAAAAATCAGCATACGGGTTGCCGCGATTAATGCAAGCTGCTTCACTTAAATAAGCATGCACCATTTCCTAAACCGGCCTCCTACAGGGCAGCTCTCCTCGAAGGATCTGTGCTGTCTGGCACGGAAAGAAAAGAACTGAAGTCAGCGCGCCAAAGTGGCACCTAAATAGACGATGCAGACATCACAACGATGATTGACGCCTACGACGTCACGCGGAGGACAGATGGCATCTACCGGTGCGCAGGGGTTTTGATAAGAAAAATCTTCCGGATCCAGCCTGATACCTGGAAATTTACAGGTAAGAAATCTGTGGCTAGATGTCTTTAAAACATATTTTAGCCATGTATATTTTAATGCGGATATTTACATTTCTGATACAACTAAAGTTCTTGAAGGATGGCACCCTCATCCTTCCACTGAGGTGACTGCAGATAGGACTGCTGCAAATCTTTGTTAGAGTAGCTAGAAAAACACTTAAATAGATGTCACGTTTTCCCACAATTCAGGATTGTGCAGTAAACCTTTACCACTTTGTCCAGCCAACAGTTACCTACTGCCAAGCAGCCAGTAATGAAAGTTCAGAGGCGACCAATACGTAATCAGGATGATGCATACATAACGACATGATCTATCAGAAAGACTTGGATTTTCAACTGTGTATGAACCAAGATTGTATGGAGAAAACCTATATACAATTATTATCTCTCCTTTTCATAGAGGGTATACTATGTCAAGTTGGCATCTAATGGATTAAGAGCCGGGACAGTACATTTAAAAAAATGCTCTCCTCCCCATGGGACATGCCTCCCACAGTGAAAGGAGCAGAGTAATTTACTCCATCCCCCAGGTGGAACAGGCCGTCCGCCATTATATAAATCAGGTCCTATGTCTGCTCTGGAGAGGAGTGATACTAGAAATTATAGAACCGTTGTAATCCCGCATCGCGCCAGAGTGGGATTTCCAAGATGGCGTCCGCGACCAGCCTCCCAGAAGGGGAGGGCAGGGGTTGTGGCACCGGGACATCAAAAGGGCGGAAGTGGAATATGCCGGTGTTCAAGGGAGCAAAGGAAGACGACAACATCGAAGGAGCAGAGAAGGACACCGACGTGGAGGGAGCAAAGGAGGATGCCGTCGCGAAGGACAGAGGAGCAGGAGAGAAAACCTCGGGGACCTGGAGATCCGGACCAACCTGCAGCGAGAGGACAGTCCAGGAGAAGGAACCTCAACCATACTGCTTAGAGGTACTGCGTGCAGTTCTGACCGACCCGAGGAGGAGGAGGGCTGCAAGACCCCTACTGCCACGTCCTAGGAGGGCCGTGGCCGGAGGCAAGTACCCTTTGTACAGTATCTCACAACAGGGTGGTGGAGGTTGGGACACTGAGCGTCTACACCTGGTTGTCACTTAAGGGGGCCAGCACATCCTTTTCTTGTCACATGTTTACCCTAAGCCCACACATCCCGGGTGATGGTGACGGTATTTAGAGAAAACAGGACAGCTTTATTGCGTTTTGTTTCTTTTTGAGGGCCACTGCTCCTATTCTCCTTCACTGACCTGGCGGGACGACCGGAAAAGAGATGAAACGGACCCAGATACCAGCGCCAGAGAGAGAGAGAACCTTAAAGCACACGGACATTACCTACCCGGTCAAAGAAAGGACCTTACTGTAAAGTTTGCTAAACAACCCTAGCCTGACATTTGCCCAGATTGGCCCCTGCAATCCTCAGACTGACCATTAAACTCCCGACAAACACCACTTCTGCCTGGGCGTCTTATTACTGAGGTGCTCACAACCGAAATTGTGACTGTTGTGAGAAGCATTTGCTGCTTAAAAAAAACAAAAAAGAAGCTGGATAGAGAAAGCAGGAAGCATTCCTCAAATGGTTTCAATGATGTATTACTGAATGAATAAGTCATATTCTGAGATCCAGGACTGATGTCAGTGACAGTTAAAGGCGAGGAGACATCACGTGAAAGTCTACAACTGCTTGTTGGAGGAGAGTTGTCGGCCTGCCTTAGGAAATTCTATCTAGCCTGCTGAGAGCGGGTAGCAAGGGGGACATCTTCAGGTTTACATTTGCATAGAGAAGAAGCCTCCTGGAAAAGTGAGCTGCCAAGAGAGGATTGGCTGGCAGTGCGTTACAAGAGCAGACCCGAATGCTGAGTTAGTTTCCCTGCAACCCCTTGTTTGAGCCTGGCATGGTACAAAAAAGATTTCAGGCAGGACTATTACCTGTACTCCCCTCTAACCAGGAGGAATGTCACAGGAGCCCACTCAACTTCTGGGTCACTCGGTCTACCCTTTGAACTTGAAAACACTCTACCGGCTAAGAACACTGATCATCTTCCATGATCATCTTTGTGCTGGGCCCCTGAAAAGTGTGACACGTCTTCTGACCCACCCAAGCCCTCCAAAGGGCTCATCAGCGACCTGTGATCATTCTCATGGCTTGAACAGAACCACAAGATATTGCAGAAACCCCCCTGGATTCCCAAGGCTTCCTATGGCATCTGTGGCTACACCAATAGCACTTTGACAGATGAGAGCAAACATGTAGTGCATTCATTCAGAAGGTAAATTAAAATTGAACACTGTCCTACAGACATGCATGGCTTAGAAATGAGACTGTATGCCTAATCTCTAACCATTAAGAAACCAAAGCACCATCAAGAGAATCACTTGTGGATCACAGACAATACCCTGCTTAGACATTCCACTAAGCGTCTACCAGTCATTGATCTTAAAAGTTTGCAATGCCTAACCTGAAGCACCTCATTAGAACCACGTGTTCCCTTGCCTAATTCATTTATGTTGTATTAGGTAGTTAGTGTGATAAATTATTTTTACTTTTTTATATCACGAAAGCACTGGTCTGGACAGTAATTATGAAGTTTTATTGTGCAACTCTTCTTAGCCTCTACCCCAAAGTACATCCATGAGAAGCTTTGGACTGCTTTATGCACTACCCAGAGAGCCAAATGCTGAAAGTGCCACCCATTGTCTTCACCGTCATTACTGGATGGTGTTCTGCTGAAAAAAAAAATTGCAAGGCATTTTGGAAATCTTGGTAGTAAATAACTCTTCCCAGTTTTCACAAACGAGTTATCTGAAAGAATTGAGCTCAGAGCTGCATAAAAGTGAATAATATGCAGAGTATTTCTACGGGCTTAAGGGGCCCACCTATGCCAGCAAAGTCCCCTTTACTTACTGCGGTCATCAGGGAGTACGTAGGGATGAGCCGGTAAGCCGATCCACAGCCCCCCAAAGCCTTCGCAAGGTTCGCTCCACTTGGCTTCAATACCCCAGCATCTCCTTCACCCAAGCCGTCCCTCCGCAAACCTCCACAACAAAACAGCACGGGTAAGTCAGTTCATATTGCCGAACGAGCAAGAGAGCTCGCGACTGGCACTACCTGTCGGCCACCATGTTCCCCATCAGCCCATAGAGATTTTCTCTGCAGAAAACGAGGAGCCCAGTGAGGTTTCTACTTGTTTTTTCTTTTTTTTCTTTAAATAGGTATACTTTGAGGAGTAGAGATCTCTGGGGGAAAAGGGGGAAATCCCCTCTGGCACTCCTGTTATAAAAAAAAATATAAACCTCCACCAGCTCCACAGAATGCCATAAACACCAGAGCTTCTCGTGCTCTCCACCAGGCCCCCTCAACTACCGCGCTAAAAAAAATCACTTGCGGCTAAGCCTTTATTGAGGGTAGGAAGTAGGCTGTCAAAAAAAAAACGATAGTGTGAGAATTACACCGTCGCTTCGCTCCTACTTCAAGGTACAATCTCAAGGAACACTTGTGGCCCCTCCCCATCTCGCTCTGTCACGCCCCCGTTTCTTGAGGTTAGTGGATTTTCTGGGGATATGGAAGATACTGTCGCCATTGGGGAGGGAAAGATATACTGCACTTGGAGAACAGGTTTAGTCCCCTAGTAACAGAGGATAATACGATGTCGGACCAGAATATCTCCAGCCTCCAATTTACCACCAATCAAGGAGTATCTCATACCTCAGCTATAAGCCAGGTCGAGCAAACTGACACGGAGAGGCTTCTATCTACCCTGCTAACAGAGGTTAGGGAAAAGTTCGCAACATCACAGTTAAATCAGCAAAGATCCAAAGTACGTGTGAGGCATTGGAGGATAAGATCAACAATTTGATGGAAAGAGTTGGGGCAATGGAGATCTCTCTGGGCGATCTCTCCAAAAAGGTCGACATTAATAAAGAAGAGATTCAGAAGTTGAAGAATGGTTATAAGGACCTCCGGGACAAACTAGAAACACTTGAAAACAGCGCAAGGAGAAACATCAGGATCCTGAATGTTCCGGAGGGCCTTGAGGGGGAAGACATTAGGGGAATGTATGACGTTACAACGCATACATTTACATCGCGTTACATTACATCGCGGTTTTGACAACGCAAGTCGTTACAACGACTTGCGTTGGAGGGCGCTGGACTTAGGAGTAGTATAATTTACTATTCCAACTCCAGTCTACGTACAGTAGGGAAGATGTTGGATAGTAAATTATACTATTCCTTGTCCTAGAGCGCCATCTAGCGCAAGTCGTTGTAACAACTTGCGTTGTAAAAACTGCGATGTAATGGCATCGCGGTGTAATGCCCGCGTTGTAAACAATGTTTTCCCGTTAGGGCATACACGATCAGCTTCCTAAAATAATTTAATATGGATGTGGAGGGATGCAGTTTAGAAGATGACATCCAAAGAGTTCACGTGACCCATTCTTCTGAAGACCAGGGAAGAAAAACCTGAGAAGAATTTTGGTGATTTTAAGTCGTACTCCTTTAAGGAGAAAATCCTTGCCAGAGCCCTCAAAGCAGGAACATATCAAAAAGTAGATTTGTCTTTCGTATTATATCAGACGTTTCACGTACCACACAAGACATACAGTGGGAGCTGGGAAGTTTATTCAAGAGCAGAGGGGGCTGCGGGCCACTGCAAATCTTCGTTTTACCGCCTCCCTAAAGGCTACATGGAACAATAAAATGCATAACTTTAGAGACCCCAATGATGTCAGCACGCTGATTGAACAGATTAAAGCACAGCAAAAATAAATCTACTGACATTGATGTAATGTAGCGAAAGAGCTCTATAGAGGTAACCTCCAGAATACCTCTAGTTACTTAGGAGGGTTCCCCTTTCACTTGCAAACAGAAAATACATTAAAAAATTATAATTTGTTCTTTCACCAGGTAGGGAGCATGTGGGTAAAAAAAAAAAAAAACATTCCTCATTAGTCAATTTGGACTAAGTGGTCTCTTTAGTTGTTTCAGGTTTCCAGGCATGTTTAGCAAATTTAGGTCATAGTGAACCTTGTTCTTTTTTTTTGTTTCTCTTATTTATGGCAAGTTTAGACGTGCTTAAACACCTGAAAATCCTATCTTGGAACGTTAATGGCCTTAGGGTTGTTCCAAGAAGAGAGAAAATCTCGGAATACCTGAAACTCTCAGATATAGGTGTCTTTTTTTATACAGGAATTCCAATTGCTTAAAGAGGAATGGGCTGGGGTACTCAAAGGGCAAAGGTGAATTGATCACTGTGTGTGTACTACTCAGTCGTGTTCCGTGAAGGGGGTTGCGCTCCTTTTCAGGAAATCTATCCAAGCCTCGTTAGGGGAATGTGTGGTTGATTCTCTTGTTAGATGGGCAATAGCTAAGGTCAGAGTTTAAGGGACCTGGCTGACTTTTGTGGGTTATTACGTCCCCAACTTAGATGACCCTGCCCCTCTTCGTGCCTTACTTCTTCATTTAGTTGATATAAACAAACCCATCGTCTTAGGAGGTGATTTCAATGTAGTGATAGATCCGGCTCAAGATACAACATCTAAGAGGGCAGCTGATGCGACTTCCATTATGAGAATGGCCTTGAAATAGTTGATGGTAGATATTGGCCTCACTGACATTTGAAAATTAATGGAACGCAGTGAGGGGACGGTAGGGGGAAAGTTCAACTTCTACAATAAAAAACATGGCCACCAACCTAGGACAGACTTTAATCTCATAGATCTAGTCACTAGCAAGAATACCATTAGAGTCACTCACGTCCCGGAGCATTTATCTGATCACTCTGCAGTTATTCTAGAGATCACTCCTAGGCATAGGCCCTCCCCGCAGATATGGATATTAAATCGCACTCTACTTCTGAACCCTCAAATAGTGGAAAAATTGAAAGCTGCAACTAATGAATTTTTCCTCTCCAACCTAGACTCCGCTCCATTGAATATTGTATGGGACCCTTACAAAGCTTTTCTAAGAGGCATTCTAATTAGTCTAAACGCTGCACACAATAGGAAGGTCAGGGAAGATATAAATCTTGAAGCCTTAGTATACAATCTTCAGCAAGCCTTGGAACAGTCCCCCAATAGCCCAAGTGCAGTACAAATTGAGCAGAAGCTGCAACGTTCAAGATCTGAGCTTGCTATTTGGAGGCAATCGTTAGGAGGAAATGGGGAAGCCAGTAAGTTATTGCATCATGAATATGGGAGGGATGCAGCAAACTGCTTGCCTGGAAAACTAAAGCCAACCAGACAAGGAGCCTGATCAAGGACCCTGGATGTCATAATTCAGTTAATATAATCTCAGAGGAAACAGAGATTGAAAATGCCTTGGTATAGTTCTTTTAAGATCTCTACACTGAAGACCTAGTCGTGGGTAAGGAGCAAATTGAGAATTTTCATCAAGACTTATACCTTCCATCTCTGCAGGGCCGCAAGAGACAACCTGAATAGCCATATTTGTCTTGAGGAAATCCTTTATGTTTTCAACAGCCTAAAAAAGGGAAAGCTGCAGGGCTGGACTCCCTTCCCGATGAGATTTATTCAATACTAAAAGACGAGCTTGCCTCTATTTTGCTTCAGCTTGCCAACTCGGCATTCATATATCATCAGGACCTTCCCTCTTCTTGGGATGTTGCTACTATAACTATACTTCTTAAACCTAACAAGAATCCAGCGGCTTGTGAGTTGATTGGATAAGGTAGTGGGAACTTTGATACATACTGATCTGAAAGGCTTCATAAAAGGAAGACAGCTCCATGAACTAACTCACAAACTAATAGGGGCAATCGACTTGGCCAGGAAGCACAGAAGTCCCCCAACGGTAATGACCTTAGATGCCGCAAAGGCATTTGATAGGGTCAGCTGGCCCTTTTTATATAAGATGATCCAGTGTTTTAATTTAGGTGAGACCTTCTTTGCAGCAGTTAGAACCCTATATAACAAGCCATCCGCCAAGGTCCAGGTTAACGGGAACCTTACCAAAATAATAAACATCGGCAGAGTGACTAGAGAGGGATGTCCCTTTTCCCCGCTCCTCTTTAACCTTTATACCGAGCCGTTGGCGTGTAAATTAAGAGCATGCCGGAACATCTTCCCCTTCGCTTGTAATGGTTGGGAGAAAACAATTTGGACCCTACACAGATGATCTGATGATCTTTACAAGAGATCGGCCTAAGTCTCTCCCTGTAATCTGGGAGATTCTCAAAAGCTTCGGAAGGGAATCCGGTTATTCTGTCAACCAACAAAAAACAGAGGTAATGCAGTGGAATGCCCACTATATGAGTGATCTAACAAGACAAGAAATAAGATATTTAGGCATCCAAGTAGTGCATAATTTGGGTAAACTAGCACAAGTAAATTTTGAAAATGTAGCTTCTAATACCAGAAAACAATTACAGGCCTGAGGAGCCCTCTGATCGTCTTTCTTAGGTAGATCCGACCTCTTGAAAATGTCCATTCTTCCCAAATGTACTTTCTTGTTGCCATTCCCATAGAATTTAAGAAGGAGTGGATTAAGAAAGTTTACTAGTTTTATTTTGGGAAACAAAAGGTCTAGAATTTCCTGGAGGAAGCTTCACGAGAAGAGGGAACACAGTGGTATTGCTAGCCCAGAACTCTACAAGTATTACCGCGCCTTTCATTTGAAGATTTTCCGACAGCTATTGATGGGTATTTCTTCTTTGTATCCTCTCTTCAGAGCTCTCACTGCAGGCCCCCTAGAACAAGTAGATTCCTTTCCCTTAAAATTCTGCCATACCCCCCAACATTTTTAAAGTGAGGCTAAAGATTTTAGAGGGTGCATGTAAAGTCAGGTAACTGCCTAACCAAGACCTTGAAGTGTTATGGCAAGTATCTATGTCTTACACTTGGTCATATGTGAAGTCTGCCGCATTCAAGACGATCCATCTTTTTACTGTTCACAAGGCCTAATGGACACCACAGAAACCATCTAAGTTGGGAACTCAGGCGGTGAAGAAGTGTCCAACATGCAGAGAAATCAACGCAAATGAAGTCCACATGTTCTGGCAGTGTCCCTCAATCTAGCTCTTCTGGCAGAAAGTGGGTAAGACTGTCTCAGGAATCTTGGGTTAAGAAATTAAGGTGAGCCTGGATTTGGTCATCTTTGGGGTGGTGCCAGGAGGGGAGGGTAATAGGGCTCTTCCTAAATCTCACAAAGCTCTTATTTTTACATTAATTCTTCTTGCACGGAGAGGGCTTTGTATTAAGTAGATATCACCCTGTTTTGAAGAACAAAAAGTGCAGTATGTTCTGAGTTGATTTAGAGTCACACGGGTATGGTTCGAGTTCAGCATCACAATAGACTTTACAAATAAGAGACCAGGAAATATGTGATGCCGAACCTAAATCTAATGAGATAAAACATTTTTGTACGACCAAAAAACAAACAACGGAGACATAAGGCTCTACACAAGCGGAACGTACTAAAGGCAAATATTCCAAAACTCTTTTTCCCAGTCTCCAGATGCTCACTGGTCGTCTTTAAGAAAGATAAAAGATCACCTCTCAACAGGATTTTTGAAATCTTGGCAATTTGTTCAGGGTTATAATAACAATCCACCTTCCCCACTGTCTTCAGCTGCCTTTTTATGAAATTAAGCTGTGGTATTTTCTGCATATGATCAAGGCTAATGTAATCCAGTATTATTGCACGGTTAAAGGCAGGCTCATCTTTTGCTCATAATGCGTGCCACAGCAAAGTTTGAGCAATTTGTGTACAGTGGGTTAATGGAGTCGGGCCAAGTTCAGTGTGACAAAACATAATTAGGAGACTGCTTGGGACTCCATAATCGTCTAAGGAAATTATTCTCCACAGCCTGAAGGCGAGACGTATTACAAAAGTCCCACACTCCTGCCCCATACAAGGTTACAGAGCATGTGCGAGCCTTATCGATCCAAATTATCAATAGGTCTGGATCCTAATTTATTTGTAAACCTAAACAATGCCTCTAAATTTTTGTTGAAACTACTAACACTAGTTTCAACTAAATGATGCCAAGCACCTTTCTGGTCAAAGGGGATACTCAAGTATGAAAAAGTTGGAACATAAAACATCCTCTCCTTATTGATAAAACAGGATTTAAAAAGGAAGGGGAGGGGATTTACCCACCACCATGGTATAAGACTTTGCCGTATTTGTCTTTAGACCCAAATTAGACCTAAAACCATGAAATCTAGTGACACGCGTTTGCATGCCCACACCGGTTCTAGACATCAACACACAATCATCGGCATAGAATAACGCCGGAAAATTTCTGGTGCCTATCTTGGGAAAATCAACATGCCCTTGATTAATACAACTTTCCAAATCATTAATGTAAAGACAGAATAAAAAGGGGCAAGCATGCGCCCTTGGCATACCACATGGTTCATTTTAATGGGAGAGGTAAGTTCCCCATCCGCCCCATACCTGACCCTCCCAGTCACATCCTGATGCATTTGTGCTAGGAAATGGACTAGAGAGGTGTCTATGCCCAGATCCAGCATTTTCTTCAATAGTTTCCCTCTATCCACCCAGTCAAATGCCGATGTAATGTCCATGAAACCCAAAGAGAAGGAACCATTTTAACTATTGTGTACTTGCTTATGACCAGGTGGAGTTTGAGACACTGCTCAACAGTTTCCAGGCCCCTCCTGAAGCCATACTGTATATCAGAGAACTATCCACTTTCCGTTACCCAAGTCTCCAGGCGATCTAAAATGACCCTGCCCATCAATTTACATGTACAATCAGTTAACAAGACTGGGCAATAGCACCTCGGGTCAGAGTTGTCCCCTTTTTTAAAGATGGGTACTATGATCACAGTGGCCATTGATTTTGGGGGGCCCTGGGAAGCTATAGAGCTTAAAATATTAGTGAACTTTGGGAGCCAAAGGACCGGATTGGCAAGGAAAAGGTCAGGGGGACGCCGTCCAGGCCAGATGCCTTCTTTAAAGTTTGATTTAAGGCTTTTTTACATTCCACAAAAGTTGGGGCGACAGCTCTAGAAGCCCGGACCAATTTTCTTGCCACTATGTTTTAAAGTGCAGTAGTGTTCACTCTCATTGCTATATAAGCTTGAGAAATGTTGAACCCATGCATCAGGTTTAATTGTGGCATCAATACTGCTATTGTGGGAACTTTAAAAAAAAAGTTGAATTGACAGTTTTTCAAAAAAGTCTAGAGTCTTTGTTGAGACTAGCTTTATGCGGTGTTCCCATGTCTCTTCTTATGGGCATTTTACGTTTCAGGATAGCCTGTTTATATTCATTTCGAAGATTTCTCACCACTAAATTATCCCTAGGTTTTTTTTAGTGGCTTAATAAGGTTACTGTGAGTTAGTGAGCAATCATTGTTGAACTATTTGTGGGGCCTATGGAGTCTCGGTTTCCTACAACCTCGTAATACAACATTAACGGCCTCCGTTATTTAGGCAAAAGCATTTAGCATGGATGGTGGATTTGTTCTACTTTCTAGACACTGCAAAATGTATGCCATATTTACAATCAAAATCTGCTGAAGAACAGAGTCCAGCTCCACCAAGGGCCACTTACGCAGGAGAACCTTATTTTTTATTATGAGTTATGCGATGTAGTTTTGATTTCCAGAGGGAATGACCAGTCTGGGTCTTGAAACGAATGGCTAAGGGGAAGTAATCACTAAGACAGACCTTTAAGATGGAGAATGCCACAAATTGAGGTTTATAATGTTCAGAAAGGGCAATAAAGTCAATGAGGCTACCTTGGCCTCGGCCCACATAGGAAACGTGATCTGGACCCGCTAGTTTAATAAGATCTGTAGTTAAAAAAAAGAAAATGTATAAAATAAAGAGTTAAAAATGTTTCCACAAGGGTAATGCTCAAAATGACAGCCACCATAAGTATTCCCACCTAACAGGATGCATAATCCACAGTCAAAATCTAACTCCCCGAAGTAGAATAAAATCAGTGTTAAGTTCCTGTTGGTGTCTACTGAGTGATTTTTCCAGCTCCTCAGCAATATCCGTGTTCTTAGCAACAAAACTATTATGATAAAAATGGGCAATGATCAATGTTTACACTTTGTTCATATAAAATATGGATAATTGGAAAATGCGGTGATTCAAGCTGCATCTTGCCAACCTTGACTGCTAAGGTAGTTGCTGATAAGAGTAAGTAAGCCCCCCTTGAGATGACCACGAAGTGCTGCACCTGCCGGGGTATGAATGGAAACATAACCATCAATATGGACTATTTCCCTGGTCCACGTTTATTGGAGGCATATGATGCTATAATATTATGCAATGTTCCAAAACAAGCCCCCCTGAATAGTAAAATTATTGCTGGTAGATGTGCCCTAACTACTTGCATGGTCATCTACCTGGCAGTCAACGTGGAGCTTCTGATCCATGTTTGGGAGCATTATATTCTGGCCCATTTCTAATACTAAAGTCTTTGAAGTTTACACAGGCACTGCAAGTCCTAAATCCAACATAGTTGGCTTTTCCGCATATACCGGTTTGTTGGTCACAGGCATACCAATGCTACCTTCAGCGTGTATTATGACTAAATCACAATTAGTACCCAATATGGTTCCCGGCCCCCACTGATGTAGTCAATCTACCTATTCCAGGGGAGAAAAATCGATTAGAGGTTGGAATAACGAAGTGCAGATGTGCACTGTGATTAACATGATGCGACTTTGAATGTGCCTGTGTACTTGGTTTATAGAAATAGCCAAGGGGGACTGCCATAATGGAGCCCCTTGATTTTGAGAGCCTAGAAAACCTTTCCATAAGAGTGTACCATGAACATATTTTTGAAATTGATAACACAGTCACCAACATCTTTTTTAAATTGTGAGCCCACCCATGATACTCGCTTCACATTATTTATATTTCTAAAGAGATCCTCACAGTTTGGCCAATTTGTGGTTCGTGCTAACAAGTGCACGGTTATATTCTTTAGTTGTAGCATATCTTCTTTCTTATCAAGTGATAGGTGTGGGCCGTTTTTGAGGACTATAACCAATGGGATTGCTTCCGGTGGGAGGTGAAGAACTCTGTCAGGGTTTCTCCTGGTTTCCAAATAACTTTTGCGAACTGGGTCAATATTTCCAGCGATGTTTGTCTCAGTTAAAATTGTTGATGAACCCCTGCCGCCTTCTGGAATTTGGGCTGCATTTGCTGTAGTATGAGATGAACAAGACAAAATATTGTTAGCCATGATGTTAGGCTGATGGGCAGATATGAGCTGATGATCTGACATGGCCAGCCTCTGTGCGGGCAAAGAGGTATGCCACATGGGCAATGGCTCAGAGTCCAGTGCCTTGTTGGTCCCACTGGTTAAGCTGGGCAAATTTGAGCCAATCAGGATTTTCAAAGAGGTATCAATGCTGTCGAGTATACTGAAAAAAAGGGACCGAGGAGTGTTTTCACGGTTATTTCCTAAGAGCTAACAAACTGAGTACAAGATCAAGTCTCTGCCCGACTATGGGTTTCTGATTCAGATCCCAAGTTAGTCTCCCTTGCGCTCTTACTTGCAGTGGTTGCAGAGTTTTTTTGTCCGCACTGCACCAAACACTGGACTGTACATGCTGCACCAAAGGCCCCTGCAAGGAACGCGGAGCCTGCTATGCCCACTCATGAAAAATGCTCCATTGGTGCCAGCATAAAAGAAGTAACTCCAAGGGCTAGTTACCTAGCCCCATGTTTAGCACCAGGGGCACACAAATGGAAGGAAGCCTACCCTCTTGTGAGCCAGCTGCCCAAGAACACCTGCCCTCCACTGGACGCTTAAGTGCCTGCTGGGATTCCTGACCTGTCCAAGGTGTCCACAATCCGTGGGACCCACGACAGATGTCTAAGTGGACTCTGGTTGCCCACCAGGAAGGAGAAACGTACCTACAGGCAATGACTGAAGAAGAATGGAACCAGGAAACCAGATGACCAGCAGTCCTTATGGGCGTTAACAAATGGAGACAAGGCGGGACTAACAAGGCTCATAATCAAAAGCCAGCATTTTCGAATGACAATGACAGAAAGCCAATGACAAATATGGGCAGAGAGAGGACGAGGCTTCCACAGAATACCCTACTACAGCATGTCTTGCAGAGCGAGTTGCGCATGCGCACTGCCGCTAGGCTCGACCTTTACAAGGGCATGGAATTTACTTAAGGTACTTCCTAACTGAAAAAATATAACCTACATCGGAGTTGAGGCTGATGCTAGATCTGCTTATTACCAACAAGTACATCAGAAAAGATTCAGATGCTGGCTTTCCATCAAACTTATCCACATTTAAAGGAAAATTATCATGTAAAAGAAGAGGACTGGATGCATGCAATATACCTACAAGATGCATACTTTTACATTCCCATAGCAAGTCATCACAGTAAGTTTCAAAGAATTGTGGTTGGAAACTTGCACTTCCAATACACAATACTACTATATCATCTAAAGATAGCCCCTTGCACGTTGTTCAAATATATAGCCATTGTGGGTGCTCATCTGCGAAGAAAATTACTATTAGTCTATATGTATCTGTACAATCAGTTTATCAACACTTACAGAGAGTTAAAGAGAAGCAGGACTTCAAGACAACGATGTCTCCTGATCAATCTACCGAGGTCATTGTCAACTCTGCTGTGTTGGTTCACATGTCTTGTCCTTCCACAGTGTCTGTTTCCCCCTAGACAAGTGCCTCCTTTGGTGGAAAGATTATCATCTATCCGAGACAACAGCTATCTTCTGTTGAACATCCCCAAACCACCAGCTCTGGTTGTCCTCTCTTTTCAGTTCATAAGGCATCCTGTACCTAAACAGTACTGAATTTAAGACAGCATATGAAACCCCTACAGCAGTGCTGAGAAGATAAATGGTTGTAAAGATGCGACAGTTAGGACGATGAGCTGCAATTGACAAATTCAGCTAAACATTACCTTATTGGGTGGTACAGATGAAATAATCTGTTGTAGGGAATCCCTTGCAGCATGAAACACCGCTATATAGTACTGTCATAGATACATCTATCAGTTCAAGGCTGTTCAACAGACAAGGAGAGCTCTTACTATTATTTGGAGTTGAGAACAGTCCATCTAGGTCTCAAAGCTTTCCTTTCACCTCTGATGACAAAAAACAATTTATACAGACAACACCGCAAGTATGGACTATTTAAACAAGCAGGAAAGCACAAGGTCAAAACAGCTATTGCTGGAAATACAAAAGATCAGGCTTCTGTAGATTCTAGAATATCAAAGAAATTGTTACTTGTAGTCCAGCTTCTCAATTGTAGGGATCTCCAATGAAATCAAACTCGCTCAGCTAGGTTATCTTGAGCACTCAAAACTTTTTTTTTTTTTTTAACATTCTGTTCCTATTTCCATCCACAAAAAAGAACTGACGCTGAAGGCAAATTCAGTTTAATGTATCATGGGTAGTGGGAGCTCCTAGAGCCTTAAAACGAATATGGAGTATTTCACAGCTTTACAATTTATGCCTATCAAGCTGTTTATCTCACACTGGTAGACTGATTTTTTACATTTTGCAGTCAGTTGCTGCAATGCAGCTTTGAAAAATGCTCTTTAAGGCTTCTAACTTTCTCCATTTCAGAAAAACTTGCTTGGGATAGGCTTTTGAAGCACCCTGAGTGCAGCTATAAATAATATAAATATTTAAGAAGTGGCCCATACATGCAGCAGAGAATTAGTGTAATATTTATGACTTCAATTAAGATTCTTACAACCAAAACTACAAGTTAATAACTGTAAGAAAATGAGTTACTAGTTGAGGAGAATGTGAGGCCTTCCAAAGCAATAGGTCCAAAATCCTCCCAGGTGCCGCACTCTAATTGAGTGGTCTGCAAAATTACGTAATATGAGCCACTTCCGCTCACTGAAAATCATCATCAGCTACTATTATTAGCATTATAAGAGTGACTGCTTCAGCCAAGATTACATTAGTGGTCACCTCATAAAAGATCACCAGCAGTAATCACCTCATTGTGTCAGGGAGGGTTACCATTTTTAATGTAAAGAAGGCTTTGTCAATTTGAATGTCTGTACTAATACATAACCACAGCTAAAATGCCTTTGGCACCTAGGTAATAATAGCAAAAAGCCTCCCAGTGCCTCAAAATCCACTAAAATATCAGCTTTAAATATATTTTACAAATTCAACCAATGTTGTTCAAACATCAGCAGGAGTTCTGTAAATACACAAATTTTCATCTTGTATACACGCTTTTCAATTTTAGTATACTCATTTATTCAACCAAACAAAAGCTTCTAATTTAATACACTGGGCTGCACACAGAAGAGCTACTTACAGGTAGATGGAGAGCTACCAGTAGCACAAGAACTACTCATTGGAGAAGCCTGCTCTAATGCAATAAATAAATCTGGGCTGAACCCCCAAGTAGCTACGGCACAAAGTAGGCAGGCTAAACTTATGGAAAAGTGTGTAAAGTATTTAGCAGTACCAAAACAAAAATTCTAAACACCACAATACAAACCCAAAAACATTTTTCTAATAAAAGAGAAAAAAAATGTTACGTGAAGAAACAGACGCCAAAATGACTAAATCTAGCAATTTACACACTTAAGGAGAAACTCACACGGGTTAGCAGATAGCAGGCTTATGAAATTCGCTTACTGGGGGTTCAGGTGGACAAAGTTTAACATTTCGAAAGTTACTTTTCGTAAATATTTATCGAAAATCAATTTCACCAGTGAATTCGATATTTTATACCTACTACAAATAGTAGATGAATTATTCCTATAGCTTATCCTAAAGCAGAGATAGCAAGCCAAGTATTTTATTCTGAACACAGTTCTCTCATAGCCAGCCTTTATTGAAAAGATAGCTTTTGGAGGCTAGTCACTATATGCACGTCAACACAATTCTAACATTTACCACTTTTAAATACTAGGTACCCTACCATGTGAGCTACAAGTCCTACTTAGGTTGACTATTTAGTATTTGTCAAAATAGGTTATTTTGACTTATTCGCCTACAGGTTTCAAAGCTGCAGCAGTCAGGCTACACAGTAAGGCCTGAAGCCATGTTTTGTCAGCCTGGTGGATGGCACAACATGCGGTGCAGTCTACAGATGGCATTTAACTTCACGTGCCAATGGTGTATTTCCCTATAGCATATGCTATCACTTTATTGAAAAGGTAAATATTTCAACTGGGGATTAGATTCAACCCTGTTTTATGTGTCCGAGAATAACAGCACTTGAGTGTGCAGAGTTTGGGGGCATGACTAAGATGGCGACCTGGAGAGTCACACAGGAGTGAGCTCCGTCCCGGCGCCCATTAAATCATTCAGATCTACACAGAAAAAATCCTCCCAAAGGGCTGCTTCAATGGTATACAGTGGTAACCAATGAATAGGGACCCAAATCTGGTACCAGCACCATTGAGACTGATTGCGTAGTGAGGCCTTTGGTCATCCGAGGCCGCCATTGCGGGCGGAGGCTGTGAAGTGGGTGGGATGGGTGCCCGCTGTGTTTTTTGCAGGGTGTGGATATGACGTTGGACATCAGCAACACAGTGGCAGGTCCAGCTGAGACGGACAAGCGCAGAAGGTAAGCGAGTCTCGGAGGAGCACTACGCACAAGTCCCCAGGGGGTAATACTGCCTCTAAGCACTGCGAGGAGCACATTTGGAAAGGACTCAGCAGACACTCTGTAAAGAATTTCATGCGCCTTCAGTGTTGAGCTTACACAGTGGCGAGTTCTTGGTTTTGTGGGAACGAGGGACCTTCCTTCTGGTTCTCTGCCACAAAAACATTGTGATGGTGATTAGGAAGATCAGCAGGCTCAAAAGGGAATGGACAGACCAGAAGAATACAGTTATAGTGAACATGAGCCAACAAGCTCCCAGCCCTAAACTACTAATACCCAAAGTCTTTCTAATGCAAATTGGAGGATGCTGATCCCAAACCAATAACTGCGTGTGATATAGAACTGAAAAACAAATGCATATTGGATAGTTCTCACTACCTACCTCTCCCACATTGTTTTTCAGCAGTCACATTGACCCAGCCGCCGATATAGCCATTTCAGAACCAATAGAAAGGTGGGAATATGTTACTTACCCTGTAAGCATATATTCATATCCTGTAATGCCGGAGATGCATATGCTTAGCATAATCCTGGCATCTATTGTTGGACTCAGACGTTTACAAGTGGTTTTCTTCGAAGAAGTTGTTTGAATCACATCGTATAGGGACTGTTTCTATAGTCTGTACTGCGCACATTCATCGGCTCCTTTGTTAAGATTTGATTTTATCTCATCAGATGAGCTTTAGGAGAGGAAGAATATAGTGACACAAAAGATGAGCATGCGAGTGAAAGGTATAGTAATGAAAATGGTAATAAATTATATACTTGAACCAATAACTACTGGGGAGGAGGGTGAATGCATATGAATCGAATGAACTACACACTACAAAAAGATGCTTACAGGGTAACCTTTTCCGTTCGTAGCATGTGTTGGCCGTACATACATATGCTTAGCATCGAACGTAAAGCAGTGCTTCCCATGAGCGGTGGTTAGCTATTGGTTGACGTAGATGTTTAAATGTTCATAATACAGCTTGACCCACTCTAGCTTGTTGATTAGCTTTAACATCAACACAATAGTGTTTTGTGAATATATGTGGGTTATTGCATGTAGCTGGATTACAAGCATCTGCTGGGAGGATATTTCCTAAAAAGGCCATTGAAGCTTCTACTTTGCGCATGGAGTGAACCCCTGGAGTTACAGTTAATACTTTGTTTGCTTTTCTGTAGCAAGTTTGAATACATCTAACAATCCATCTGGCTAATCCAGCTTTGGATATTGGAGATCCTTGCTGTGGCATTGTAAATGCAACAAAGATTTGTGTTTTGCTAAAAGATTTAATTCTCTATGAGGTACTTTAACGCCCTTTTAACATCTAATGTAAGTAGAGATTTTTCTTCTACTGAATACGGTTTAGGGAAAAAAACGGTAGTTCAATTGTTTGATTGGTGTGGAAAGCTTACACTACTTTTGGTAGAAATCTAGGGTTAGTACAAACTACTACATTAGTTGAAAATATTTGAAAGAAAAGCTATTCTAAATGTAAGGGCTTCAATTTCAATTACTTTTCCAAGAGAAGCGATAGTCACTAAAAAGGTCATCTTCCATGTGAGAAATTAAAAAAATCACAGGAATAGAGTGGCTCAAAGGGTAGGCCATTAAGTCTTGTGAGGAAAATATTAAGGTTCCAGACTGTTGCTGGTGGGGTGGAAGGTGGAATGGCTCTTGGGTCTTTCCATAAATGCTTTAACCCCTAGAACTTTTAAAGAGTGTCATGTGTTGTCCGTTTTGCATATAAGCAGCTAAAGCTGCTCAATGTAATCTGATTGATATGTAAGCAAGGCCTGCTTGCTGTAGATGAAAGAGATAACCAATACGATCTTGCACTGTTAATGAGGTTGTTGGATTTATTTAAAATATAACAACCAAATATTTTCCACTTTGCTGCATAGCATGCTCATGTAGTTGGTTTACATCCTTGTTTGAGAATGTCCATGCATTATTGTGGTAGATTAAGGAGCCCAAATTCCAAGAACTCAGAAGCCAGATCGCTAGATTGAGCAGTATGGGATTTGGATGCATTACCCTCCCTTGATCCAGACATAGAAGATGTGGCCAGAGAAGTCAGTTCACTTGTGGCACTACTGATAGTTGCAGCAAGGTTGTGAACCATGCCGGATGTGCCCATGTTAGGGCTATTAGAATGAGTCTGAGGGATGTCGATGTTAGCTTTTGCACCACATATAGAGCCAGTGGGACAGGGGAAAAAGCATAACCAAATATCCCTGACCAATTGGTCCTTAGGGCATTGCCTTTGGATTGAAGGGGAGGAAAGCTGGAGGCAAAGTTTTGTCACTTATGTGGCCACGGAAAAGAAGACTTGCCACATCTACTATGCTTTTGTAAGGAGTCACTGGAGGAAAGGAGACGGCTGCTAAAAGTCCTCTTCAACGAAAAAGGAATACACGTGCGGAGACCAGCCGTGTTGAACTGCATTGTGCATGGAGACCCACAGCTGAACTGTCAGCTGGTAAAATCTCTCATACAGGTGAAAATGAAAATGCCAAAACGGGGCTGCCCAGCATTTAACACCACAATCTCCATGAACTCCCATGGAAGCAGCCAGTCGGACCTGTAATGGCTGTTTGATTTTGTGATGTATGGCCCAATGCCGAATGGCCCTCTGCTTGCAGAGAGAGATGTAACAAGTGAGCCCCTCCTTTTTTTTTTACATAATGCATTGAAGTCAAGTAGTCCGTGCGTACTAGGACTACTTTATATGAAGATGATTATGAAAAGCTTTCAGGGTTAGTTGAATTGCTAGAAGTTGCAGATTACTGATGTAGAATAGTTTATGAAATGTTGACCATATACCGGGCACGGTGAGATTCTGCATGTCCCCACAACCCTGAAGGGATGCATCTGTGGTAATAGTGACTTGCGGAATTGGGGCTTCGACGGGCCGACCTGGCAACACATTGTTGCTGTTCCACCACTGCAAAGAGCGATAGGTCGCTGGACCTACCAACACCAGATCTTGTAGATGCTCCCCTGCTTGAGACCATTGTGATTGAAGAGTGTGTTGATGGGGACGCAAACGTAGTACAGCATTTGGTAGTATGTATTTGCATGATGCCATCATTCCTAGAAAGCTCATGAGTTTTTACAGTGAATGGATGATCGTGGTGGTTGAAAAAAAAGGTACTGTTAGCTGGACCTTTTGTACACCTTCTGGGCTGGGATAGGCTTTGGCTGTGACAGAGTTTAATGTTCAGCCTAGAAATGGTGGTATTTGCAAAGGTTGGAGGTGCGTCTTTGCTATGTTGAGTGTTAACCCTAAGTTGTGTAGAAGACTGATTACATGCTCCACGTCCTGTAGACATTGCTGTTTGGTAAGACTTTTAGAGAGCCAATCTACTAGATAGGGGAAAACATGTATACCCCCCCCCCCCCCCCCCTTCTGAGATGAGCTGCCACCACTGCGAGGCATTTGATGTATACCCTTGGAGCTGTAGTTAACCCAAATGGTAACACCTTGAATAGGTAGTGCTGTCTGTTGATTTGGAAATGGAGACAGCGCTGGTGTGCTGGAATGGGAATATGGAAGTAAGCGTTTTTGAGGTCTAATGCGGTCATGAAATCTTTGATGAAGCAATGGTATCGCATCTTGTAGTGCGACCATGTGAAAGTGTTCCGAAGGGATGCAACTGTTGAGTCGCCTGAGGTCTAGAACAGGCCTTAATGTTAAGTCATTCTTGGGAATTAGGAAGTATAGAGAGTATACTTAGTGACCCTGGTGTTGTTTGGGATAGCTTGAACATCCTCCTGGAGAAATTTAAGATGTGCTTATGGCATATTTTGTGTTTGTGGTGTTATTCTGGGTGGAGTATGTGAGCTCAAGACAATACCAGACTTTGATAGAGAGAAACCACTGATTGCTGGTGATTTGAGTCCATTGTTGATGGAATTGCTGTAGCTGTCCCTCTACTGGTGTTATATGCCGAGGGGGAGGCTTGCTTGGTCACTATTTAGTAGGTGTGGTAGACTTGGAGTTTGAACCACGACCTCTACCTTTATTGTTTTTGTAGTGTGAACTATAGCAGGTTCCTATGGAATATTGTGCCTGATATGAGCCCTGTTTTTGTGCATTACCTAAATCGGTTGAAGTACCAGGCCATGCCGCCCCGCTATAATGCCCCCTCTGAAAGGAAATCTTATGTTGGAAGGCACGTATTGCCTAGGCAGTATCGGAATCTTTTTTTTTTGTTGTTTTTTAGCATGTCATAGCCTTGTGTTTCAAACAAATACTGGCAATCGGAGGGTATATTTAAAAAATATTGTTCATCGTGCTTAAAAACCTGAAACCCTAAGCCAGGCCTGACGCAAGATGAGGATACTCGTGTTTATTTTCCTTGCATTGGTAAAAACAGAATCCAGTGCACACTGTATAATGGCATTTGATATAACCCTAGCTTCCTCTACCAACTAAATCCCTTTTTGGTGATACTGTTCTAGGAGGTGTTGCAGTAGCTACTGCATTTCATCCGATTGTGCCCGGTCGGTTATATCGGGATATTAATCCCACAGAGTTTGTGATGCCTAGGTGATTAGCTGCTTGCGCAGCCACACATTTTCCAGCTGCATCATATGTTTTGCTTTGTTTATCTCTGGGTGGGGCATCTCCAGTGCCTTGTGAGTTAGCCTTTTTTTCTGGCAGTGTGTACTACTAGTGAGTCAGAGGGCAATTGTCCCCTGATAAGCGCTGGGCCTGACGGACATGCCTTATTTTTGTTTTACCACCTTAGGAGTTAGGACCTGAACTTCACTGGCTGTTTTAAGTTTTCTTTTGTGGATTTGAGCATGAGCATGAGCTTTAACACAGGAAGGGATTACACAGTTGTGTGTGACCTACTTAGTGACCCCCACTAAAAAATCCTCTGCATATTCTAAAGTGTGGAGGCCCACTTAGTGATAGCGAGCTGCTCTACTGATCACATCAAGATATGATGTGGCATCATGAGATGGTGATGGTTTTGAGGGGTATAGGTCTGGATCAGTATCATCTCCTGGCTCTGCATCGTATTGATCCCAAGGATCCTATATATTGTCTGGGTCCCCTTGGGGATTTGGAAAATATGGTGTGTCATATTGTATTGTAATTGCATGTGTATAGAGCTTACTACCACAGACATTGAAGCTCTTTTCAAATCCTCCCCTGTATCAACGTCATCTGTTCATGACTGTGCAGGTGATGTGTGAGACTGTTTTGAAGGTAGGTGTTCCGGCGCCTGCGGACAAATTGGTGATAGTGCACGTGGCTGTAATATTGGAAACGAAGGTGGAGGAGACGACGACAAGAAGTAGGAGAAAAAATTATAGGGCTAGTGCCCTCTTTCCTTTCTTCTCTATTCGGGAGCCTTAGGCAGATCTGGCCCCATGATCTCTTTAGAGATTTTCTTCTTCTTTGGAAGTGATGGCCTAGGTGAGTGATATTTCAGTGCGAAGGGTGTCTGTCGCATAGGGTTCCCGTCTAGGGGAAATGAGTCACGGTAGACTGGAGTACGGGGTCTCTTTTTCTTTATTGACTCCAGTGAACAGGTAATATGGAGGTGAAGATGAAAACGTCTTCCTGCTTGTCCCGTGTTCTTTGTCTGGTAGGCTTCCCACTGGCTCTAGTTCCCCTCCGTTTCTCCAAGGCGAGAAGTATAAAAGGAAACAAAACACGGGGACACACTGGTGAGAAAAACGCGGTCCAACCAGATGGTGAACGGGGTAAGTGGAGTGGAGGATCACCGGGGCTGCCACCAAGTAATATTCACAAAAAGAAGAAAAGGAATATCCATAGGCGAATGTGAGAGGGCAAAAGGTAACAAAAAAACACCGGCGTCCATACACTCACGCCCCCTGTGACCACCCCAGCTCAAAACTACCCAGTCCCTCCCCGTGGAAAAGCAAAACCCAGGACTTGGTCCCGTACCTTTCCCAGCCACGCTCCTCCGGGAACGTGGCGAGTCGCGTCTCTGTTGGCCTCCTGGCTCCTTCGGGCGCTCGTCTCCGTCTTCTTCGGTCCCTCCGCTCGTTCTCTCGCCGTCTGTTCCACTTCCCCGCTTCCGCACTGTCTCCTTTTCTCCACTCCCGACTCCTCCATCGGCTTTCGCGCTGTCCTGTTCTTCCGGGGTCTCTTTACATATGAGCGCGTCTCGGGATTGGTTTGTTGTTGCTGACGTGGTTTTCGTGGTCTCCTCCTCCAGGCAAGTCCAGCTCGGGAAAAAGGGCCCGCTCTCCTCCTGTGGCCGCGGTGGAAACGAACAGACGTTATCGTCTCCACCCTGTTCCTCCTCCTGAGTGACCCCGTGACAGTGTCCCTGTATCATAGAGTGGCCATTTCGGCTACGAAGCCTTAGGGTGCTTTAGCGATGCCCAATTCTGCTTTTTTTTCGGCACTGGCACCGAAAAGACTCTCAGGGCTTTAAACTTTGACGCTTGTTAAGTGTTTTGCAGGCAGAGGGATGTGGGCCTGTTTTCGGAGACCACCATGGCACAAGAGCAGTGGGGTTTTGGAAGCCACCTTGGTTGGTTATGTCACAGTAAGGGAGGCTTTCGCCTGTGTACTCATGTGCCCTTGTGTGGAAAGTTCAGGGTCGGAGTCGGAGCTTTCGCCACTGCTAGACAACAGTATAGGGATATCCATCAGCAATTCCTCTGCGTCGGTGTCCTCGGTCTCGTGCTCTGGCTAAAATCGCCTGCTCCCCAATAACATCAGGTGTATTTTCAGTATGTTGTGTCTGCATGGTGGAGTGGGCCCAACGACATTCCCTTTGATGTTGAAGCACTTTCTTAGAGCAAAAATCCAGACACACCTACGTCACAGTCATACTTCGGAGACGAGCAAAGATTACACACCTTGTGCTGGTCCTGCCTGGAATACTTTGTGTGACACTTAGGGCAAAAGGTGAATGGAGTCTTTTCCATCCCGCGTCGCTGTCGAGTGTATGGAGGTCTTCGTTGTTGGAGTTGATGTCTAAAGTAGAAAGAGAGGGCGGGGCAAAGATGGCAGAGTGAGCGGATGTGCTAGGCTGGCGCTCCGTCCCTGACCCAGCCAAAGCACATTTGAACACACTCCCCTGGCTGGTGTTGAAGGTTAGGGGATCACAGAACATCTGGGGCAAACCAAGACTATCTGGAAGCCTGACCGAGTCTGGTTGGAGGTCTCACAGACAGAGGCCTGCACCGCGAGTACGCGGCGATGCATCCGGACGACGGCAGAAGCAAAGAAGCAGCGCCGGCCAGGAGGCTTGCGGCAATCCTTTTCTCCAAATGCTTAAAAGGGGTGGTTTTAGGTACTTGTTTTGAGATCAAGGGTCGTCTGGGTGCAATTACGTACATGTCATTTCACAATAGCCTCACTCTTAGCTCCAAAGTAACAACAGGAGGACTTTAGAGCTGATGCACTAGCTAAGGTCCTTCAGTCCCCTGACCAGGCAATTTTGGTGGGAGGAGATCTCAACATTGTAATGGATGCAATACAGGATCGCTCAGGGCAAAGAACTGGTCATACTGGGGTCGTTTCTGCAGAAGGGCTGACCTAGTTAGCAGACTGTGGGTTACGCAATGTTTGGCATTTGCAACACCCCGATAAATGGGACTATACTTTTTACTCTGGTGCGCATAAAACCTACACTCGCCTAGACCATTTCTTTGGCTGCCCGTGCCCTGGGAATGGACAACGACTTCTTCCATTGAGCACCGCTCAGTATCTCACTATGCTGCTATCACACTCACCTTAAAAGCCCACGCCCCCCCACCCAGCCCCTGCCATGCCGCCTACGTGAAATGCTGTTGCACTCCCCTGAATCAGGCAGACGATTCCTGACTATCTGGCCCATAAGGACACAGACAAGGTCCCCCTCGTCTCGGTTTGGGAAGCTCTCAAATTGGTAGCCCGAGGAGCTTTCATAGCCAAAGTGGCACACAAAAATAAGAACCGGAGAGATAAGAGGGAGGAGCTGGAGATGTTAGTATTGGAACTGGAGTCCATACACAAGCGCACTGGGGCTCCCAGAGTCTGGTGTAAAGTAGAACAGGAGAGACTGCAACTTAAATGCCTCGACTAAGATAGCTCCGAACACAAGATGCTTCGCCTCAAACATACATTTTATATAGGCACCAACAAAGGGGGGTGGATGCTGGCACACTGCCTGCACAGCAAGCAACACGCGAATACAGTCAAGACTATTCAAACGCGCACGGGCTCTGCAGTGTCTGAAGCCTCAGCCATCCCAGCTGAATTCCGGGCGTTCTATGCTAACCTATATGAGGGGGGGACTCCACGATAGTATCGGACTCCCAGACGTACAGTCTGCAACGATCACACCTCTGTCACCCGCTGAATCAGAGCTGCTCGACCAACCTATAAGAATAGATAAGTAATCTTGGCAATTGCAAGGCTGAAGCTAATGAAATCATCAGGCCCTAGGCCCATCAGCGCCATCTTTTTAAAGAAGTTTTGTAGGGAATTTACTCCACTTCTGACTCGCCTTTTCAATTCCCTTGCTGACACGGGCACGTTAACAGATACAATGCTGCAGGATTCTATTTCAGTGATCCCGAAGCCCGGGAAAGACTCTCAACTATGCAGCTCGTACTGCCCGATTTCCTTCCTCAATATTGAAGCGAAGTTGTTTGCCAACATCCTGGCACATCGCCTTAACCCCCTGATGCCCGGCCTCATAGACCCAGACAAGGCAGGTTTTATTACCTCGCGTCAATGTGGGGACAATACCAAATGCGTGTGTCATCTCATTGATAAAGTCCAGCACTCGCGGAAAGAGGCCTTTTTATCGGCTACTGATGCCGAGAAGGCGCTCGATCGAGTACACTGACCCTGTTTGCTTACAACTCTCAGGTGCTTCGGGTTGGGGGAGCGATTCAAGAGGTGGATTAAAGGCATATACAGTACTCGTGGCATGGTGGTTCGAGTCAATGGCGTGTGCTCCAGCAAATTTACTGTGGGAAGAGGTACAAGGCAGGGTTGCTCGCTCTCCCCGCTCCTCTTTGCCTTTTATATGGAGCCCTTCGCACAGAGGCTGCAAGACGATCCCAGGGCTTTGGGCATTCTGTTTGGGGCTGATCATCATTTGATTAGTCTCTACACGGACGATCTATTCTCTTTCACCTACCCCTGTCCTCGCTTCCAGCCATTATCTCGGGGCTAAGTGCATTTGCAGCTGTTTCGGGCTTCAAAGTAAACTCCCTGAAATCAGAAATACTAAACCTCACCGTAAACCCAGGCACAGAGAATATTCTACGTTCCCAGTACGACCTCCAGTGGGTGGAGGCTGATCTCCCCTACCTGGGATTAGCGCTGGCTCTGAGTCTCACTAAAACTGCGCAGGCTAACTACTCCAGACTCTTGGTCACAATTCGTAGGGACCTAGATCAATGGGAACGCTTACCTCTCTCGTGGTTGGGCAGAATAGCCACAGTGAAGATGAACACCCTAACCCGTGCCCTCTTCATTTTCCAGACACTTCCCCTCTCTCCCCCACCGGGAATGATACACAATCTCCAAAAAGATTGATCACTTTATCTGGGGAAAGTGAAAGCCCAGATTACAACAACAATTGCTGCAACGAACTAAGCAAGAGGGGGGCTTGGCAGTGCCTCATGTCTTACGGTTCTACCAAGCAGTGCAGCTGAGATACCCGATAAGAGTGGAATTGACGAATGATAGAAAAGCACTGGGTCTTCATCGACCAAACGGTAACGAGTTCACTTATTTGGAGAGGCTCCCCCATGCCCACAGATCCTGGAGTCTCTACTAATCACCAGTCAACAGCCCTACACTGAAAATATGGGATAAAGTAGTGAAGACTGCTGGGCTTTCATTCTTCCCTTCCCCCATGACCCCTCTGTTTGCAAACCCAGAGTTTCCCCCCGGTTTTTCTCCGGGCATTGCTAAGCGTTGGCTGGTGGTGGCTGCAAGCGAGTTGGCTGCCTCTTTGATCACAAAGGTCCCATTCCATTTGAGCTACGCCTCGCTCGAGCAAGACAGATTCACCCACACTCAGCTGACCCATTGGTTGTTCCACACAGAGATGTGCCCTAAAGCTAGCAGACCTATGACCCCCTTTGAGAAATGGTTGTTGCTCAAAGAGGATAACAAGAAACTCATATCTGAAATCTATCGCTGCTTGATGAAAACATCCCACACCCACAAGACTACAGGCCTGATCCAATGGAAACACAATAAGGAGCTCTAGAGGGAAAGAAACCCAGGTCGCCCTCCACTCAAACAGTCTGTCACTACAAAGACCTGGGTGTCAGAAGGTTTTTAATGCCATACAGATTGGTTCTAACCTTATAGGTCTTTAGTACTCCCCCTAGTCAGAAGCTCTTTTGGGGTAGTTGCCAACTAGTTAGCTACCTTCACTTTCTTAAAAAACAAAAAACGATAAACGGTTTTACTCCAAGCAGTCTCACAAATGATCGTGAAGGTGTCTAAACTCATGTGTAGTACACCTGAGGTTTCTCAATTCAATTAACTAGTGAGGAAACCGTGAATAAACACATGAATGTGCAAAAAATGTGAAAGAGACGTGATGGCACCTCACGTGCGCAACCCCAATTGAGCCTGCTGGCTGGTACTCGTCAGCATTGCCCACTCTTCTCATCATCGGCAGCCATCACGCTCCAAAATAATAATAACGAGGTGTCCAAAAAGATAAAGCCAAAACAAAAACAAGTGGTGCGACTTAATAGTGAAGATTAAAAAGTGAAACAGGTACACCCACTATAGGTTCAAACTTTATTCCGCCTTAGGAGTGCACCTACTTCAATGTTTAAAAAGGTTGCTGAATATGCATACCCTTCTTATATGCCAACATGTTTCATCGCCTGGAGTCTTTCTGGCGATTTCGTCAGGGCAACAACAGTCGCTTGGCACACGATAGGGACACTTCTTAAAATCACATTCGGAGACTGCCAAAAGTAAAAGACATACACACACAACACTTAACTATGGTGTTCATCCCTTCTTCCTAGATCCACACGGACTCTATTGCGTGTGTCTATAAAACATTACTCCCTTACCCTCGTGGAGCCTTGGCCTCGCGTACCAGCTCAATGAATGAGGTCACCAGTAGGCTCCTTGTGTGAGTCCTCGGGGTTTTGTGTGGCATTCCACCGTAATGCCAATCTGTTGATAATTTTAAACAATTACTCAGAATATTCTTGTGTTCTATTTCAGCCTATTATATGGTCACCCTCGCCATACTGATGTTCGTATGTCTTCGGGTACTCAAAAAAACCCTTAAAATCATGTCAGACTGCTAGTATTCCCTCTGTAATGCAATCACCCTCTCTCATCGGCAGGCCAGCCCCATTCCATCCTTAAAAATGAGTAATGTTCTGACTAGTACATAACCCGGTCTCTCATGTTATCAGGGGATAGTTTCATGGCCTCTAACACTGAAACAGATACAACATGCTGTTTCAGTGTTAGAGGCCTGAAACTATCCCCTGATAACATGAGAGACCGGGTTATGTACTAGTCAGAACATTACTCATTTTTAAGGCTGGAATGGGGCTGGCCTGCCGATGAGAGAGGGTGATTGCATTACAGAGGGAATACTAGCAGTCTGACATGATTTTAAGGGTTTTTTTGAGTACCCGAAGACATACGAACATCAGTATGGCGAGGGTGACCATATAATAGGCTGAAATAGAACACAAGAATATTCTGAGTAATTGTTTAAAATTATCAACAGATTGGCATTACGGCGGAATGCCACACAAAACCCCGAGGACTCACACAAGGAGCCTACTGGTGACCTCATTCATTGAGCTGGTACGCGAGGCCAAGGCTCCACGAGGGTAAGGGAGTAATGTTTTATAGACACACGCAATAGAGTCCGTGTGGATCTAGGAAGAAGGGATGAACACCATAGTTAAGTGTTGTGTGTGTATGTCTTTTACTTTTGGCAGTCTCCGAATGTGATTTTAAGAAGTGTCCCTATCGTGTGCCAAGCGACTGTTGTTGCCCTGACGAAATCGCCAGAAAGACTCCAGGCGATGAAACATGTTGGCATATAAGAAGGGTATGCATATTCAGCAACCTTTTTAAACATTGAAGTAGGTGCACTCCTAAGGCGGAATAAAGTTTGAACCTATAGTGGGTGTACCTGTTTCACTTTTTAATCTTCACTATTAAGTCGCACCACTTGTTTTTGTTTTGGCTTTATCTTTTTGGACACCTCGTTATTATTATTTTGGAGCGTGATGGCTGCCGATGATGAGAAGAGTGGGCAATGCTGACGAGTACCAGCCAGCAGGCTCAATTGGGGTTGCGCACGTGAGGTGCCATCACGTCTCTTTCACATTTTTTGCACATTCATGTGTTTATTCACGGTTTCCTCACTAGTTAATTGAATTGAGAAACCTCAGGTGTACTACACATGAGTTTAGACACCTTCACGATCATTTGTGAGACTGCTTGGAGTAAAACCGTTTATCGTTTTTTGTTTTTTAAGAAAGTGAAGGTAGCTAACTAGTTGGCAACTACCCCAAAAGAGCTTCTGACTAGGGGGAGTACTAAAGACCTATAAGGTTAGAACCAAACTGTATGGCATTAAAAACCTTCTGACACCCAGGTCTTTGTAGTGACAGACTGATCCAATGGAAGACAGAACTTGAGCGTAGTCTCACAGATTAAGAATGGGGAGATATAGTCTATAGGACGCACCACACGAAACCAAGTAGGTCACACCGAAAAAGCATACAAAATTAGTTCATACTCGTACTACATCCCTGTACGCATTCAGAAACGGAACGTTTTATGCGATGGCCAGTGCTGGCGAAGCTGCGGCAACCCCGGGACTCTGATACTCTTCCTGCGGTATTGTCCCAAGCTCACAAGATTCTGGGAGACTGTCCTGGGCAACATTGATAGCGCCTTTAAAACTGAACTTACCCAATTCCCTGCAAACATTCTCCTGGGGCTCCCAAACGCCCGTACATACCCACTCCAGTCCACTAGAGGCCGACAGATCGCTCTGGTCCTTAATGCAGCAAACATGCTACTTTTGGCAAACTGGGGTTCAGACAAAATCCCGGACCACAGACAATGGCGCCATCAGCTCAGGTCCTTGTTGCGAATGGAAAGGTTGTAAATGGCGGCCAGCTCTTACCCTACAACATTTGCAAAAATATGGTCATCATTCATCACTACCCTATCCAAAGAGTTCAGGAAACTCATGTCCATCATACCTGCGTATCCTCGGACGTTTGCTTCACGATCAGGGGGAGGTCCGGGCCTCATGAACTCAAGGACTCTGAATAGGGGCAGGCCAAATCAGACACTTTACAAACCTGGTATAGTCTAGTCGGAAGGGGAGAAGGTGGGGGTGGGCAAGGGTTAGTTCAATTTCCTTTTGTTTCTTCCTTTGTTGTTCTCGGCATGCAAAGCATTCTACCGCACTCAGCGATTCTGTACTAAAGCCATTGCTATACAAAGTTAATTTGATTATGATGACCTATGCATTTTTTATTAAGCTTGGACGGCCGCTATCTCATGTTCCCTATACACGGCCGGCCCATTCTGGTTTGTAGGCAACATCCTGTGTATTACCACGCCCTCTCAGCGGTTACTAATTTTACGTCTTTGCATCTGCTCATTGGTAAACAAGTGACTTTCGCAGGCGGCCCGTAATAAGTTGTAGGAGGTTTGCTGTGTATGTCAATTGCTTTATGGTTTGCCAATAAAAAAAAGATTTGATCCTATAGTAGAAAGGGGCATCGTACCAGTACCAGGCAGGCGCATCAAAAATGTAAAGGAACACCAGTCATTGTAGTGATTGTCAAGGTTTTCGGCGACGGTTGACAAAGAAACAGGGTACTGAAAAGGCCTTGTGGTAGGAATCGATAAACAAAACAACCTGATGAACAAGTTACTTACCTTCCGTAACGATATATCTGTAAGAAACATTAGTTAGTTAGATTCCTCACCTTAGAATATCCCCAGGCGTTAGGCTGGATCAGGAAAGATTTTTCGTCAGCAATACCCTTGCACGTCGCTAGGCGTCGTCTGCGGCTCCGCATCCGTCGTCGGCGTCGTGATCGCCTGGATGACGCCGGGGTACTTGGACGTCGCCCTCGCGCGCTGACGTCAGCTCTTGTACATAGCTTTCCGCGCCAGGAACGCAGAGCCATGCAAGAGACCGACACTGGTGCCCTGCGACCCAAGATCACACCAGAAAGTCCTGGAGAACAGAACGGCCAAAGAAGCCGTCTCTCCGGACTTGGCTGTCCAGGCAATAGTGTTTGGCAAACGTGTGCAGCGAGGCCCACGTTGCTGCCTGACAGATGTCCTGCAAGGGGACTTCCCAGCCCAGGGCAGTTGTCGCCGCTGTGGCCCGGGTGGAATGGGCCCTCAGCCCTACAGGAGGTTCCTTTTTAGCTAAGGAGTAACAGGCCTTGATACACAAAACGACCCACCGCAAGATGGTTCGTTTGTGCACCGCCCGCCCCTTCTTAAAGCCCATGTAGCCAACAAAGAGTGTGTTGTCCACCCGGAACTGTTTAGTGCGGTCCAGATAGAAATACAGCGCCCGCTTTGGTTCCAGACGGTGGAGCCTCTCTTCCTCCTTCGAGGGATGCGGAGGCGGAAAGAAGGTGGGCAGAGTAACAGACTGTCCGATGTGAAAGGCAGTTACCACCTTAGGGAGAAAGGAAGGACGAGTCCTGAGAACAACTTTGTCCGGATGGACAGAAAGGAAAGGAGGCTTAGAAGAGAGCCTGGAGCTCACTCACCCGTCTAGCAGAGGTGATGGCAACCAGGAAAGCAGTCTTAAGAGTGAGAAGACGAAGGGGACAATTATGAAGTGGCTCAAAGGGAGCGCACATCAGAAAGGTCAAAACAAGGTTCAAATCCCACTGAGGCATTACGAAAGGGGCAGGAGGAAACATGTGAGTAATGCCCTTAAAGAATGGAGAAACAACAGGGGATTTGAAAAGAGAAGGCTGATCAGGAAGCTGTAAGAAAGCAGAAATAGCAGAAAGATATCCCTTGAGGGTGCCCAGAGCAGAGCCCTGCTGGGCCAAGGAAAGAAGAAAGAAGAACCTCAGAAAGAGGGGCGGAAAGGGGATCCACAGCCTTTGCTGTGCACCATGCCACAAATGTATTCCACCTGCAGGCGTATACCGATTTTGTGGAGGGACGCTTGGCTGCCAGAATAACATTACAGACTTCAGGAGGCAAGTCAAATGGCATCAACTGCCGCCGCTCAATCTCCACGCATGGAGGTGGAGACTGGGCAGGTTCGGGTGGAGGACCATCCCCTGCTGTTGTGACAGAAGGTCCTCCTAAAGAGGCAGTCAGATCGGGGGATCGATCGACAGACTGAGTAGCTCGGGATACCAGTATCTTCGTGCCCAATCCGGAGCCACCAAGATGACTTGGGCCCTGTCGCGCCTGATCTTCTTCAGCACTCTGGGGAGAAGTGGTGTAGGCGTACAACAGACCGCAACTCCACTCGCGACGAACGGCGTCCCCAAGCGAGTGCCGCCTTGGAATCTCCAACGCGCAGAACTGCTGAAATTGCGCGTTCTCTTCGGTGGCGAATAGATCTAACCAAGGCTCTCCCCACTGCCAAAAGAGCCCTTGCGCCACATCCGAGTTTAGACGCCATTCATGATCCATCATGCACCGGCAGCTGAGTTCATCTGCTCTGGCGTTCAGAGAGCCCGCCAGATGTTGAACCACCAGGGTGATGCCCTGATGTTCCAGCCATGTCCAGAGGCGCAGAGCCTCCTGACAAATGGTCCGTCCACAACCCCACCCGCCCTGTTTGTTGCACTACCACATGGCGTTGGTGTTGTCCGTGAACACCTGCACTACACTTCCCCGGACCGAGGGAAGAAATGCCTTTAGTGCAGGTCGGATGGCCCTCAGCTCCAGAAGGTTGATATGGAGCCGGGACTCTGCCGGAGACCAGAGGCCTATGATCTCCGCCTCTCCCATGTGGCCCCCCCATCCCAGGAGGGACGCATCCGTCACTACTACGTGCTCCGGTTGGAGTAGGAAGAGGGATCTGTCACTGACCAATCTCGGTCAGTGAGCCACCACTGCAACTGTCTCGCAGTGCCCTCCGAGATCAGGACATGGTCGGACAGGTTGCCCCGATGCTGGGCCCACTGAAACTTCAGGTCCCACTGCAGAGCCCGCATTCGCCATCTGGCGTGATGCACCAACAGGATGCAGGAGGCCATCAGACCCAGAAGCCGCAGCACCAACCTGACCGAAACCCGGGATGGAGGCCGAAAGATGGGAATCAGAGCCTGAATATCCCGAACCCGCTGTTCCGGAGGATAGGCCCGGAACTGCGCCGAGTCCAGAACCGCTCCGATGAAGAGGAGCTTCTGGGAGGTACTTAGATGCGACTTCGGCACATTGATGGAGAACCCTAGCAAATGCAAGAGGTCGGCCGTAGTCTGGAGGTGGGAGAAGACTGTCTGGGGCGAGCCCGCCTTCAACAACCAGTCGTCGAGATAGGGGAAGACTGGCACCCCCAATCTGCGCAGATTAACTGCGACCACCGCCATCACTTTCGTGAACACCAGAGGGGCACTGGTGAGGCCGAAGGGGAGCACGGTAAACTGAAAATGCTCTTGGCCCACCGTGAACCGCAGGTAACGCCGGTGGGCCGGCAGGACGGGGATGTGGAAATATGCGTCCTGCAAGTCCAACGCTACCATCCAGTCTCCAGGGTCTAGGGCAGCCAGAACCTGAGCTAAGGTGAGCATCTTGAACTTCTCCTTCCGGAGGAAGGCGTTGACGCTCCTGAGGTCCAAGATAGGGCGTAGGCCCCCTTTGCCCTTCTTGGGAACCAGAAAGTAGTGGGAATAACAACCACAACCTACTTCTGGACCAGGAACGCGCTCGAGGGCCCCCTTGGCCAAGAGGGCCGTAACTTCCTCCTGCAGAAGTTGCAAGTGATCCCCCGACATGCGGTGGCATGGCTGGAGGGGTCGCCTCGAAGGGGAGGGAGTAGCCCCTTCAGACGATTTGCAGCACCCACCTGTCCGATGTGATGGAGCGCCAGTGGAGCAGGTGATGGCGAACTCTACCTCCCACTGGCGTGGAATGGGCCTGAAAGCTCGGACTAAAAGGGCTTTGAGGCGGATGCTGCTGCGGTAGATGTGGATGGACCGTCACGTTGACCCCCAGTACCACCACGGCAGAATCCGCGACCGTGCGGAGGTTTGCCGTAGCCCTGGAGTCCATAAAGCGCTCCAGCACACCATCCGCTTTGTCGCCAAAAAGGCGACTGCCAACGAAGGGCATGTCCATGAGGGTGCTCTGGACATCCCCAGAAAAACTCGTGGACCGCAGCCAGGCGTGGCGACGAAGCGCCACCGTGGTCGACATTGCCCTGCCCAGCAAGTCCATTGTGTCCAGTTCACATCGGATGGCATGCCGTGCCGCATCCCGCCCTTCGGCAAGAGCCTGCGCGAGTCGTGTCCGGGCCTCCTCCGGACACTGGGGCAGCACGTCCTCCACCGTATCCCACAGGGAGTGGGAGTAACGGTCCAAAAGACACGCGGTGTTGATAGACCGCAACCCCAAACTAAGAGAGGAGAACAGCTTCTTCCCAAACTGTTCTAGCCTTTTGGATTCCTGATCCAGGGGAGCGGACGGGAAGGAGGTCTGGGAGGTAGAGGCCTGGATAACCAGGCTCTCGGGCGTGGGGTGTTGGGACAGAAAACCGGGGTCGCCCGGTGCAGGCGGTGGCGCCGGGCCACGTTCCAGTCCACAGGAGGAACTGTGGAGAGCTTGGACCAGGTGCTCTTCAGAACGTCAATGAGTGCCTCATTGAACTGCAGCAAAGGCTCCAAGGAGCTTGCTGACGGTTGAAGCACTTCGGTGAGGAGGTTCATCCTCACGGCCACAGCAGGCAGCTCTAGCCCAAGGGCTTCGGCCGCCTTGCGCAGCACCACAGAAAATGCAGCACCTTCTTCTGAAGCCAGGGTCGGCGGAGAGATGAAGCCAGTGTCAGGGGAGGTGTCAAGACCACTGGCATCCCCCAGCTCGTCTGCCCAGTCGTGAGATAACTGGCTCTGCCGGGCCAGAGGGTCCTTGAGCCCCTCCCAGTCGTCACTGTCATCCGATTCCTGGTATACAGGTGGAATGATCGGAGCCGGGCGGAAGATGAAATTGCCACCCATCGGTGTCGGGAGCAGCGCCGGACGGCGCCGCTCCGACGCCGGGGCCGGTCCCGGACCCAGACTAAACTGGGGAACGGGGTCGTCCGGGGACGGCGCCAGGGGTGGCACTGGAGGAGTCGGCGCCGGCAGAGGGGTCATGAGGTCGACCGGTGCTGACTGGGATCCAGGCCTGGATCCCCCGGGGACCTGCGGCGTCGGGACCGGAGTCGACAACGGCGCCGGGGCCGGAGCCGCCGGCTCGCTAGGCCTCCCAGTCGAGCCTGCGGGGCCCGAAGGCGCGCCGGCAGACGTCGATGCCGAAGGCGCGCCGGCAGGCGTCGATGGCGGAGCCAGGTTGCTCACGGCCATGAGGAAAGCACTGACCTCCGCCAGAGTCGCGTCAGTCCCAGGGACTGGAGGGTATGGGGACGGACGAGACTTCCGTGGCTCCGTCAGAGCCGCGCGGGTGGTGCCACCCAAACCAAGGAGTCATTAGAGTGATGCCGCTTTTTCGACTTCTTGCTGTGCTTCAACTTACCGAATTTCGAAGACTTGGGCCCCAACGAGCGGTGGTGGCTGCGGCTCCGCGACCGGTCCCTCGACCGGGACCTTGAGCGGCGCTGAGCCGACTGCCGCAACTCGAGTAGCTTGAGGGACCGCTCCCGCCTAGCTTTCGAAGTGAAGGCCCGGCAGTCGAGGCACGACTCGGCGTCGTGGTCGGTTCCAAGGCAATAGAGGCACCGGTGGTGGTGGTCCGTGACCGACAGTCGGTGACAGGAGTCACAAGCCTTAAAGCCAGGCATCCCTACCGGCACCAGAGTCGAGGTCGACTGGAAATGGAACCAAAAGAGTTCAAAAAAGTTTGGTCAAAAAGTGACTAAAAGGGTATGCTCTTCCCGGATCGGCGCTTACTGGCGCGGAAAAAAGAAGAACTGACGTCAGCGCGCGAGGGCGGCGTCTAAGTACTCAGACGACGTCATCCCGGCGATCACGACGCCGACGACGGACGCAGAGCCGCAGACGACGCCTAGTGACGCGCAAGGGTATTGCTGATGAAAAATCTTTTCGGATCCAGCCTGACGCCTGGGGATATTCTAAGGTGAGGAATCTAACTAACGTGTTTCTTTCAGATTATTAAACCTGCTGACAAGGCCGGAGCAATTGTGGTACAGGAAGTTAATGCATATAGGACCGCATGTCTGTCCCTCCTCTCGGACAAGAGGCATTACAAAAAAATACAGAGGGACCCTACAGCACGTTTACTAAAAACAGATCTACAATCACCACTGAAGCACTTGAGAGGAACTGATCATAAAAAATAAGAATCCTGAATACGCAAGAACATACAACCCCCTTATTCTACACCATCCCTAAGATACACAAAGGAAAAACTCCTCCAACAGGAAGGCCCATTGTCTCTGGCATTGGGTCCGTTTTGGAACCTCTCTCGAAGTACACAGAGTAGTTTTTGCGTCCTCTTGTTACGACAATCAGGTCATACGTTAGGGATACGAAGCATCTGCTTAATATCCTAGCAGAGTTTGACTATGACCCACTGAGTGAGACAATGATGTCTGGACGTGGAAGCCCTGTATACAAGCATTCCACAGGAACAGAGCCTGAGGGTGATTGAAAATATACTCTGCACACAAGAGTGGCCCTGGGAGGCGCCTATCAAGTGGATCTTTGAACTCATGCATATTGCCCTAACGGAAAATTTCTTTAGATTTGAGGATCAACTCTACTTACAAGTACATGGGACTTCCATGGGCAGTACTTTTCCCTCTAGTATTGCCTGTCTATACATGAGCCAGCTGGAGGACAAACATCTGAACAAACAATCCGTTCGCAGGAAATATCCGCAGCTGGCTGAGATATATAGATGACATCATCATATGACATGGAGACCAAGACAGCACAGCGGTACTTGGAACATGGATTAAAAACCTTAATCCTTTCCTGAATTTCACAATCACAACAAGATGGTTTCATTTCTGGATATCAACATCTTAGCCAGAAAAGGTAAATTGGAGAGCACGTTGTACACTAAACCTACTGATCGCAACAGCCTCATGCATTTCGACAGTGCCCACCCTCGGTCACTGAGAGAGAGTCTGCCTATTGGGCAGTACCTGAGAATACACAGAAACTGCTCAGATCTGGAGAGTTACAGCAAGGAAGCGGATAAACACACAATGAAATTAAGAGAGAAGTCATACCCTAAAAAGGTGATTGAACAGACACAGACAAGAGCTCACAATACACCACGAGCTGCTCTACTAGAAACGAACACAAAAAAAGACACAAAAGCTCTAATATGTTGGTGCGCCTTAGGGGCAATTGGAATAGTGAAGGTCTTGAGCTTGATGATGAAGATTGGCAGGAAGCGGTTTCTTTCCCTAGGGTGGTGGCGTCTCAGGCCAGACTTAGGCTGGTACAGCTTAATATTCTCCACATGACATATGTAACGGGTCCCGGGCTGGTTCGCATGGGGCGGGCGGATAGCGAGTTGTGTAGGAGGGGGTGTGGTGACACTGGGACTTTCTTCCATATCCTTTGGGGATGCCGGCGGATAGAAGCATATTGGAGGGATGTGCACCGGGTTATGCGGGCTGTGCTGGGCGTAGACATCCACCCAGAGGCGCGAAGGTGCCTGCTAAATGTCTGGGAGCCTAATGACCTCAACACGTACACTCAACAGTGGGCCACGCTAGCGTTTATGGTAGCGAAGAGAAACATCGCGCAGTTGTGGGGCGCGGCGCAGTAACCTGGGCTTGGGAAGTGGAGAGAAGATCTAGATTGGTGCATGTGGAGGGAGAAGTCGGTGTTTGTTGCCAGGGGCTGCCCTGGAAAGTGGATCAAGGTATGGGAAGCCTGGAACCACTATAGAGATGATTTATGTCCCCCACCGAGCAGGCATATGGTAGATGAGGCTCAGGCATCCCCCTGATCGCTAGGGAAATTTGCTGATAAAATGTCTTGCAATGTGTATTACGTGGCCATTTGTACCTTGCTCTCGCCTGTTGCTAAACATTTGTGGTATGACTGTCGAATTGGTTTAATAAAAAGAATTACAAAAAAAAAAAAAAGCTCTAATATGGGTCACCACCTGTTCTCGTCAGCGAACGCCATGTAGAAAATAATCAACAACAAATGGCACATACTGACCTAAAAAAAAAAAACGGACTTTTGAGAAATCCATGTTCTCATTTAAAAGCAATAAGCGTATTAGGAACACCCTGATCCACACTGACAGTTGGAGACAAAAACAAAACACACAACTCACACTGTGGAGCCAAATGCAGGTGAAGGGAGATTACCCTTGTAGCTCATTTGTGATGTCAGTTCACCACCCACCAAAGTCACAGAAACCTGAAGCACACCTTCCTTTGTCCAGGATGTTTTTGTAAATCAAGTTCATCAGTTTCGGCGTGCATACTCTCTTGAGGCGCTCCATTCCTTTCGCACTTTATGAAATTGCACCGAAATATGACACGCTCATTTGCGTGTCAAAAAAGCTGCACAGCCTGATACACATTTGTAATCCATTTAGACACGTACTCAATAGTTCTCAAAGTTAATCCCATTTATTTTCCATATTTAATCCATTTTTGTCCGTCACGTCAAGGATATAAAGTTTTATTTTTTCTAGCATTTTCATTAGCACAGGAATTGCCCATACAGGCCTATTCACAGGCACGTATCAACTTCATTCCTCTGTATTATAGACCTTCTTCAGGTGTATCTAGAAATGGTTAAAAAACATTTGTTACTCTCGCCTTTAGGTTGATAAAGCCTTTACAGTGGCAAAATGAGCTGATTTGCATATGGCCATGTCTGAACTGGGGTGGCAGAGTGGGCTAAAGAACGGTGATGGATTAAACCCAGATCAGTTGACTGGGGGTGAGTGCTTGCAATGTTCAACACTCCGTCCATCATTTCCTTTGGTTTTTGCTTTGTTCGCCATAAGTTGGCAGGGTATGCTCAGACGCGAGTCCCTTGCTCACTTTGCCACTGGATTGAAGCAAGCCTGGCTGAAGACGGCTGAAATGCCATAAGCCGGTCCTAGGAAGCTTGTTTCCAGTCCAGGGAAGACATGGCTTGGCAGTTCGGGCTGGACTGTTCCCATGAGGCACAGGGTCAGACTGATTTGCATATGGCCATGTCTGAACTGGGGTGGCAGAGTGGGCTAAAGAACGGTGATGGATTAAACCCAGATCAGTTGACTGGGGGTGAGTGCTTGCAATGTTCAACACTCCGTCCATCATTTCCTTTGGTTTTTGCTTTGTTCGCCATAAGTATATGTGGGGCATCGTCGGGTACAAGGACCTGATTGGGCAGCACATTGCTCGGGGGAGAGCTTGCACCAGAATTAGTGTGGTCTTCAGGGTCAAGCAATGTAGGCTGTCTTACAAGGGGATGTGGTTCTAATGATAGCCTACGCTCAGTAAGAGCGATTTTGTGGATAAGGGCTGACTCTGCCCTTAGAAGAAAGGCATCCAATGTCCCTACCGCTCCTTGACGTGCTAGTGATTTCTTTTTTGCTGTTAGTTTCTGCACCATTTTCCTCGACAAATTAGGTTTACACAGCCCAGTACTGCAATGCAATTAAATGGCCTCGTACCTCAGTTCCTGAATCCCAGTTTGCGTTCTCTGGGCCCAATAGTCCGGGTATAGGTCCGTAGATGTCCAGTGTACCAGATTGAAAAAACCTAGCTCGGCCTTTTTCGGTTGTTGACGGGTGCAGATGGGCCCGGGCTTTGACCGGGCGCAGATGGGCCCGGGCTTTGACCGGGCGCGACCCGGGCACGCCTGAGCGCGTCCTGAGCCTCCTGGCGCTTCTACAATGACGTAGTGGTTGTGTGCCAAACAGCAGGCTGGGAGTTGCGGTCCCCCTGGACCGTGCGCGTCGAATGAAGGCAGATGGCAGGTGTCCGCAGCCCCCCTGGGCAGGAATAGCAGCAGGAATGGCAGCAGATGTTTAGCGGTATGTGGCAACGCAAAGAAGTGGAACCCAAAAGCTAATTTTCCCCCAACCAAAACTAAACAGCATAGTGGGTGACAGATAGGGTGCCTTTTACACTCAAAACACACAAAAAAAAAAAAATATGCTCAGCCCCCAGGTTTCCATTTAGTTGACAGTCGAACTGCGGGCCACCATCTTGCAGGCTTCATGAGAGACAAACAATCCCCACGATTCTGAAGTGAAGGAATGTACTTCCAGAGCCTCATGACTGTTTGCTAGCAAAAATCTGATCGAACAAAAAAGTCAATGCCGCTAGCATTTATCGGCTGCTTAGGAGTGGCAGCCCAAAAGATCTCTTCCTGCAGAAAAAAATTACTGATGTAGATCAGTATAGCCCAAGGGTGCCTGGAGGGCTTGCTGGTAAGTCGGAATGGAAAACTATGTGCAAGCTGTATCACAAAGTCCATATCCCAATCGCTCAATGCATGAAAGGCCTCTCGGAACAGGCAAATAAAGCCATGGGGATTATCCCCTTCTGCCCCCTCATGAACACCCATCAGGAATACCCAGTAACCGCAGATTTCGACGAGACCTGTTCTCAGAGTCCTTCACCCTTGAGGATAGAGTAATCCCAGAGCTACTGGTATCCACTACCTTTTGAAGAGCTGGTTGGGAAGCTTCAACTATTCCAAGTCGTAGTTGAACAACATCCATGTTTTTAGGCAGCTTCCGGAGAACCATTTGAGTCTCGAAGAGTGCGGCCTTCAGAGCAAGTGAATTGAGATAATCCTATCAATGCTGTGAAAGGAGACTATAGATAGCCCCCAATGTTTGGGAATCATGAACCGAACCAGCGGGGTGGGGTACCCAGAGGAGGATGGGGGCTCCCTCTCCGCATCCTGATCTGAAAGTGAAGATGGTATAGCTGGGGGAGCCGCCCCCAGGGAAGAGTGGTTCTTTGGAGTCAGCTCAGTCCCATCAGGAACCCATAACAACTCATCTTCCACCTCTGATTAGGCATCAGGATTGACTACACCTTGATCGAATGCCGTCAGCACAAGGCCCTCATCTTGATGCACTGGCAGGCTGCTACACCTGCTCCTTCATCGAGATGAAGTAGCTGAGGAATCACAAATCCCAGATATCGTGCTTAGAAGCTTAGAGCGGCTACAGCCAGAACTAGAGGCCAGAGCCCGTTGAGAGGCCTGGTCCAGACCCTCCTCCCAGTCACGGCCAGATTTGTGGAGGAAAAAAAAGCATCTTGATGTGAAGGCTCATCCCCTTTAAGCCCACTATGGGTGGGCTTAAAGGCACCCCCAACAACCCCCCCCCCCTTATCAGGCATTAGGTGTTTTTTCCCTGTTTTAGAGGAGGCATCCATACCTGCTTGACACATTTTCTTTGGCCCTCCTTTGACAGGCGTCTACTCGAAATCCTTGTTGTACCTCTACAGCGTCCCCACATTGGAGCCAGAGCCTTCTTCCTCCTCGGTACCCCCTCTACTCTAGCCACCCACAGGCTACGCATTCGCCGCCCAGCCAGCAACAATCTATCCAGCAAGGAGGCTCTCCCATGACGGAAATTAAGGTACGGTGATTGAAGATTTAGTCCCACAATAAAGTAGCACCGCAAACTGGCAGAAACAATCCTTCCCCCTGTGGCTTGGGGAACACACCGATTTCCCACAGGGCTGCAGCGCCAAAATTTCATGATCCTCCTCAGCCGACATGCAAGGCAAATGCAGTCAGTTAAGACCAGCCAACCGAGACCCAATAGCATGCTTAAGTGCTTCTCACGCAAGCTCCAGCAGGAGCCAATCATTGCGCCTGATGCTGCTGGCTCCTAGTCTCACAGTTGGCAGCCGTCTGGACTGGAGATCAAAAGCAGTGGAACCCCTATCAGAAGTTACTGGTAAGTGAATTGGGAGGGTGTGGTGATCCAGGGGCAGCCTTAACAACGGGGGATCAGGCTGCATTTCCGACACGAGGTAGACTGGGCGGGCTCGGGACACCAGACCCCACTACCGAACGAACTGCGGGCCACCATCTTGCAAGCCCAAGAACCCAAGAAGGAAGGCTGCTGGCCAAAATATAGGTTATCATGAAATTGTGGTCTTTGGTCGGCAAGATGTCTATCAAGTAGACTGTGACAATAGGGTCAATGATTCAAGACCATCCTCAAATGGCAGGACTGTCATTTATATTATAAGAGGCCTTGGAGCTTAACAACTTTTCTCCAGCAAAATACAAATTCCAATGTATCTGATGGTGCACTGCCTAACTATCTAGAGCCATGAACTTGGTTCTACTGGAAACAGTGTCTTGGTTTGAGGCAAGGTTTCCTTTTGAGTCTGAGGTTTGGGTAAAGGTTGAACTGGTGTTCTCCAACTCAATGTTGTATTTAGCTTCAGGTTTGGGTCCGTCCACGCTGGACCTTCCAGCCCATATTTTTAGATGGCTGTGGACTGCTCATATACACAAAGTACAGTGGAGACCTACAAATAGCAGTTACTGGATACGGCCATATATTTGTTTTACTTTACCTAAAAGCCTTGTTGGGATTACCAGAAAAAATATGGCTCACTGCCACAGAGAAATGCGTCACGCACCATTGTTTCCTCAAAATAGTCTTTAGCATCAAAATTCCCCGACATGCTCTACGCTTACCATCATGAGGTTTATTGGGCAAATTTAAAAGAGTTAAGACTCAATGGAGGTCTTGTTGTATTCCGCTTTAGGTGTCCGTATATAGGTTTTCCTGAATCATGTCCTTATATAGGCACAATTCGCATTACCCTTATATAGGCATAAGATCCCAGTCCTTATTTAGGTATCAGCCATGCTATCCAAATACAGGCATGGTCACCTACATCCGTCCATCCCAACGTGTTCTTAGAAACCAGACCCTTAAGTTCTTGGGGAGTTTCCCCTAGCACAGGATTATGGATTTCTCCAAGAACTCATTTATTATGCATGAACCGCTATTCCTTAAGGGTTCATTCATGACGTCTTCTTCTGCCTGACTTTATGTCAATGCAAACATTCCTAAGCACCTTCCAGGTACAAATATGCCTTCCCTTGCCACGGCAAGTACCGCAATTACGGAGGAGACCTCGACTTTAGAGGAGCCCGTGTCTTGGCCTGACGCACTGACAAGAGACGCTGTCATCCCTGCTCACAGAGAATCCAGCTTCCAGTGTTCCGACTCCCTTCGCGGGGTGTTAGAGTTCGAGACCCGGAAAAAGATTCCCACCTCTCTCATTCTCAAGGTATGGAGCTGACTAGAACCTAGAGGGACTCTTGGCATACTAGACTATAGAATACATCACCTACTTCTTACCTTGTACTACACTTAGGTTAGGTAGTTAGAGAAGCAACTCATGAGTACTCGCATTTTTAGCTTATGTTACTTATGTATATGAATATATGTGTCATAGCTAAAAGATAATATATCACGCATACTGCCTTGTGATTGTAACAGCTCATATCTCTTACACGAGAAACAAGACTGTTCAATAAAGGCTTTTATTGAAAGGCCAGTCTATTCTTTCTGTGTAACTCTGAAGAAACCAAGCATGCACGATTAGCTGAGTGAAACTGTTATCTGTTTCCACGATTCGGAGTGTGTTCCGATTCTAAAGGGAAACAAAGTTGTCCTGTTTATGCGGTTGCCAGAAATTGATCCCTTCTTGTTTACAAGGAGTTTCTAGTGGCCTCCGAGTTAGCTGGTACAAATTAATTAAGTTTAATATACTCGATAGGGGCATACTGACCTCAGTCCTATGCTAAATCTATAGGGTATATTATTCCAATGAGCAGAGCCTATTAGGGAAATAGGAACTACACTACAGTCTTTCTGTTGTAGGGGAAGGGTAACAGAATTTAAAAGGTGTAAACTGCATGATCTTCAAGTCCTCTAAAGTCATTCTCGTATGACCTGATGAGGTGAGGTCTATCATGAAACAAGCTGTTGGTGATTATTTTCAGCCCCTACTGGCTCCAATTCCCAGTGACACTTCATTCAAGTCTTCCTTGTTCACCTCTTCAGACCCAATCCAAGGGTTGAAAACGCAATGTAAGGTAACGTCCAAGTCTATTGCATTTGCTGTGCTGCTCCCATCACTCTACATTGTTTTCATGAGTAATATATTATTTACGTTACAAATTTGGGGCCTGATTCAGAGTTCTGTGGGCGTGTTACTTGGTCACAAACGTGACAGATAACCAGTCTGCTGTACTACGAGTGTCATCAAGTTTAATCGACTTGTAATACAGGGGACAAAATATCAATTACGTTTGTGAGGGAGTAACCAATCCGGCAAACTCTAAATCAGACCCATAGTGTTTAGCTCTAGCGTTTGAATAACTCATAACTGTGTTTAGTAAAAGGTCAATCGCGTGCTACAGATGACAGAGGGCCATTCACCATCCATAACGTCCCTCAAAAGGGTTCTCTTCTTTGGGAAGGAAAACGTTATTAGTATGGCTTTCTTCTGAAGGCGGGTCTCTTAAGTTCTGGAGCCTCTTGGGACTTATTGCTTTCTTGCTGCTGCCTCTTGATAGGCTCAATTCTAATCAGACTTGGCAGGAGTTGCTGTTCAGAAAAACAACAAAGGAGCTGGGAAGCAGAGGACAAAGATCCCCTACTCTTGATCCAACTACAATAGTAGGGACGACCACAGTGATTATCCAGCCGGTTTCTCCAATACCATTAGTCGCGTACTTTAGCTTTCTATTTTAGAGAATCAGTAAGGAGGATACAGAAATGAAGAGGATATGATGGCGATGAAGAGAAAGATTATTTAGCGGGAGACAATGCATATTAATCCGAAGAAATGTTGTTAAGAGAAATGTATGAGAGGGGTGTAGATTTAGAACAAGAGCTAGGAAAGTCTTGGAAATGTAGTACTCTTAATAATCACTAAGGCCAAATGCATGCTCACCTGCAGCACCAGGAATTATTCGCTCAGGGTACAGATCGGTAAGGAACAGGCTGTTTATGAGAGTAGATTTGCCAAGTCCAGATTCACCTAAAAGAAAGAAAGAGGATTTATTCTACAACATAAGATACACACTTCACTTTCTATTAAATCTGACGACTATCTCGTAATTTGTCCTTCTGCCCAAGAATTCACCAGAGGTACATTTTCTTTTCTTCGTACCTAAAACCATTCGTTGCTAGGCATAGCACAAAGGATCCTCATCACTTAAACCTTAGATTTATCCACACTACTCTGCCTAAGCCTTAAAACGTCTCTGAAGTAAAGTGGGCAATTACCTAGGGTCCCCACCTTCCAAGGGACCCTCATCATAAAGTGGATGGGACAGTCAAAGTCCTGCAATAATAAAACTGTGCATAAAAAACAGAATAGGTTTTAATATGACAGATGGGCATGCAAAAACTCTTGTCCATTCATGGACTATCAAACGTAACCCTTTCATGCTTGATTATTTTTTATTTAATTACTAAAAACCATCTGTCTTGTCTCCGCTTTCCTTCTCCTCCTGTTTAAGCTCCTCCCTCTCTTCAAACCTCTGTATATGTACATCTCTGTACCTATACCCTCTCCCTATCTCAACACTCTGTCTTGTCTACCTCACCTTTCTCAATATAGTTCTACTCCACCTCTCTCATGACCTCATATCTCTGCCATTTACTGTGCCTACGACTATACCTCTCTCTATGACTTCGGCCTCATATCTACTTCACTGCAATCCAGTGGCAGCCGGTAATTTTAACGGACAAAGGCTGGGTGCCACCCACGCACACATACGTACATACACACTCACTTGCACCTGTGCATTTATACACACGCATTCACAACACAAACTCATGAATACATATATTCATACATGCAGGTAACAAACATCAAAAAACATAAAACTTACCTTCACTGCAGCTCCCCCGGAGGGAAGCCTCGGAGGTCCTCAGAGGGTTAGGACTGCTGCCTTCCCTTATTGACTGAACGTAAGTCAGCCAATGAGGGAAGGCATCAGCCCTTCACTCAACACAGACTGGGCTCGGTAAGTAAGAATTGCTGACCCCACCCCACTCTGTGACAAGGTATCACTTGGTTGACACTCGGCCTTGGGCACTTCAGGGCTTAAAACTGAAGTGCCTAGGTCTGAGGCAATCAATGACACCCTCCTTGTTGCGAGGGCTTTGAGGCTCTTTGCCAGGCTGAGAAGGTCACACTCTCAGGACTGTGAAATCTCCAGCCTGGCAAAGTTCAGCTCAGGCAGCCAGGAGCCTGCGCATTTAATGCCTGTACATCTCCTAGCTGCCTGACCTGAACAGCGACCCCCAAAAATCTCCTGCTATCAGGAGCAGGTCCCCTTCCTATCTCCCCTCCTTTTCAAATGGAAGACAGGCTGGAAAAATTACAACAGCCCAGAAGGTGTGCCCACCTCTGGCAAATCCCCCTCTCATGTGGGGGAGCCGAGGTGCAGCCCACTCTTCAGTGCCCGCCATTTTGCAGATGGCAGTCACTCTCCAATCAGGGTTAGGGATTTTGCCCGCCCCACTCACCAAGGGTGTAGTCACCCTAACGTCAGTAAACCATTGGCTACTGACCTCAAGACCCCTAAAATGCCCCCCCCCAAAACACTATTTATGGGGTAACCCTGAAACAAGAAGGGAGATTCCCGCAACCTACGAAGAAGAAGGACGAAAGAAGACACCCAGCAGAGGAGACTGCAGAGAAGAAATGACTTGGCCCCAACCATACTGGCCCGTCTGCAGTTTCCAGAGATGCTGTGCCAAAAAACGCCTTGTCCTGCAGCCAGTGACCTCCAGAACCCCTGGGAGGACTGACTGCCTTCAACAAAGACCAGATATCTTGTGAACAGCAACTTTATTCAAAAGAACCACCAAAGAAAGACTCCGAGCCTGCTAAGGACTAAGAAACTGGACGCCTGGAACAACTACTGCACCAACGCCTATGGCCCGAATAAGTGGCCCACCGGTCCCAACGAGGTCCGCCAGCGCTCCACAGTCAGAGTCCACTGTGGGTTGACCCCTCCAGGACTCCCCGAGGTCGCCTGCAGTCTATGCAGGGAAAGCCCTCCCCCAACAGCAAGTGGCCTGGTAAGGTGAAATCCAACCTCAAAAGATACCACTGCATCCAGCCGCCCTGCAGAAGAGTACCTGAGGTACACCTACGTCCCCGAGCCTTCCAACTTACCTGCCCAGCTGCTGGTTTCTCCCAGAAGACTTCCTGGACCGAGCCTGCAGCAAAAATCCCAAACCGGCAACTCCTATTGAAAACAGGGCACCAGATGCCAAAACAAAACCCTGCACCCGGCTGCCCCTGTGCCGCTGTGGGTGCACTATGTGTGCTAAATCGGATCACCCTTTGTCCTGAGCCTAAATCACAAGTTAAGTGGAGAAGTGTAGCTCACTGGTTAGAGGAGGCATACCCTGAAGCAGAGGTCAGACCCGGGACCAGGGTTCGATTCCCGACGCGGCAGGGTCTGGAGCCCAATTGTCCACGGACTCGATAATTCTCGCTTCGGTGCCTACTCTAAGCACGAGTTCACACTATGCAGCTCTGGGCAACAAGCTTGCTTAATCTCCACAACGGCCCCCTGCGGTGGGATGCCTGGCTTTCACCTTGGGGATGCCCAGTACGGGTTATCTCACAGGGAAAAACCAGGACGGGTTCCCAATGCAAGCGCCGAGATGCCCAAGGGTAATTTGAGCGCTATATAAGACCGCACATACATACATACATACTTACTTGCGTAACGATATATCTGTAAAGAGACATTAGTTAGTGATAGATTCCTTACCTTAGAATATCCCCAGGCGTCAGACTGGATCCGGAAAGTCTTTTGTCAGCAGTACCCCTGCACATCGGTAGGCGTCGTCGCGCGGCTCCGCGTACGCCTCTGGCATCGTAGCCGTCGAGATTACGTCGTCAGAGCTACTTAGAAGCGCCTACGCGCGCTGATGTCAGTTCTGTACATGACTTTTCCGCACCAGGAACGCAGTCATGCCAGAGACCGACTACTTGTGCAATAGAACTAGGGCCCTGAAAAGGATGACCTGAACCCTAGAGAACAGTTCGCAGAATGGGGAGGATGGGCGGGCGGTAAGGAATCTATCAGTAACTAATGTATCTTACAGATATATCGTTACACAAGTAAGTAACTTGTGCATCTGAAAGAGACACGTTAGTGATTGATTCCTTACCTTAGAATACATACCGAAACAATACCAACCCCGGTGGTGGGTCTGTGAAGTGAGATTACACCAGAAAGTCCCAGAGAACCGAACGGCCAAAGAAGCTGTCTCTCCGGACTGGACTGTCAAGGCAATAGTGCTTAGTGAAAGTATGCAGCGAGGCCCAAGTGGTTGCCAGACAGATGTCTTGCAGGGGGACACCGAGTCCCAATGCTGTAGTAGCTGCTGTTACCCTGGTAGAATGAGCGTGCAGTTCTACCGGAGGTTCCTTTTTAGCCAGAGAGTAACAGGCTTTAATGCACAGGACAACCCAACGGGAGATAGTCCGCTTGTGCACGGCCCGGCCTTTCTTGGCACACACGTAGCCAACAAAGAGCTGGTCATCCACCCGGAACTGTTGTGTGCGGTTGATATAGAACGAAAGCGCACGTTTTGAGTCCAGACAGTGGAGCCTCTCCTCTTCTCTTGCAGGGTGCAGGCGGAAAGAAAGTGGGCAGGATGACAGTTTGCCAGAGATGAAAGACAGAGACTACTTTTGGTAGAAAGGAGGGACGCAGTCGAAGCACAACCTTGTCAGGATGAATCGCCAGGAAAGGAGGTTTACAGGAAAGAGCCTGGAGCTCACTCACCCGACGAGCGGAGGTGATGGCCACCAGGAAGACAGCTTTCAAAGTTAATAACTGCAAAAGACAGTTATGAAGGAGTTCAAAGGAGCGCACATAAAGTATGTGAGAACCAGGTTCTAGTCCCATTGAGGCATCACAAAAGGAATAGGAGGGAAAAGGTGAGTAATGCCTTTGAGAAATCTATTGACAACTGGGGACTTGAAAAGATGTCTCATCGGGCAACCTAAGAAAGGCTGAAAGAGCAGAACGGTAGCACTTGATAGTGCCCAGAGCAGAGCCCTGCTGGGCCAAAGAGAAGGAACAAAAGAACCTCAGAAAGAGGGGCAGAAAGGGGGATCAACAGCTTTTGCCATTCACAATGCCACAAACTTCTTCCACCGGCAGGCGTATGCAGTTTTAGTCGAGGGACGCCTGCCTGCCAGAATCACATTACAGACTTCAGGAGGCAAGTCAAATGGAATCAACTGTCGCCGCTCAATCTCCACGCAAGGAGGTGGAGGCTGGACAGGTTCGGGTGGAGGACCGTCCCCTGTGCCTGCAACAGGAGATCCTCCCAAAGAGGCAGTCGTATCGGAGAATCCACGCTCATACTGAGAAGCTCGGGATACCAAACTCTTCGAGCCTAGTCCGGTGCCACAAGAGTGACTTGGGCCCGGTCACGTCTGATCTTCAGCAATCTAGGCAGAAGTGGTATAGGCGGAAAGGCGTACAACAGACCGCAACTCCACACGCGACAAAAAGCATCATCGAGCAAGTGCCACATTAGAAATTCCAACGCGCAGAATTACTGACATTGCACGTTCTCTTCGGTGGCGAATAGATCTAACCAAGGTTCTCCCCACTGCTGAAAGAGACCTTGTGCCACCGCCGAGTAAAGACGCCATTCGTGATCCAACATGCACCTGCGGCTGAGTTCGTCCGCTCTGGCATTCAGGGAACCTGCCAGGTGTTGAACCACCAAGGAAATGCCTGGACGTTCCAGCCACGTCCAGTGACGCAGAGCCTCCGGACATAGGGTCCATGACCCCACCCCGCTTCTTGCAGTACCACATGGCGGTGGTGTTGTCAGTGAACACCTGCACTACTCTCCCCTTGCTTTCAGTGCAAGTAGGATCGCCCCGAGTTCCAAAAAGTTGATATGGAGCTTGGACTCCGCCGGAAACCATAGGACTCTGATCTCCGCCTCTCCCATGTGGCAGCCCTATCCAAGGAGGGACGCGTCCGTCACCACTGTGCGCTCCGGTTGGGGAAGGGAGAGGGATCTGCCGCTGACCTAACGCTGGTCCGTGAGCCACCACTGCAAGTCCTGTGCAGTGCCCTCAGATCTAGACGTAGTTGGATAGGTTTCCCCGATGCTGCGTCCACTGGAAATTCAGGTACTACTGCAGAGCCCGCATATGCCATCTGGCATGATTGATCAGCAGGATGCATGAGGCCATGAGGCCCAAAAGCCTCAGGGGCTTCCTGACCGAGACCCAGGACAAGGGCCGAAAGATCGGAATCATAGCCCGAATGTCCCGGACTCGCTGTTCGGGAGGATAAAACCGAAACTGTGCCGTATCCAGAACCGCTCCGATGAAGAGGAGCTTCTGAGAGGGAATCAGGAGCGACTTCGGCACGTTGATGGAAAACCCCAGCAAATGCAGGAGGTCGGCTGTAGTCTGGAGGTGGGAGACGACTGCCTGGGGCGAACCCGCCTTCAACAGCTAGTCGTCAAGATAGGGAAAGACAGACCCCTGATCTGCGCAGATGAGCTGCGACCACGCCATCACTTTCGTGAACACCCGAGGGGCGCTGGTAAGGCTGAAAGGGAGCACGGTGAACTGTAAGTGCTCGTGGCCCACCGTGAACCGAAGGTAACACCGGTGGGCTGGCAGGATGGGGATATGAAAATAAGCATCCTGCAAGTCCAATGCTACCAGCCAGTCTTGCGGGTCTAGGGTAGACAAGACCTGAGCAAGCGTGAGCATCTTGAACTTCTTCTTCCGTAGGATAGCGATTGACGTTCCGGAGGTCTAAAATAGGACGCAGACCTTTGTCCTTCTTTGGAACCAAGACGTAGTGGGAGTAACAACCACGACCTACTTCTGGCGTCGGAACGCGCTCAATGGCCCCCTTGGCCAAGAGGGCCGCAACTTCCTGCTGGAGAAGTGCCAAATGATCCCCTGACATGCAGTGGTATTGAGGTGGCATGGCTGGAGGGGTAGACTCGAAGGGGAGGGAGTAGCCCCTTTGGACTATTTGTAGAACCCACCTGTCTGAGGTAATGGTGCGCCAGTGGGGGAGGTGATGGCGAATCCTGCCGCCCACTGGCGTCTGGTGGGCCTGAAACACTGGACTAGGAAGGTTTGGAGGTGGCGACGGCAGGGGCGGTGGTGGATTGACCCGCCCGCTGTCCTTGGGACTCACCACGGCGGGTCCCACGTCCGCGGCTGCGCTGAGACTGCGGCTGCGCAGGCCGGCGGGTCTGAAAAGAACGTGATTGGGCGCCTCGACCCTGACCTCCAGACTAGCGAAAAGCGGACCCCAAGGGAGTACACTTGGTGGCGAGACCTGAAGGACTGGGCCATAGCCCGAGAGTCCTTAAAGCATTCCAGGTAGTAGACCAGATCCAGAAATCCATTAAAAAATACCTTGCCCTTAATGCCAACTCTGATACCACCTTAGCGACGCAGTGGGCGGCACTAAAGGCAGTTATACAGGGAAATTTATAGCCATATCCACAGCCAAGAATCTCGAGCGCAGCCACAAACGGGCCGAGCTCTCTCAGCGAGTTGCGGAACTGGAGCAGATGTACCAGCGGGCTGGCGCTTCCCGGGCTTGGTGCCAATTTTTTATAGAGCGGAAGCACCTCGCAGCATTGGATCAAGACAGGGCTGAATTTGCAGCTCTCCGTCTCCGTCACTCATACTACACGGGTGGCGACAGGTGCGGCCGCCTCCTAGCCCATATACTGCGGGAAGCAAGGCAAAAGCAGGGTGTCCAGGCCATCCGCTTTCTCAGAGGCGAACTCACTACAGAGGACTCTGCAATAGCTGAAGTCTTTCGAGACTTCTACGCTGAGCTATATCCGGGTGAACCGTTGGACACCCACCTTAGCGCCGACTATCTAGCAGCAGCACACATACCCTCTCTCACTCAGGCGCAGCCGACTATTTAGATAGGGATATTGGGACAGAAGAAGTAATAGTAGCTATTTCACGCCTCAAAGTGGGCAAGTCACTCGGTCCAGATGGCTACTCTGCAGCTTTTTACAAGACTTTCTGCAGCCTGGTGGCCCCTCTACTGACGGGCCTGTTCAACTCCTTCGCACAGACCGGGGCTATGGCGGACAGAATGCTTGAAGCGTCTATAGTAGTTATTCCGAAACCCGGTAAAGATAGAACATCCTGCGGCGCATACAGACCAATATCCCTATTGAATATAGATATTAAACTTTACACTAGCATATTGGCGACTCGCTTAGCACCCTACATGTCCCAACTAGTCGAGCCGGACCAGGCAGGATTTATCCCACAGAGACAGATGAGCGACAACACCAAACGAGTCCTCCATCTAATCGAAAAGGCTTCTTGTACTCAGGGGGAATACATGCTATTGGCCATCGACGCGGAGAAGGCCTTCAACAGGGTGCATTGGCCCTACCTGGAACAGGTCTTAAAGCACATCAGCATCGGTGAGAGACTGCGCACTCAGATCCTTAATTGTTATTGCTTCCCCAAAGTGACGGTTCGGGTTAATGGCCATAGGTCTTCTCGCTTCCCGACTGGCAGGGGCACCAAGCAAGGGTGCCCTCTCACCCCCCCTTTTATTCACACTCTACATGGAACCCTTAGCATTACGGATTAGGCGTCACCCCCTCATTTCTGGGATCAAGTTTGGAGGAGACTGGGCACTTATCAGAGGACTTTACGCTGTGGCGTGGAACTAGGAAAGGCTGTTCCATCTCCCCACTGCTGTTCGCACTGGTTTTGGAGCCGCTTGCCGCGGGGGGACCCAGTGATTCAGGGAATGAAGTGGGCGGAGGGATGGGAGGACCCTTTTTGCCGACGACCTCTTATTATATTTGACACACCCCAGACGGTCCCTCAATTGCCTACTCGACATTTGTGGTAGGGTCTCCGGCTACTCCATAAATTGGACCAAGTCGGTGTTATATATACTTAAGGGCCCTCCCCCACGCCTTCCCCGGGGAGCTGAGATACAGATAACACAGACCGGTTTTAACTATCTAGGTATAAATATCACGCCCCACCATGAGCAATTTATGGAGCGTAATCTGCTCCCACCTCTGCAGAGGCTGAAGACTGATGTCAAAAGCTGGCATTCACTCCCACTGACACTGCTGGGTTGAGCCGCGTTGTTCAATATGATGGCTCTCCCTAGGTTCTTGTACGCACTACAAAATACGTCCATCCCAACTCATACTTTAAAGCCATCGAGGCAGAGGTGGGCCATCTCTTGTGGGAAGGAAAACCTCACCAAATAGCTAGGAGTAAATTAACTTGGAGTTGGTATGACGGCGGTATCGCCCGGCCCAACGTTCAGCTATACTATTGGGCATCCCAGCTCATAGTGATTAATCCATGGCTGCACGCCCCACAGGATGAACCAGCTCTGCGCATGGACAGGCTCCTTTTAGGTGTGAATGGACCCCTGGGTGCCCTATATGATAAGCAAAAGAAAAACACGCTATTAGGACCCACGGGCCACACTGTGCATGTATGGTACACGGCAACGCGCACTAGGATGGTAGGGGGTGATAACTCAGCACACACCACTGTGGGACTCTCCCATGTTCGGCAAGCTGCGCATGAGCAAGGGTTTTACAAGGTGGGACCTTAGAGGCATTTCCAGAGTTGGTGACCTATGGAAAAAAGGCGAGGTGGTTCCATTCGCACAGCTTCAGGCAACCTATCAGATGGCAGGAAGGGAACAAAACCGCTATACTCAAATTAGACACGCCTTTACGAAGGCCATACCTCCGGGTGCCGATCTGCCAGAGCCCTCTTCCCTCGAGGACCGTTTGCTAACAGACTCACTATCCTAAAAAGCAATCTCATTAACATATCGAGAGTTGATTAATAAACAGAAGGATGGGTGTGGCCTAGCGAGCTACTATGGCGGACGTGAGTTAGGTGAGCTCCTTCCAGCCCGCCTATAATCCTCAAATTATCCTGGTTCCCCCGACATCCTAACCATCCTAAAGGGGCTGCCGTGGCGCTGCCTTCCCAGGCGGACACTCAACAGCAATCTGGGGCGCCCACACACGAGATCGATGGCGGAGTCACGCCGGACGGGACCTGGAGGTGCAGGTGAAGCCGGGGTGCAGGTTCCTGGAGGACGTCAGAAGCAGGGGGTCACGTTGTGCCCGGCCCCAGGAGGAGACGTTCGCGCTGTGCCTGCCTGCAGGAGGAGATGATAGATCCGAGGAACGGGTGTCTGTGGGACCCGGGATTGGCGTTGCAGGGACGATTGCGTTGCCGGGAGTCAGACGGTGTGTCGCCCGGGGTCTGCCTGGTATCCGGAGAAGGTGGCAGCGGTGGTGGGGGGAGAACTGCGGAGTTGCCTGGCCCCCAGACTCTGCGAGTGCACATTGACCGCTGGCGTCAGGGGGGGAGCTAGGAGGCACGGTCACTGGGAGGCTGCGGGGGTCCTCCCCCACCCCTTGCTCCCTCTTCATCGGCCTGGAGCGGGCGATGCTGCGGGGTGGCCTGTTGTGAGGGCAGCATCGGTTCCCCTGGACTGGTGGGCATTCGCGGCGGTGGCTGGTAGAGCCTTGACCCCCACCTGCGTGCAGGAAGCTGTATCCGGGAGAACTGGGCCATACTGCGGACCGAGGGCGGCGGCCCCCTCCTGGATTTGAGTCGCGGCCTAGGCGGGGCTGTAGTAGACGACACAACGGCCGGGCCGCGGAGGTGAGGAGAGGAGAGAGGGGGTGCGATGTCTGCGGCAGTCGGGGGGCAGCCATTTGACGAAGGTGCAGAGAGGGATTGCCGCGGTGCCCCCCCCCCCCCCCGACACATACGAGGCTGCATCCGGAGATAGGCGGAACACACAGGCAGCTGAGATCGGCGGCACGATCGGGCCGCGTGAGGTGCAGCTGAGAACCTCATCTTTTGGCCCCGTGGACCCTTGCTTTGAAGGCTGTCTGGGCTGGGGCTCCTTGAAAGTCAGCGTTGGCTGCACTCGGTGAGGCCACTCGGCTGTTGGCACACTTGGATCTTATTTGCGGACATTGTCCCCACTGTGTGAGGTCCCGGGAGGTCAGACCCCTAGCGACGCCGGTCCTGCAACTAGCCCAGCCGTCTTCGGTCCTGCGGGGGACCCCAGGGGCAGCCATGACAAGAGACAAGGGCGGTGGGTCCACTAGACATGGCCCCATTGATAAATTCACCGGTCCTGGGGTGGCGGCTGGGGCTACCGGGTGGCCGCCGGAGACCATCCCTGACAACGCGGCTCTCATGGCAGCCATCACCCAATCCAGGGAAATGCTCGATGCTAAGATCGGGGCGGTTGGGTCGGACGTCACGCTGCTGCGCCAAGATCTGCGCAACGCTGTGTCTCGCATCACGGAAGCTGAGACCCGGATTTCTGGAGTGGAAGACGACGTTATCATACTGAAGCAAAAAATGGCGAGCATGGAAAAGATCAAGAGGAGATTGGCGCTTCGGGTGGAGGATGCAGAAGGGCGAGCCCGATGGAACAACCTGAGATTCATGGGTTTTCCGGAGGGCTGTGAGGCAGGCAACATGGAGCGCTTCCTCACGCAGTGGTTGGAAAGTTGGCTCCCGTCGGATGCTATGTCACGCTGCTTCGTCGAGGAGCGGGCCCACCGGGCTCTAATGCAGAAGCCGCCGCCGGGGGCTCGCCCACGGCCAGTAATAGCAAAATTCCTGAACTATCTGGACCGCGATGCCATCCTGAAACAGGCCCGGCTAAGGAACCGCTGCTGTATGAAAATGTGCGCATCTTAATATTTCCTGATTATACACGACTAGTACAGCAACAGCGTCGATCATTCATGGCTGCAAAGGCCCGACTCGGAGACCTTAAGCTCCCGTATGCCCTTTTGTTCCCTGCTCGTCTGTGGGTGGTGTACCAATCCCGCATGCACTTCTTCGTCACCCCGGTGGAGGTCTTTAAGTGGACTGAAGAAGGTGCAGGTGAGGGTGCCCACGCCGCCCAGCAGGGAGTCTGACTCCTCCTCCGGAGAGGTGGCCCGGAAGGGTCCCAAGGGACAGCGACAGAGGGGTGACAGGCGGTCACGATTCCGGAGGCGCTCCGTGTCTGGTGGAATCTCCGCTGGGGGGGGGGTCCGGAGCATGGACACCGAACTTTGGAACCTTGACGCTTGGGGCTGGTTTAGTGCAAGGGTAGTCTCCCTTGCTCATCATATTCTTTGAAATATAGTTGTCAGGGGAATTAAAGTGTGGGCTGTTCTCTGCCGTGATTGTGCTGGTCAAGATTCCGCCAGAGGAACATGGGCTGTAAGTTGGGGATCCATTGGCTGGGGCAGTGCCAATTCCCCCATTGGGATTCGGGTACTCGCCCCACCGCGACAGATGCTTCAGCGTTTTTGAGGTACGGGGTGGGGGGGGGTGGGGGAGTTGTTTTAGGTACCGCGTTGCACCTCCATTGTGGGTTCATGACACCCTTCATACACACAGCCGCAGTCCCCGGTTGGTGTGGTGGGTGGGTTCCCTCCCTTATGGCTAGCACGTCATTAAGGGATCCGGGAGTTCCGGGTACTCTCCGTATTATAAGCTGGAATGTGAGAGGGGCCCTGGACAAAATTAAGCGGGGAGCAATATTGCATCAGGCCAAGAGGGCTCGGGCAGATCTCCTTATGTTGCAGGAAACACACCTCATGGGTACGAAGACCCCATGCTTACAGCGCTATGGGTATCAACAAATCTTCCATGCAGGATTTGCGAGGGGCTCCAGAGGGGTGGCGATTTGGGTTCATCGTAGGGTCCCGTATATACATGCGCAGCAGTGGATTGACTCTCAGGGCCGATCTCGATTTATTCGGGGCACGGTAGGGGAGGTCCCCTTGATTTTGGGCTGTGTATATGCCCCCCCCTTGCAGTGGTCTCTTGTTGAGAAGCTACTGGCCCTTTGGGCAGATATGCCGGACGTGCTTACTGTAGTGGGTGGGGCATGGAACGACGTTATGGATTTGGCCAGAGATAGGAGCGGGGGGGTTGGTTCGGGGAGAGGTGGCCCCACGAAATTAAGCTCCCTGGTGGCTAGTCTTGACTGGATCGATGTCTGGCGGCGGGCTCACGGAGATAGGCGGGAGTATACATACCTCTCAGCGGTTCATAAAACTTTCTCAAGGCTTGACTACATCTTTATCCCCCGGACGAGGGCTAATAGAGTGACGCCGGCTAAGATCCTACCCCGTGGCCTTACCGACCACTCTCCAGTGTCCCTCCAGCTGTATATGGGCTGGGGGCGACAGCCCTTTTGGTGGCGCCTCTCACCGTGGCACCTGCAGAATGCGGATTACAGTACGCATATGAGGGAGGCCATTGCTCACAACTTCACCTCAAACGAGGGGTCGGTATCTAGTGTTGAGTCTTTGTGGGAGACCTTGAAGCCCACTTTACGAGGTATAGCTATATCTTGGTGCTCAGCGGCTCGTAGTAAGCGCAGGGAGGAGTTGACGCGGGCGGAGGCCTCCATTGAGGCCCTCGAAAGCCGGGCTCGGGAGGAAGAGGGAGGGCAGTTGGTGAGGCAATTACTTCAGGCCCAACAGTCTTGTGCTGCCCTCCTAATGGACGAAGCCAGTCAGACTTGGCTAGCGACGCCTAGCAGAATATACCAGTGGGGGGACAAGTCCAGAAGGATGATACATTGGCTTTTCCATGCCCAGTCCCTCCAGGGCCTATTGAATGACAAAGGGGTACCGATCTATGCAGACCTTTATGCCCCTGGGAATGCTTGCCAGCGGCCACCGTCGATAAACTCTTAGCTAATCTGCCGCCTAAAGCGTTGTCAGATGAAGTGCTGGACCGACTGGAGCTTCCATTAACGGAGGAGGAGCTGGGCACGGCCTTGGGAGAGCTCAACTCTGGGAAGGCTCCTGGGCTTAATGGGTTCCCAAGTGAATTCTCCAGTCGCTATAATACACAATTGGCCCCATATTATCGGGCGGTTGTGGAGGAGGCCAGGGAGAAGGGCATGCTCCCCCCAGATTGGAGGCACACAGAGGTGTAGTGTTTCTTAAACCAGGCTGGCCCCCGGATGCACAGGCCTTGTATCGCCCCATCTCCCTCCTCAATGTGGAGGCTAAGATCTTGGCCAAGGCATTGGCTAATCGCCTTCTGCCACACATATCGACTCTTATACACCCTGATCAGGCTGGGTTCATGCCTCGGAGGCCTACCAGACATAATATACGGCGGGCACATGTGGCGGTGGCAGCTGTTCGACAAACTGGGGAGCAGGCGCCGCTCCTGTTAGCGGACATGGACAGGGCGCTTGACTCCCTGAGCTGGGTATACCTGTTTGCATTACTACGCAGACTCAACCTGGGCCCGCGCTTTCTCTCCTATCTTATGCTCCTCTATACAGACTTGACGACGACGGTGCAGGTGGTGGGGGCGGCCTCTACTATCTTTCCGATTCAGCGGGGTACGCGGCAGGGATGTCCCCTGTCCCCATACTTATTTGCACTAGCTATGAAGCCGTTGGCGGCGTGGGTACGCATGGATGCACAGGTCCGAGGCTTTGAGTGGGCTCCAGAGGTATCTGACCGAATCGCGTTGTATGTGGACGACGTCCTATTTTTCCTTACGGCGCTGGATACGTCGGGCCGTGACTCCTACGGATCATGCAGATCTTTGGGGAGACGTCTGGACTCTATGAATCCTCGCAAAACTACACTGTGGGTTCTGGGAGACCGCTCGAGGCTCGGCACGTGGGCGAACGCCATTCAGCTGGCTGCAGGTGGGCTGAAATATTTGAGAGTGTTCCTGTCGGAGGTGCCTATATTAATACTTGACAAGGGGAAACCCGTGAGGTAGGAAGGACCCAGGGTACTTGCTAGTTTGAAAAACAGGAGGTCCTTCAAAAACAATACAATATGCGATAAATATAGACCAGAATCGGCTCTATATAATTTGTACAATGCCCAGCCGGACATTGAGGTTTTAATGATCAATAAAAGTAATTTTTAGACATACGTTAGAATGTAGAGTGGGACACAGTCCTGTGTCCTTACACACTAAACAAAAGGTACAGACAGTCAAACATATAGAACATTTATCAGGCTGAAGAGCGAAGCTTGTAGCCAATACGAGATACAAGGGCAAGCTTTCATGAAGGTACAGTGTCATGCACAATTTTTAACATATGCGTTTAACATGCATGTTTGTACATGGGGTCGACGACGTTTCGATCTATTCAACCAATACATAGATCATCATCAGGACTAGAGAGAATAAAAGCCTGAAAGTACAATTCCTGTAAAAATGGAAGGGGGAGAGAATAAGGGAGAAAGGACACATTAAAAACCTAAAAATACTGAGAAAAATCAAGAATACCAGTGGTCATGCACGACATGCCATCAGTGAGGTACAAACCAGAGAGGCTGGTTATTGGAGCGAAGGAATTCGATTTGTGAGAATTAACGGTGAATTTTAAATCGGATGATCGAGGCAAAACCACAGTAATTGGACTGTGAACTGACAGAGAGCGTGTTAAACATGTGCAATAGGATGATAATAGTCCGCAGTGGAGCGTGTGGTAGACCGCAAGGTGGTATAGTTGTACGGTGAACTAGTGCGCGATTGAGCTAGCAACCCGTCAAGATGCGTGAAGTATGAAGGGTGAGCCGGTTAGCGTCGTGACAGGGAGCGCAATGACGGCGGGAAACTAACCCGAATCGGAGACGAATTAATTAACACAGATCCAGATGAGGAAGTAGTTGCGGGGATCAATCGGCCCGGGCAATTCCATGTGATGGCACAGCTGAAAACTAAGGACGGGAGCAATTACGAGAGATCACAACAATAAGGGGATAAGGGCGGAATGAAGGATAGGGAAGGGGGACTCGCCACTTGTTCGCCGTGGCGTGTGGGGGGCTAAAGAATTAAACAGCTTCCCAGCGTAGCGGCTTGCCAATCCAAGGTCCGCCTGAGGAAAAACGCATTAAGAAATTAGAGGAGAAGGGAGCAGGGTCGTGGAGAGGGGGTGAACGCGCCGCTCGAGCACTTACCAGCAACATGGGGAACTGCACGATCGCAAGTTGCCGGTGACTGGCTATGCTAAGTGCCGGCTCTTTCTTGGGAGCGCAATATAGCACCGGTGTGGGAGAGGATCCACACGGATCTCAAGACCTGGTCTCGTATGCCACTGACGCTGTATGGCAGGTCGGCAATATTTAAGATGGTGGCGCTTCCTAGGCTGCTCTATCAGCTACAGAATCACCCGTACCAGATCCCGCCTCGATGGTTCCGGCTGGTGAATTCTGTGTTGGGGCAGTTTCTGTGGGAGGGGGGTAAAGTGCGTGTGGCCCTTAGAACATGTTTTCTATCCTCTTACTGCGGAGGAATTGCGTCTTCGGATGTCCTGTCCTCGCATCTCCTTGTCCTCAATGAGTGGTGGTATGGCGATAGGAGGGATCCGGCGTACGCATTGGAACGACTGCTTATGGGGTCTAATACACCACACACACTCTTGTACTCGGCGCCCTTGAGCGGCAGCATGCCGTCGGCCACACGTGTGGTTTTCCTGATATGGCGGCAGGCATTGCGGCGTATGGCTTGGTGGAACATCTTGACTGGTGAGACCCCCCTCTGGAACAATGGGCGCTTACCAGAACTGGCGGCATTAAAGGGCTTCTGAGGATGGGCTGATATCGGCATCTCGACTCTGGGGGATGTTATGAGTGGCACGATACTTAAGTCATTCCAGGACCTACAAAGGGAATTTTCTATGCCCCAATCACAATTTTATAGATGTCTCCAGTTTCGCCATGCACTATCCCCTAGCCTGGAGGGCCTGACATCCCTCTCCGAGTTTAGTCCATTGGAAGCGAGACTCTTCATGGGGGATTTAGAGACCAAGAAGATCTCCAAGATTTATCAGGCCCTAGTTATACATTGTTCTACAAAGCTTCAGAAGCTGCGGGGAGATTGGGAGACAGATGTGGGTGCATTAGATGAGGAGGACTGGAGGGAGGCGCTGGCGGCTCCTAGAAGCAGCTATAGCGATGCGCCGGCGCCTCATACAATTTAGATATTTGCACAGGGTCTACTTTACCCGGGTCAGGCTGTATCGAGCGGGCATGATCGCCGCTCCGGATTGCCTCGGATGTGGCCGGGAGGAAGGTACATTTGTGCACACTCCCTGGCATTGCATCTCCTTAGACCGATTTTGGAGGGGGGTGTTTACCTGTCCGTAGGAGGTTCTGGGTTGGGAGCTTCCGCGAACGCCACGGTTGGTACTGCTGCATGTGATGGAGGGCATTGGGGGTAATGTTTATAAACGACATCTTATGCGACTTGGCCTTACACTGGCAAAGCGGGACATCGCCAGGACATGGAAGGCACCGCGTGCACCATCGGTGACCGCATGGAAAAACGGCCTAGATTTCTGTATGGGGCTGGAACAGCCCATATTTGTGGCCAGGGGATGCCCACGCAAGCACTATAAAATATGGGAAAGATGGGCGGATTACCGGGGGATGTGGCTGGAGCCACCAGCTGAGGTAGAGGATCATTCACTGTGATAATTCGTGAGACTAGTCAGGTTGGGGGGGTGCCGGGTAGGGGGGGAATATGTATTATTGTGCTACAACTTTGTTGCTGCATATTAAGGCTGTAGTAGAGACCGTATGGACATGGTGCGACGCTTGGGGAAAGGGAGGGGCGCGTTGGGGGGGGGGGGTTAGTAGTATCTTGTTGTGTATTTTTATTGCATTTTCGGATGACATGCATAAAAGTAGATTGCTTTTGTAACATAATGCAATATGACTTCGCTGAAGACTCTGATATACAGGGTTCTGTGATATGTATGCAATCGACAAATAAAATATGTTTAAAAAAAAATAATAATCAGAAGGATCCCACACAGACTCTAAAGGAGAGATAGCGGGCAGAGGTGGGGGAGCTGGACGAACAGGAGTGGCAGGAGGCACTGGCGTCCCCGCAGGAGGTGGTGACCCCTTCCAGATTAAAACTCGTGCAATTTAAAATGCTGCACAGAACGTACTACACACGGTCGATACTGCACAAAAGAGGGAGGGCAGACACGCCACTTTGCCTGAGGGGTTGCGGGCTCACGGGTTCTTTCTACCACACGATGAACAAGTTACTTACCTTCGGTAACGATGTATCTGTAAGAAACATTAGTTAGTTAGATTCCTCACCTTAGAATATCCCCAGGCGTCAGACTGGATCCGGAAGATTTTTCGTCAGCAATACCCCTTGCGCGTCGCTAGGCGTCGTCTGCGGCTCCGCGTCCGTCGTCGGCGTCGTGCGCCGGAATGACGTCGGAGTAGTTAGACGCCGCCCTCGCGCGCTGACGTCAGTTCTTGTACATAGCTTTCCGCGCCAGGAACGCAGAGCCATGCAAAGACCGACACTGGTGCCAAAAATAAAATCTAGGGGCCTGAAAAGGATAACCTTAACCCTAGATGTCAGTTCGCAGAACGGGGAGGATGGGTGGGTCGGTGAGGAATCTAACTAACTAATGTTTCTTACAGATACATCGTTACCGAAGGTAAGGAACTTGTTCATCTGAAAGAAACACGTTAGTTAGATTCCTCACCTTAGAACAGATACCCAAGCAATACCATCCCCGGTGGTGGGTCTGCGAACCAAGATCACACCAGAAAGTCCTGGAGGACAGAACGGCCAAAGAAGCCATCCCTCCGGACTTGGCTGTCAAGGCAATAATGCCTGGCAAACGTGTGTAGCGAAGCCCACGTCGCCGCCTGACAGATGTCCTGCAAAGGGACACCCCGTCCCAAAGCAGTAGTAGCCGCTGTGGCCCGAGTAGAATGGGCGCGCAGCCCAACAGGAGGGTCCTTTTTTGCCAAGGAGTAACAAATTTTGATGCACAAAACGACCCACCGAGAGATGGTCCGTTTGTGCACAGCTTTCCCCTTCTTAGCACCCAGGTATCCAACGAAAAGTTGGTCGTCCACCCGGAACTGCTTTGTGCGGTCCAAATAAAAGGAGAGCGCACGTTTTGGGTCCAGACGGTGGAGCCTCTCTTCCTCTTTGGAAGGATGCGGAGGCGGAAAGAAGGTGGGCAAGGTGACAGACTGCCCAAGATGAAATGGAGTCACCACTTTCAGAAGAAAGGAGGGACGAGGCCGAAGGACAACCTTGTCCGGATGAACAGAGAGAAAAGGAGGCTTTGAAGATAAAGCCTGGAGCTCACTCACCCGTCTAGCCGAGGTGATGGCTACCAGAAAAGCAGTCTTAAGCGTCGGCAGACGAAGAGGACAATTATGAAGAGGCTCAAAGGGAGCACACATTAGAAATGTGAGAACAAGATTCAAGTCCCACTGAGGCATTACAAAAGGGACAGGAGGGAACGTGTGAGTAATGCCTTTTAGAAAGCGTGTAACTACAGGGGACTTGAAAAGAGAAGGCTGATCAGGAAGCCGCAAGAAGGCAGAGATGGCAGCAAGATAACCTTTCAGGGTGCCCAGGGCAGAGCCCTGCCGGGCCAAAGAAAGAAGAAAGAGGAGAACCTCAGAAAGAGGGGCGGAAAGGGGATCCACAGCCTTTGCTGTGCACCATGCCACAAATTTGTTCCACCGGCAGGCGTATACCGTCTTTGTGGAGGGACGCCTGGCTGCCAGAATGATATCACAGACTTCAGGAGGCAAGTCAAATGGCATCAACTGCCGCCGCTCAATCTCCACACATGGAGGTGGAGGCTGGACAGGTTCGGGTGGAGGACCGTCCCCTGCTGCTGCGACAGAAGATCCTCCCGAAGGGGCATACGTATCGGAGGATCGGTCAACATACTGAGTAGCTCGGGATACCAGTACCTTCGTGCCCAATCCGGAGCCACCAAGATGACTTGGGCCCGGTCGTGCCTGATCTTCTTCAGCACTCTGGGCAGAAGTGGTATAGGCGGAAAGGCGTACAACAGACCTCAACTCCACTCGTGACGAAAAGCGTCGCCGAGCGAGTGCCGCCTTGGAAATTCCAACGCGCAGAACTGCTGACATTGCGCGTTCTCTTTGGTGGCGAATAGATCTAACCAAGGCTCTCCCCACTGCTGAAAGAGACCTTGCGCCACTTCGGAGTTCAGACGCCATTCGTGATCCATCATGCACCGGCGGCGGAGTTCGTCTGATCTGGCGTTCAGAGAGCCCGCCAGAGGTTGAACCACTAGGGTGACGCCCTGGTGTTCCAGCCATGTCCAGAGGCGCAGAGCCTCCTGACAAAGGGTCCACGACCCCACCCCGCCCGGTTTGTTGCAATACCACATGGCGGTGGTGTTGTCCGTGAACACCTGCACGACACTTCCCCTGACAGAGGGAAGGAAGGCTTTCAGTGCAAGCCGGATCGCTCTCAACTCCAACAGGTTGCTGTGGAGACGAGACTCCGCCGGAGACCAGAGGCCTCTGATCTCCGCCTCTCCCATATGGCCACCCCATCCCAGGAGGGACGCATCAGTCACTACGACATGCTCCATTTGGGGAAGGGAGAGGCTCTTGCCCTTGACCCAATCGCGGTCCGTGAGCCACCACTGCAACTGCTGTGCAGTGCCCTCCGAGATCAAGACATGGTCGGACATGTTGCCGTGATGCTGGGCCCACTGAAACTTCAGGTCCCACTGCAGAGCCCGCATGTGCCGCCTGGCGTGATGCACTAGTAGGATGCAGGAGGCCATCAGCCCCAGAAGCCGCAACACTAGCCTGACCGAAACCCAGGATAGAGGCCGAAAGATGGGAATCAGGGCCTGAATATCCCGGACCCGCTGTTCCGGCGGATAGACCCGGAACTGCGCCGAATCGAGAACCGCTCCGATGAAGAGGAGCTTCTGAGAGGGACTCAGGTGTGACTTCGGCACGTTGATGGAAAATCCCAGCAAATGCAGGAGATCCGCCGTAGTCTGGAGGTGGGAGACGACTGTCTGGGGCGAGCCCGCCTTCAACAACCAGTCGTCGAGATAGGGGAAGACTGGAACCCCCTGATCTGCGCAGATGAGCTGCGACCACCGCCATCACTTTCGTGAACACCCGAGGGGCACTGGTGAGGCCGAAGGGGAGCACGGTAAACTGAAAGTGCTCTTGGCCAACCGTGAACCGCAGGTAACGCCGGTGGGCCGGCAGGACGGGGATGTGGAAATATGCGTCCTGCAAGTCCAACGCTACCATCCAGTCGCCGGGGTCTAGGGCAGCTAGAACCTGAGCCAAAGTTTTTTTTTAAATTTTTTTTTTTTTTAAAGTTTTCAAAACCTTTATTGGAGAGAGTACATCAACAATACAGCCTCACGCCTACAACCCCTCGGGCCGGCCGCTGTCTATCACAATTCTAGCCATCATCTGTAAGGTACACAGCCATGTATCCGACAGCCCGGAGGCCCGGTGGCGAGAAGCAGTCACTCATCGTCCGCCTCAGTTCAGACCCGTGCTTACTGAGCTCGGGATCACATCTGTGCATTTATCTGTAACCTCGCATGTCTACCCTGTGCAGAGCTGGCATAGTCCTTCTCATGGAAATCGGAGCAGCAGTCCACTGGCACCTGGAAGGCACCATCGTCATGGTTATGCAGGAGACATAGCAACGCCCTCCCCCAAGCCTGAGTGAACATCTCCTGCGGCAATAGACTCTTCCGCAGCTCCCGCCACGGCGACCCCAGTATTGAGTCACAAGGAAAGACCTCTCCGCAAGCCGCGCATCCGCAATCACCACCACCCATTCAGTCTTTCTCACCAACCGGACCATCAAGCTAGCATTCCCTCTACCCCAACTGCATAAGGGGACCTCCCCCCCTCTATCCTTAGGGCGTCTCCGTACCGGTCGGCACACCAAGCCATCTCCGCAGCAGTGTCTCCCATCCGGCGGCTACGCGGCCTTCCGTTAGAGGCATAGCCCACTCCGGCAGCGGTCGCTCTACACCCAAGCCGACCATCCCATCGAATCGAAATCACACTACCTCCCCTCGCACTCATCAGTCCCCAGTCGTACCCCGCCCGCCTCCCGAGTTCCGTCCAGCCCAGCAGTGTCCTCTGCCCCTAAATATGCTCTGAGCGGGTCCCAAATATCCTTGGCCCTATTACGCGTTGGTTGTGTTTCTGCATATATTAGGTTCTGTTCCTGACAGTGTAGCAAGTCGGCAATCCACTCCTTAAACTTCGGGGCCCGGCCCCTCCCCCACCGACAAGCGACTCTCCGTTTCGCCATCAGCAGTGCTATATCCCCAAACTTCCGATGCGCTTTGGGTATCCTCATGGTATAACCCAACAGCATCATGAGCGGATCACTGTCAACCGTGTCCCCTATCATGGTCGTCAGCGCTTTGTGGACCTGTGTCCAGTATTCCGCCACCGCCGGACAGAGCCATGACAAATGCAAAAAATCCGCCCCCTCCATATGACAACGCTCACACCTGTCATCCTCTGCCAAGCGAAACCGCAACTTCCTCGCAGGCGTGTAATACATTCGCTGCAGGAATTTATAATGGATCAGCCGTAACCTGCAGCTCGCCGCTATCTGCGAGGTCATCCCGCTGCAGTATGCCCATTGCGCTTCCGTTATGTCCCTCCCTAGATCCGCACTCCACTGCCGGAGCGCTCTGCTCCCCCCGTCGCCACCATGCTCGCGAATACTGCGGTACAGGTGGGAGACCAGATGTTTGCCATCCGCCGACGTGAGCACCAGTTGTAGAGGCAATACCACCGCATGCTCCTCCGGGAAGTGCGGAAGAATGGCCCTCAGTCCCTGCCGCAGCCGAAGATAATAGAAGACCTCCAACGGGGTATGCTGAACCCCATGGAACCACTGCTCCCTCGTCTTAAACCGCCCATCCAGGAAAAGGTCTCCCCAGGACCTAACCCCCAGACGAGCGCACATCTCCTGAAACCCCTTCTCCCGCAACAGGGATAGCTCCGGGTGATAAGCTAGCGGCAATCTTGGCGCGTACAAGAAGAGGAGCGCAACCTTGCGGAGGATCCGCCGCCACGCATCCACCGTGCTCGTGACCGTTGCCGCCGGAGTGTCGAGCACCACGACCGGGCCCTAAATAATGCCCTTTAGTGGCAGCGGCCGAACAATCCAGTCCTCCACAGCCAGCTGCGGCATAAATGGCGTGGGCGCAAACCAGTGGTACGCAAAGTGGGCCTGAGCGCTAATGTAGTATGCCAGAAAATCAGGGACATCAAACCCCCCTGTCCCATAGGGCTGGGTAATGATGGACCATGCTAATCTTGGCTGCTTTCCAGCCCAGAACAATCTTATCAATTCTGTGCGGAGTGTACGGAAGAAAAAAGCGCCCGGATAGTAAGGGATATTCTGGAACAGATATAAAAACCGAGGCAACACCACCATTTTAATAAGTGAGGCCCTCCCAGCCATGGTGAAGGGCAGGGAAATCCATCGCGTCACATCCTCTGTTAGCTTCGCCACCGCCGTACCATAATTTAAACGCACAGTCTCTTCCCTAGTCTGAGCTATCTGTATCCCCAAATACCGCAGATCGGCATCGCACCAATCAAGTGGGTAATCCAGTGGGAAGCGGCGCACTGCAGGGGTCAGGGGAAAGAACTGCGATTTCTGCCAGTTAATTTGTACCCCGGAAATCCGGCCGAAAACCAAGAATTCCCGAAGCAAGGGGTTAAGATGCGCCACCGGATCCACCACATACAGCGTCAAATCATCAGCATACAATGATACATCTATCTGACGTTGGACGCATTTAAAAGCGCTCGGCTTGTGTAGTTGGCGAACACGGCAGGCCAATGGCTCGATCGCAATAGTGAATAACAACGGGGACAATGGGCACCCCTGGCGCGCGCCTCTGGTCAATGAGAGCGGGCGCGACATTTCCCCATTAATTAATACCCTCGCCTTCGGGTCCGTATACAACAATCGCACCCAAGCAACAAATATTTTCGGAAACCCCATCCTATACAGAATAGCAAATAGATAGTTCCACTCCACGGAGTCGAATGCCTTGGTAGCATCGAGGAATACAGCAGCCACCGGCAACTCCGGCGCAATAGTATGCATCAGGGAGAAAAGGGTACGCAAGTTATTGGCCGTGGAGCGCCCCGGGATGAACCCGGATTGGTCTGGGAGGGCTATTTTGGGCATCAGTAGCGATAATCTATTAGCGAGCACCTTCGCCAATATTTTAGCGTCGCAATTTAACAGTGACAGCGGCCTATACGCACCGCACTCGGTAGGATCTTTGCCCGGTTTCAACAACGAAGTGATCAACACCTCTCTCATGGACCCAGGCAACACTCCCACCTCCAGAGACTCCTCGTAGACCTCCTTAAGAACGGGGGCCATAATATCCACGTAGCTTTTATAAAATTCCGCCGGCAACCCATCCAGGCCCGACGCCTTACCGTTGCTAAGAGACATAATGGCTTCCCGAATTTCGGCTAATTCGAATGGTGCCCCTAGAAACTGTCTGTGGTCATCGCTCAACCAGCACAGTGCGACATTATCGAGAAACCCCCCAAAATCCACCTCGCCTACACTGCGTGCTGTATATAGATCTTTATAATGTGCAGTGAATTGCCCCAAAATGTCCTTGGTATTTCGACTGATATCCCCTCCGACGTGCGTAACTCCAGTATGTGCGTGTTGTAGCGCGGCGGCCGAGTGATTTCCGCTAGCGCGCGCCCTGGTCGCTCCCCTTCGCAGAACCTGCGAGCCTGCCAATATTTGCCACAAAACCGAGCCTCCCTTTCCGCCTCTTTTTCATATTGTGTGAGACGTTCCCTGAATTCCGCATGTAGGGGGCCCAACTGCCCCTGACTCATCCTAGTCTCCAACCCTTTAAGTTCCTCTTCTAGTTTCGCAAGCGTTTGTCGTATGTTTTTCAAGACCCCAAAGCTTTTCGCCATGTAGTAGCCCCTAACCGTCACTTTAAATGCCTCCCAGATGGTCTCCACACTATCCACCGAATCTTTATTGCGGGGAAAGAACTCAGCAATTTCCTCCCCCAGCTCTGCTTGAAATAATGGGTCCAAGAGGGCCGTGGGTTGCAACCGCCATCTTGTGGGCGCCCCCCCATACCCCGGAAGTGCTATCTGGGCCAGGACCGGGCAATGATCCGAGTATGTCCGTGGTAGATGCACAACCTTCCCCAAGTCCACCGCTATGCCCCGGGACACAAAACAATAATCTAGTCTAGCCCAGGAGTTGGCAAACGCTGTGAAATGTGTGCCCTCCCGCAACCCACCGTGAACAAGACGCCAGCTGTCTATTAAGTGGCCCTCCTCCAAGATACCCGCCAGCGCATCTCTCGCTTTCTTATTGTAGTGAACACTACTATCCGATCTGTCTAATCCAGGGGCCAGTGCCACATTAAAATCACCTCCCCATAAAATGTGCATAGAGCCAATGTGGAGCATTTGTCCCCATAATTGCGCGAAAAACACTGGCGAGTCGACATTGGGGCCATAGCAGTTCACAATCGTGATGGTGTCAGTGCCCAGCCTACCCCAAAGCATCACATATCTTCCCTCCGTGTCGACGCGCTCACCAATCCTTACAAAAGGCACATTCCTCTTGATCCAAATCGCAACCCCCCTAGCATACCCTGAGTAGGACGAAAAACTACGTTCCCCCGCCCATCTACCAGCCAACGTATAGTGCGCTCGGGGGGCAAGATGTGTCTCCTGCAACAGTGCTATCTGTACATGGTGCTGGTCTAGGTAAGCCAACACTTTTCTGCATTTTCTAGCGTCATTTAGGCCCCGAACATTCCACGAGAGCACCGTGAGCCGTTCTCTCCTGGTCGTCTCAGTCATCAATCGGTCCCCACTCATTCTCCCAACAGCATCTCGTCTCCCAGCCCCTCACCTTCACCTGCATTTGTGTAATCAGCCAATCACACCCCCGCAGCATCAGCAGCAGCCCCAAGAGGGCAAACAGCACAGGCATCATCAACCACTCCATCCCAAGTTTTCTCCACGAACAGCATACTCCCTCCCCCCCCCCAACTCTCCCTCCCCCAACCTCAAACTCCGAACATATCTCTCCCCAACGTTCCCCCCCCACTCACCCCCCACCCACTGAAGCAAACCCCAACCTGCCAGCCATGTCCCCTCCCTCTCCCTCCCCCAAATACCCCCCGAACAGGGGCGAAAACAGTCCCCATAGCTCCCCATGAGTTCTCGGGTGTTTCCCTTCGGGGAATCCGCCTAGGTGGCTCCACTAATTCCCCCTCATCTACCCCAGTCTCCCACCAATATGGCAGTCGGACTCGAGGACCTAGAGGGGGTGTCCGGCGTTAGAAACTTTGGCAACCCTACATGCCATCCCAACCTCACAGCAACTCACAACGTAAGGAGGAATCACAACCATATTATCCACAGACATCTCGCACAAGAGCAAAAACCTGCAACCTTCTCCACGGTCCCCCCCATGTCCTCCTGCACCGCAGCCCCGGAGGGGGCTACGGAGTGTCCAGTCCAATGCTGTGCTCTCATCAAATGGATTAGCAGTTCACTTACTCGACCCCGGGGGGACAGTGGATAATGTTCATCCGCTCTACTTACAGTTCGCCGTCCTGCCTCTCTCCGGGCAGCGGTGCCTGCTCAGCGTCCACCTCCGCCCCCGAGTTGCGGGCACGTTTGTAGTGCTTGAGGAAGTCCTCCACCTGCTGCGGAGTCGTGAAGAACCGCTGACGGCCTTGGTAGGTGACCCGCAGTTTCGCTGGGTAGAGTAGTGCGTAGTCTAGTTGCAGCGTCCGCAGCTTGGCCTTCACCGCCATGAATTTCCTGCGCTCCTCCTGGACTATCGGTGTGAAATCCGGAAACAGCGTGAATGCATTGCCCTCGTACGAGAGAGACCGGGTGCCCCTCGCCGCTCTCAGGGCCGCATCTCGGTCTCGATAGTTCAGTAACCGGGCAATGATGGGCCTGGGAGTCGCTCCCGGTTTCGGTCTAGGGGCCAGGGAGCGGTGCGCCCGCTCCACTATGAAGTGAGGAGAGAACACTTCAGAGCCAATCGCTGTGCGGAGCATCCGTTCCACATACTCCTCCATTTTGCCTACATTGGTCGTCTCCGGTATCCCTATGATGCGAACGTTGTTGCGCCTACTTCTCGCCTCCAAATCCTCATTCTTGGACGCTATGATACGCAGCAAGTTATCCATTCTGGTAAGCTGCGAGGTGTGCTGTGAGACAGTGTCTTCTGCGTCCGATATCCGTTGTTCCGCACCCTTTAGACGCTCCTCGTGCGCGTCCAATTTATGCACCACGGCGTCCATTCTCGACGATATCCTATCCACTTTGTCAGCTATCGTCGCGAATCCCTGGCGCATCTCGCGCAACACCTCCTGCAGGTCCGCCGACGCAGCCGAGGAGTCCCCCGCAGCCCCATTCCCTCCAGTCGGGGCCTGCACCACTTCCGAAGACTTAGTCCCCTTTTTGCTGGTATCAAAAGACAGCTTGGGCTGTCGCACGTCCGGCTTGCCCATCACGAGCCGCTGGCAGGGCAGGCCGCTACTCCGGCCACTCTGCGGGCCCCTCCGCCTCAGGTCCGGGTCCGCGCCGATCCGATGACTCGTGAAAGGGGGTAGCTCGTCAGCACCGACCTCCCGATGTGCCCCTGCGCCTGGCCCCAGTTGTCCCCCGACGACAATAACCTCAGTGCCCAGGCCGGTCCAGCCGATGGCCTCCGCAAATGTCCTCGCGCGTGGCGCAGTTACCTCTCCCGAGGCAGGGTAGACGAGGCGCCTCTGCTGCTCCCCTTCGCGCCAATATCCAGCTCCCGCTGGTAGGCAGTCTCAGGTAGCGGGACACGCCGTGCAGGCGGCCTCCGAGGCCTACAGCCCTCCTGTCCCAGCAAGCGGCGTACTCTCACCGGCCGTCCAGCCCAAGCAGAGGCGGTGGCCAGCGCTGCTCCGTGAACCCCCCTCGGCAGCAAAGCGGACGTCAGCGGCACCTCCGCCGCCCGCTCGGTCTCCGTTGCGGCCTCTGTGCAACGCCGCAGGTCCGCCTGATGGGTGAGCCGGAGTGGGGCCCCTTCGCAGCCCACCGGGCCCCGCTGCCAGCGTCCGTGGCTCCCCCGCAGCTCCGATGGAGGGGGGGGGGGGGGGGGGGAACAGGGCCTCCGAGCTCTTACCCCGGGGGGGGGGGGGGCTCGTGCCGATCTCTCCCCCAGCACCGACTGTCAGAATCCTCTTTGCACCTCTTTCGGCCGGCAGCGGCCCGCGGCAGTTACTGCAGCCTCGATCTCGCCTAGTGAGCGTCCCCCAGCAGGCCGCCGGGGCTTCCGATGCGCGTATCTTCCCCGCTGTAGTGGCTAGCGGGCCAGGAGCTGGACAGCCGGCACCGGACCTCTCAGGGAAGCGATGGGTGTGATCGCAGCCTTCTGGGTCGCCAATTAAGGAGTTCTGGAAGGATAAATGTCGCCGAACTGCGGGAGCCTTACACGAAGGCGACCATTCGCTAGTGCGCCACCTAGCGTCCCCAACCTGAGCCAAAGTTAACATCTTGAACCTTTCCTTCCGGAGGAAGGCATTGACGTTCCGGAGGTCCAAGATAGGGCGTAGGCCCCCTTTGCCCTTCTTGGGAACCAGAAAGTAGTGGGAATAACCACCACGACCTACTTCTGGGCTCGGAACGCGCTCGACGGCCCCCTTGGCCAAGAGGGCCGAAACTTCCTTCGTGGAGAAGATTCAAATGATCCCCCGAGATACGGTGGTGCTGTGGTGGCATGGCTGGAGGGGTCGTCTCGAAGGGGAGGGAGTAGCCCCTTCGGACGATTTGCAGCACCCACCTGTCCGATGTGATGGACCGCCAGTGGAGCAGGTGATGGCGAACTCTGCCGCCCACTGGCGTGGAATGGACCTGAAAGCTCGGACTAGGAAGGCTTTGAGGCGGATGCTGCCGGGGTGGATGTGGGCTGACCTAGTCGTCCTCCAGAACCGCCTCGGCGGAAACCACGTCTGCGACCGCGCGCAGGTTGGTTCTGCGGCTGGTGGCTAGGCGCACGTGAGGAGGCACCCCTTCCTTGGCCACGAAAGGGGCGAAAGGCGGAAGTTTGCGACCGCGGGGCCGAGAGGCCCAAGGACTTGGCCGTAGCCCGGGAGTCCTTAAAGCGATTCAGCGCACTGTCCGCTTTCTCACCAAAAAGGCGAGTGCCATCAAAGGGCATATCCATGAGAGTGCTCTGGACATCGCCCGAAAAGGACGTGGACCGCAGACAGGCGTGGCGTCTAAGCGCCACTGTGGTAGAAATTGCCCTACCCAGCGAGTCCGTAGTGTCAAGCCCACATCGGATAGCATGTCGCGCTGCATCCCTCCCATCGGCCAGAGCCTGGGTAAGTCGTGTCAAGACCTCCTCCGGACACAGGGGCAGCACGTCCTCCACCGCATCCCACAGAGAGTGGGAATAACGGTCCAAGAGACAGGCGGTATTCAAAGACCGCAGGCCCAAACTAAGGGAGGAGAACAGCTTCTTGCCAAACTGTTCCAGTCTCTTGGAATCCCGGTCCGGCGGGGCGGTCGGGAAGGAGGATTGGGAGGTAGAGGCCTGGATAACCAGGCTATCGGGGGTAGGGTGTTGGGACAGAAAACTGGGGTCGCCCGGAGCAGGGCGGTGGCGCCTGGCGACATTCCTGTCCACAGGAGGAACTGTGGAGGGCTTGGACCAGGGGCCCTGCAGAACGTCAATGAGGGCCTCATTGAATTGCAGCAGAGGCTCAGTGGAGCTTGCTGCAGACTGAAGCACCTCAGTAAGGACGTTAGTCCTCACAGCCACGGCAGGCAGCTCGAGCCCAAGGGCTGCGGCCGCCTTGCGCAGCACCACAGAGAAAGCAGCGCCCTCCTCCGAAGCCACAGTCGGAGGAGAGACGAATCCAGTGTCCGGAGAGGTATCCAGGCCACTGGCCTCCCCCAGTTCATCTGCCCAGTCCTGTGACATTTGAGCCTGAACGGCCATAGGATCCTCGGATCCCTCCCAGTTGTCCCCATCATCCGATTCCTGGTATACAGGAGGAAGGAGCGGAGCCGGGCGATAGACATAATGTGTCTCCAGCGGCGCCGAACGCGGCGTCCATCGACGCCGTATCGGCGCCGGGCCCGGAGCGGGGCTGAACTGGGGCTCGACGTCGAGCGGAGTCGGCGTCGGAGGTGGTACCGGTGTCGACGCCGGCGGAGGAGGCGTGATGAGGTCGACCGGCGTCGGCGGGGACCCGGAAACGGGTCCCTCGGGCGCTTGCGGCGTCGAGGCCGGAGCCGCCGGCAGGCAAGGGGAGTCCGAAGAGCGGTGTCGCCTCTTGGACTTCTTGGAGTGCTTCGACTTACCCGAAGACTTGGATCCCGACGACCGATGATGTCGGCTGCGGCTCCGCGACCGATCCTTGGACCTCCTCCTAGACCGGGATCGAGAGGGGCGCGGAGCCGAGTGGCGAATCTCGAGAAGCTTACGGGACCGCTCCCGTCTAGCCTTCGAGGTCAGGGCCTTGCAGTCCGAACACGACTCCGCGTCGTGGTCGAGGCCCAAGCAGTAAAGACACCGGCGGTGATGGTCCGTAACCGACATCAAGCGGCTACAGTCAGCACAGGCTTTAAAACCAGGCATCCTACCGGCACCGGAGTCGAGACAAGATCAAAAAGGATCGAAAAAAGTTAGTCAAAAAGTGACTAAAGGGGTAGCTCTCCCGGATCTGCGCTTACTGGCGCGGAAAAAAGAAGAACTGACGTCAGCGCGCGAGGGCGGCGTCTAAGTACTCCGACGACGTCATTCCGGCGCTCGACGCCGACGACGGACGCGGAGCCGCAGACGACGCCTAGCGACGCGCAAGGGGTATTGCTGACGAAAAATCTTCCGGATCCAGTCTGACGCCTGGGGATATTCTAAGGTGAGGAATCTAACTAACGTGTTTCTTTCAGATATGGGACTGTCCCCACATTGCACAATACTGGAGGGCGGTTATGATGACGATCACCCAGGTATGTGGGTTCGAGGTCCCCCTTGAGCCTCGGAAGTGTTTGCTTAAATGTGTGGGAGCCCACAGAACTAAACCATGCGGCACAGGATTGGGCAAAATTCAACATCGCACTAGCTAAAAGGAACATTGCACGACACTGGGGAGCCCTAACAATACCCTATCACCAGCAGTGGTGTTGTGATCTTGATAGCGCCATGGTGGTAGAAAAGGCTGTCTTTATTAATAGGGGATACCCTCGAAAATGGACACGAGTATGGGGGAAATGGAACAATTTTAGGGGAAATATATGTATCCCTCCACCCGAGGATCGGATTTGGATCTGAGTGACTGACAACCTGAAAACGGACACGCCATGAGAAAATTCCCAATGTGAGGCAAGGGATTTTGGTAGCTGTATGGAGGTGGGGTCGGCACAATTGTGTTTATATGTCTCTCTATGGTGTATGGAGCTATTGCGTGTTACACCCTGTCGATTATTCTCTGTAATGGTCGTGATCGTGAACTACTCTATTCGATGTGTATTATAATGCTAATAAAATGTTTTTTTAAAAAGGCTCGGAGGAGGCGCACACACTATAAGTTTGTACGCAGATGATATCTTGCTCTCCCTCTCAAACCCAATCCCCGCGCTATGATCCCTCTTCATTGAAATGCATTGCTTCGCGCAGGCTTCAGGATTCAAGATTAACATGGATAAATCGATTGCACTTAACATCTCCCTCTCCCGCACACTTTAGCTCACCTCCAGGAAGAACATCCCATTCAATGGTCAACCTAGTCGATTCCGTATTTGGGAATTCAACTAGCCCCCTCCATACAGGCCACGGCTGAAACCAACTATTCAATACTTCGCTCGCACATACGTAAGGAGCTAGGCCAGTGGAAACACTATACTCTATCCTGGCTAGGTAGGATTGCGGCTACTAAGATGACCATCCTCCCTCAGATCCTGTATCTCTTTCAGACCCTACCCCTTCGCCCTCCATCAGGCTGGATCCAACAGATCCAATAAGACCTGGCACAATTTATCTGGCAGGGACACAAGCCCCAGTTTAAACATGCAATAGCAATCCTTTCACCAGAGAAGGGAGGTGTTGACTCGAAGATTCCTCGGGAGCGGATCAATGCCAAAAGGGGTCCACCTCTCGACAGCCCCAACCCTGGTGCTATTAAAGCACAGGTGAGTGGGATGGCAAAGCGGGGGAAGGAAAGGATGGGAACAGCAGGGAGGGAGATCTGAAAGGAAAAAACACTCAACACATTAGCTCTGCCAGAACACTGCGGGGTTAACTCAAGTCTGTGGAGGGTATTAAACCTGTCGCACCTGTAAATCAATAAAACTCGTGTTCTCCAGGTGTATTCATCCTGGGCTTCACACAAGCAACACTAGTTCTGCGCGCTATTTTTGGCTTCTAAGGATAAAGGGAAGGCATCATAAAAACACGCACCTTTCCACAGTAATCATGCGATATAACACACCACCACACACACGTAACCATACACACCAGAATTGTAGTCGTGCTTCACTTCACAGGGGAAGAGCAGAATGCCGCCTCTTAAACCCCCTGTTAATACACAAATGAAAAGGAATTAAAATGCCTCTTAATTCCATGAAACGTAGTACATGTTCAGAATTGCATTACACAAGACATAGGGTCCTAAACACCTAATCGTTCTAGTCTTGAGCTGTACCTTAGACAGGAGTACCTAGGAAGACATAGTTCAACATTCACAGGTATGATGCGTCACTTATTTTCAGAACAAGCGTGGACTCAGCGTCCGCCTCAATGATAGCTGAATGTCAAGGCAAGGTTCGGAATGGTGTAACTTGACTTTTGTCAGAACAAGCGTGGACTCAGCGTCCACCACAATGATAGCTGAATTGCAAGGCACGGTTCGTAGTGGTGCAAGTGCACCCTTACCCTACACGGGTTGAAGGCTTGACTCGAATTTGTCGGAGCCTCGGAATCCTCGGCTGCGTCTCAGAATAACCAGCAGCGAGTGGAACGCTGCGTGGTGATTTAACCTGAAGCGATTTCCAGGTTAACCATGTGAGCGGCGTCAGTAGCGGAGGTGCCGGGAATCATGGGGGATGTAGTTTTGGGTTCTGTGGCGCCCGTCCACTTCCGTGTTTTCTGCTTCCGTAGTTCCTTTGTTGCGCCCCCACCATCCGAGCGACCATTCCCACAGGGCTTGCGCCTTCAACGTTTCTTGAATGCCCTCACCGCTGCGAGGTATGTTCTTGGGGCTCTTTGGTTCGTGCCGGGGGAGGAGCGTGACAGGAGGTGTAGGGGTTCCTGATCTCCAACTTTACTTCTAAGCTTCACAGCTCCGATATTTAGTGGAATGGCACCGTCTAAAATCAGAGAAACACTGGTTGTTTCAGGATCACGCAGCAGCTGCCATGCTTCAAGGCATTCCCTTCCTCCGTAAACCATACAGACCACCCAATCTCTACGCATCATATATCACAAGCACGATTATGGAGGCCTGGGATCGCACTAACATTGCCCAGAACCTGACTACCTATACCTCTCACCTCATACCATTATTCGATGACCCAGAATTCCAACCTGGTATGGGTATTAAGGCCTTTCCCGCCTAGCGCCTCACCACATTCTCCCATTCCCACAACTCAAGGCGGACTATAGCCCTACTGAATCGGAACGTCTGCCCTATTTACAGCTCCGTCACTGGGCACTTCATCCGCACATCAAACCTGAGGCTAACCGCTTTGACTCCCTACGAAAAATGGCTCATCACCCGCACATCCGATAAAAAAATAATTTCTGACCTGCATAAAATGTTACTGGCATCAAACACGCACACATATAATGCCAGCCGAGCACGTTTTTCTCTTTCCTTTTCATTGTTCGTTTCCCACAGACCCGCTCCGCTCATCTTACTTTGGTAATGCTACTACCTATGACACTTGTTGTCCATATTGCACTGTACCCACGGCGCTGGGGGGTCTTTTTTTTTTTCTTACTTGAAAACTTAATAAAAGATTTAAATCATAAAGCGTTCCTGGGTGCTATCCGCCTGGTCACCAAAAAGACGTGTGCCATCAAAGAGCATGTCCAACAAAGTTTTCTGGACATCCCCGGAAAAAACTGTTGTTCTGAGCCAAGCATAACGGCGCAGCGCCACCGTTGAGGAAAGCGCCCTGCCGAGTGAATCGGCCGTGTCAAGTCCACAACAGATAGTAAATTTAGCAACATCTCTCCCCTCGGTAACTGCCTGGGAGAGAACCGCCCGAGCTTCCACAGGGCACTGAGGCAGCACCTGTGCCACTGTGTCCCACACAGAATGGGAATAGCGGCCCAACAGGCACGCAGTATTCACCGCCCTCAATCCAGAACTGGCAGAAATGAAAATATTTTTCCCAAACTGCTCCAGTTTCTCTGATTCCTTGTCTGGAGGAGCAGAAGGCAAGGCGCTCGGCGATGCAGAGCACTAGACCACTAGACTCGGAGGTGTCGGGTGTTGTGTGAAAAGGCTGGGGTCGCCTGGCGATAGCGGCGCGCCACGCCCTTATCCACAGGAGCCCCCATGTTGGGTTGGTTCCATGTGCCCAACAAGACGTCAGTAAGCGCGTCATTGAAAGGCAGCAGCGGCTCGCGGAGGACGACGCTGGTTGCAGAACCTCAGTCAGAAGATTGGTCTTCATGGGCACAGAAGGGACCTCAAGGTTAAAAGCCTCAGCCGCATTACGCAAAACCACAGAGAAAGTCCCAATCTCCTTCCTCCATAGCCACGGACGAAGGGGACAGTGTACAAGGGTGTAGAGAGAAATCCAGATCACCTGGACCTTCCATATCACCCTCCCACTCCAGCTCATCCTCGCTTTGAGCTGCGAGAGGATCTTCAGACCCCTCCCAGTACTCTCCTTCGTCCACCGGTTGTGGAAGAGTCCGGTAAGGACGAGGCGCCAGGGGAAAAGGGATAAACTCCCCACCAAGAAAAGGAATTGGGGGTAATGAACCAATCCTGGTTTGGCACCGTCTGGCGCGGAGGCAGGAGCCGGCAACGGCGCTGAGCCGGAGCAGGCGGCGCTACAGAGTATTGTGCCGGCGTAGCCGGGGCCAAAGGCAGCAGCACGGGGGCAGAACCACCCAACGGGTTCGCGGGGCCCGAAGGCGCTCCGGAGGGACCTTATGGACCAAACTAACGGCTCATGGCCGATAGGAAGGCCTGTATCTCGTCCGGAGTCATGTGTGGTACCGGAAAGGGCAGGTAGGCCACAGTCAACAACGGAGGCTCCATCAGAGCAACGGGAGAGTGACCGCCCGCCCCCCCACCGCGTTCCGCAACCGGTGAGGGGTAGACGAAGAGCCACATCGTTTCTTCGACTTTTTATGGCGCTGTGACTTACCTGTCCCCGATTCCAGTGAGCGATGGTGTTGGCTCCGCGACCGGTCCCTCGACCTCCCACGGGAGAGGGACTTCGATCAGCGTGAAACCGATTGCCGGACCTCCAACAACTTTTGGGAATGCTCCCGCAAAGCTTTCGGCGCCATGGCCTGGCAATCGGAGCACGCCTCGGGGTCGTGGGCGTGCCCCAAGCAGGAGAGACACGTTGTGCGGGTCCACTACCGACATGTTCCGACGGCAGGCCCTACAGGACTTAAACCCACACATCCCTACTGCACCAGGAGTCGAGTACTCAACAAAACAAGAGAAACAAGTTCTCAAAAACGAAGTTAAAATATTAACTAGGGGTACCGTTCTCTCTCGGATCTGCGATTGCTGGCGCGGAAAAAGAAGGAACTGACGTCAGCGCGCGTGGGGGCGTCTAAGTAGCTCTGACGACGTCATCTCGGCGGCTACGACACCAGCGGCGTACGCAGAGCCGCACGACAACGCCTACCGATGTGCAGGGGTACGGCTGACGAAAGACTTTCCGGATCCAGTCTGACGCCTGGGGATAGTCTAAGGTAAGGAATCTATCACTAACGTGTCTCTTTCGGATACCAGGAGCTTTGCTCCCTCAGCCTTGTGGGCTGCTAGTGAGCAGCCACCACCAGGAGGCCCCCTATCCCCCATTGGATAACAGTAGGCCTCCGCACTCTGCACCCGGACCCCCTAGTGCCACTGAGGGTGCTTTGAGTGCGCATCCTTGATCCTGGGGGAACCTTTGTTCTAACCCCAGAAAACCAACTTCCCAACCTAAGTACTTACCGTTAGGTCAATAATATTGTTTTCTCTCATAGGACTGTATTGACTGCTTTCTTGTGAAAATTGTTCTAATTGTGGAGTTGGTTGGTATGGAACCTTAAGAAGCTGCATATGCACAAAAACTGATTTACTTACCTTTTGTCTAGGAAATGTCCCAGTGTGATATCAAGGCATATCACACTGAGTAGAAAAAGTAATCAAAAAAGTAATTCAAATGACTTACCTGTAACCAATCCATTTGCAAACTGCATTCAAACTGTATTTAACTGCATTATTCTTGCAAAGTATTACTATACTTACCTATACCAGGCCTGGCTCTGGAAAATAAAACACAACAACAAATATTTTCATACAAATTGGTGTGAGTTCAGTCTTTGAGTGGGTGATATAATATTTTAGCAAAACCAAAAGGGGTGATGGACGGAGTGTTAAACATTGCAAGCACTCACCCCCAATCAACTGATCTGGGTTTAATCCATCATCATTCTTTAGCTCACTCCGCCACCCCAGTTCAGACATGGCCATATGCAAATCAGTCTGACCCTGTGCCTCATGAGAACAGTCCAGCCCGAACTGCCAAGCCATGTCTTTCCTGGACCGGAAACAAGCATCCTGGGACTGGTTTCTGGCTAATCAGCCGTTATTAGCTTGCATCCAGTGGCAAAGTGAGCAAGGGACCCACATCTGGGCATACCCTGCCAACTTAGGGCGAACAAAGCAAAACCAAAGGGGCTGATGGACGGAGTGTTGAACATTGCAAGCACTCACCCCCAGTCAACTGATCTGGGTTTAATCCATCATCATTCTTTAGCTTACTCTGCCACCCCAATTCAGACATGGCCATATGCAAATCAGTCTGACCCTTTGCCTCATGGGAACAGTCCAGCCCGAACTGCCAAGCCTGTTAGCCCAAAACCGGTCCCAGGATGCTTGTTTCCGGGTCCAAGGATGACATGGCTTGGCAGTTTGGACTTGACTGTTCCCATGAGGCACAGGGTTAAGATTGATTTGCATATAGCTGTGTCTGAAATGGGGTAGCAAAGTGAGCTAAAGAATGATGATGGATTCAACCCAGATCTGTGACTGGGGGTGAGTGCTTGAAAAGTTTCAGCACTCCATCTATCAACTCTGTGATTGCTTTGTTCGCCTTAAGTTGGCAGGGTATGCCCAGACGTGGGTCCCTTGCTCAATTTGTCACTGGATTCAAGCTAGCCTGGCTGATGAGGGCTGTTAGCCCGAAACCAGTACCAAGATGCTTGTTTCCGGGTCCAGGGAAGACATGGCTTGGCAGTTCGGACTCGACTGTTCCCATGAGGTACAGGGTCAAGACTGATTTGCATATAGCTGTGTCTGAACTGGGGTGACAGAGTAAGCTAAAGAATGATGATGGATTCAACCCAGATCTGTTACTGGGGGTGAGTTTGAAAAGTTTCAGCACTCCATCTATCATCGCTTTGTGATTGCTGATCATTTCTTGCCAGAGTGTGTACAATAAATGCTTAACACTACCCTCTGGTAAAGCCTTACTGCTCGCCCACACTACCACAAATAGAGAGTAACGTATTATCTACTTTTACCTGTGCCTACCTTTGAGGTTACAATGGACTCTGTGCACACTATACCTCACTTTGGTATAGTATATACAGAGCCAGTTTCCTACACCGCCTCTACATGGCTCATTCGCTATACCACTTCTCTTCCTGCTCCGCTATCTCACAGTTCTCTCACTTGCATTTGTCACTTTTTCACTATGTCATCACTTTGACTGTCTACATCTACCCTTCTTTATACTTACTCCACTCTAACCATGTAAGACAGGAGAAGCAAAATGAGGAAATTATCAAATTTCACCTAATGCAATGGTGAGAATCATTTGATAAATGGTTTGCACTCTTGCAGCAAGAACACTAGTAGTATCGGTAGTAGGTGTGAACTGTGCATAATAAATACAAAAATAAGAAATTCTCCAGTCAGTTGATTTATCTTTATCTTTCTTACCTATTCTGCACTCTAGATCCCTGCACTTGCACCCTCTCGTCTTTAAGGATTCAGTCAGTTACTAGCTTGTGAGTGTTACCTGGCGTATAAAGTTGAGCCCACTCCGACATGTGTCCTAAGTGTCTCACACTCAGTACTGAGAAAGTTGGGGTCTGTTTTCTGTAATTATTACCAATTTAATTTGCATTGTAAGGTGCTGGGTCCCCAAGGCGATACCATGAATCTTCATCTGCTTGCCTGTGTCTTACGGCCAATACCAATGTTGCCCCGCTTTTTGACTAGCATGAGTAGAGTGGATACCCTTCATCAGCTACTTTGCAGTGGCCTTTACTTTGGACTTCGAAGGATGAGATTCTTCAAGATAATCCTCAATGGACATTCCTTAGACGTCAAGGGTGTGTCATTCTGCAACATTTGTTTTTCAGTCAAAAGTTTTCACTTCGAGAACCTTTGCTGTCAACAGCTCCTGAAGCCTATTTATTAGAGCACTGTATACTTAAGGTCTGGAGTCTTCAGGAAAATATTATCAGTAACAACTTCTTGGGTCCAAACTTAAGAGGGCAATCTCTGAGGTGAGAACCAAAATAATGCTCTCCCAAAGTCTCCTCAGATGCCATAACATCCTCTTCACCTGAAACAACCATCTCATCTAGACCCGGCCCTCTTTTTCTGTTCTCAGAGTACTGACCAGACATGTTTATTTTTGTTCAATTCACCAAAATCAGCTTATCTTAAGGCCCTACAGTTTTTGGCTTAAAATCTAAAAAATCCTAACGCTCTGACTTTAGACCTCTGAAACAATTATATTCTGAATTATCTAAATTAGCATCGACATTCTCCTTTTTCTTAGTGAGTTCTTCCTTCACACCATCAGACAAAAAAGAATTTAAAATGGAGTTCAAGCAAAGGGGGAATGTAAGTGCACAGTTATCATAGTAAGTCGTATGGACTCCAGCAACGATGAGACCAAAAAGCAAAAAAAAACCTTTATAAAATGAGAAACACTTGCAGACCCAAATACTAGATAGGCAAATATTGCACAGCACGGGACCAAGAAGAGGTTCATACAGCAAAATATCTGACAGATCATTTTTAAGAAGTGTATAAATTAAACATTCCTTATGGCAGAGCAGTCATAATTGGGCCTAATGGTTGCTAGAAAGCAAGGTCTTGAAGAAAAGGGGGGAAGAACAGAAGAGCTTGCATCTTACCTACTACCATTAACGTGAACTCAAATCCTTTTTTGACAGACTTTCGATGAACTTGATTTGGAAGGTTGGCAAACCCCACATACCCTGGGGTTTCCGGGTTGGTGAACTGAGGCTGTTGCTGTAGATATAAAACAATAAACATAAGACTCAAAACAACACCTACTGAACAGTAAAAAATTTCATGTGACATGTAAATGGATGGAAAGTAGCCATGGCTTGATAGAATTTGGTCTGCAATACATTCAATGACTACCTCAAGCACTGTGACGGGTACATAATTGGACTTCATACATTTATTAGCATGTACCATTCATAATCTGTTAAGACATAATACATTTTACTAACAAAGCAGTTCAGAAAAAAAGATACCAAACTAGAAACATCCTCTTTCTACCGGTTGATAATAAAATATCAGATGGAATGAAACTAACAGGAAAGTTAATTATGTAATCTTCTCAATTTCTAGTCAATTGAACCTCCTTATTAGGATTTTAAAATATAATAATGCATACTTATGTTTAAAATTCAGATTTTCTACATGGCCCAAATCTCTTTATAAATTACTTGTATATTTTCTTCTTTAAACATTTATTTAACATAACATTATAGTGACTCCAGGGGAGAGGTGGACCTTAGAATTAATAACACTCAGTCTGGACTTCCACAGCAAAACCTTTAAATTAACAGCATCTTTTTAAGGAAAAGTATGGGGTACTGCACAAAGCACAGGCAGTTGCCCGTCGACTGGAATGGACAAAAGCATGATGAAAGAGTGCTAGCTGGTAGTAGATGGTCTTCAATATTTTACTTGTTTTTAAAATGCACCATTTTGAGGCCCTCTTGACTTCAAAGAAGCCTAAAGATTGATACAGGAGAACAAATAAACGTGAGAGAAAAAAAACCTGTTACATGTACTGCCTCATTTCTCGGCTATATCAAAAATGTTTAATAGAAAAACAAAATGTATATGCTTTACTAGGTTTCTCCTGTGGATCATCACGAAAGGCCAGACAATGCTGAACATTTTTATCCCGCAAATACTCCTAACCAAAGTAACAACCATAAATAAATAACATTTCAAGTACTGTACTATAGCTTTGCATTGTACATAGGGTAAAAAAACAAATTTGAGCTACTAATATCAAAACATTCTTCTCACTGGAGAATAATCTTCTAAATGGAATTCAACATTTGAAAAGAAAAGGTTTTCTCTTATCCGAAAGCATGAAAGTTCAGAATGGAACTCAGCTAAGAATACTTCAGACGTGCTTTTGTAGGGGGAGCAAATATGGCTTAAGCTTCCTCTTGGATTCTGAACTGGCCTAATATTTATTTTATACCATAAATACAAGGGCATGTGTGTGTGCCACATGTGCACACACACATATTTCAAGGAGGGCAACAGGGTGTCCTTTTGACACTCTTGGACTTGCATTCGCAATTTGCAAGTACCTAATGGGTACTTGCAAATTGCGCATGTCTTATTCATTTTTATGGGCCTCTAGGCCAATAGGAATGAATGGGAAGGTATTCCTTAATTGCGAATCGTAATTTGCGATTCGCAATTAAGGAATAATAAGGAATTGCAATTATTATTGCGATTCCTACATACATTCCAGTTTGTGAGTCCTTAATAGCGATTCACTAAAAATCACTATTAAGGACTCGCAAAATGGTTTGTTCATACATATTCCCCAAATTCTCCAAGCTTCTTCCGCATAGTATGCTTAGAGTTGAAGATTGTAAAATGTTCAGATACAGTACTGTGCTCCACTAAATGAAAAGCAGATCCTGCTGAACTTGGAATCAAAGAGAAGGGTACAAACAGGAGCCCAGTCACTGAGTATTTCCGGATGCAGAGAAAGCGCCACTAGGTAGAAATACTTAGCGCCACTTCTAGATGAGGATGGCACTTATGATCGGCAATAAACTTGCTGAGTTAGTATGCTCTTATATGGAGGGGTCCTGCCAGGTGACTGAGCGTCAAGGAGATCCAATGGAGTTTCAAACAAGACAATGTGTCCCAGCACCCAAAGAGAGGGCATGAGACCCCTCTTCCCCTTCCTTGTTACAATAGTATATAGAGGTTGTGTTGTTTAAACACTTGGATCAACCTACCCTTGATGGAAAGCAGAAAGGCCCAAAGGGCCAGACAGATCCTAAAGACTGATGGGTGACCTCCCTAACACAGAGAGACACTTCCGTCGTCACCAAGACCTACACGGGAAGATGTCCACCACGTCAGGTTAGAATCAGACATTCACGACTCAAGTTCCTTGGCCGACTCTGTTGTGAATCTTGCCCATGAGGCATGCCCAATGCGGAGATCACTGCAGATGAAGATTCCAAAAAAGGATTTGAATGTTGGATGGGGAGGATATCATGAGAATGTGTGTGCTGCAGGTCGTTAGAAATCATCCCTTCCTAGAGATTCCAGGCCAGCAGCACCTTAGCTTCCCTGTTCTTCTTGGGAGTCCAAAAAGTACATGGAATAGCAACCCAACCCCCCCCCCCCCCCCTTCTCTCAGCCTCAGAGAAGGGTAACATTTTGTTGGATCAGTTTGCGAGCAACGGCATTATTCATTTGGACAGAAGAGCTGCATGGTCCACTGACATCCAAGATAAGGAGCAGTTTCTTACCTGTAACTCCAGTTCTCTTGTAGGGGTATATCCGTAATAGTCATAATCATGTGAATAGTCCCGCCCATGTGCGTGGACACCGGAGAACTTCATTAGATATATCTTCCTAAGTTGTCATCTTCTGCCTTTCTTCAGGAAGGCCTGTATAGACACGTAAGAGATAAAAAGACAATAAGGCAGCCTAACCAACTAGGCTACACTGGCCATTACTTCATCTTGAATTGAAAAAAGATAGCCAGTTTAACTTTAAATGTATCAATTTGCTGAGTTTTACACATAGAAAACTCTCCTTCACAAAACATCTTTATTCAGGATAGAGATGAAAAGGAATGGCTGGAGAAGCCTCCATAGGCTGCCATTATGTGTCTGTAAATGGGTACCGTGCCTTTAAGAGTCTCCAGAGACCCCCGGTATCCAATGAGGCATATCCAGAGGCATTTACTTTCAGTTCTTTTTGAAGGGGTAGAAAAGCAGAGCCTGCAGACTCTTAGGAACATCTGTGTGCCACCGGGGAGGAGGGCGGGTTGCTTATGACTATCACAGAAATACCCCTACAAGAGAACTGGAGTTACAGGTAAGAAACTACTCCTTCTCTTGTGGGGATTTCCGTGATAGTGATAATCATGTGAATAGACTAGCAAGCCCATCCCCAAAACAACTCACCAGCGGTGGCAGAACAGAGAACAACCGCACTATTATGCAAATAAATTTCTAAGCGAAGCCTGCCCAACCTGAGCATCTTCCCTAGCATCAGTGTCTAGACAGTAGTGCTTAGTAAATTTATGGACTGACTTCCAAGTGGCAGCCTTACAGATTTCCGAAATAGGTACGTTACAAAGTAAAGCCGCAGTAGCTGCATTACCCCTGGTAGAATGAGCCCTAGGTTACTAATCAAAGGCTTGTTGGCTTTCTGATAACATAGCTGAATACAGGAAACAATCCACCTAGAAATAGATTATTTGGAGGTAGCTAGACCAGTTCGGACCAAGCCATAATTTACAAATAACTGGTCTGAGCTACAGATATCCTTAGTCTTCTCCAAATAGAATTTCAAGACCCTGCTAACATCAAGGGAATGAAGCGATCTCTCAGCAGGAGAAGAGGGATTCTGAAAAAATGTAGGCAGTGTAATAGTTTGGTTTACATGAAACTCTGAAACAACTTTAGGAAGGAACTTAGGTTGCGTCCTCATAACTACCCAAGAGGAATGAAAGACTGTATAAGGTTCTTTACAACATAAAGACTGTAGTTCACTAACCCCGCGGGCAGAAGTTATGGCCACAAGGAAAGCCGTTTTCCAGGACAGATGCTGAAGAGAAGCCTTATGAATGGGTTCACATGGTTCCTTCATCAGTCGTGAAAGGACTACCTTCAGCTCCCAGGGAGGCGAACAACGCCTAATGGGAGGAAACACTTTCTTCAATCCTTTAAGAAAATCTGATGACTGGGATTTAAAAAAAGGAAGTTTATGAAGGACATTTCCTATACGCAGTTAAAGCTGCCAGATGAACTTTGATCGAATGGAACTGAAGGCCAGATTGAGCCAAGTGCAATAAGGTAAGGAAGGATGACATCTTCCTTACAGAAGGTAGGATCCAAGTCCTTAGAAGCGCACCAGATGTAAAGTCTCTTCCTTTTACGCATAGGACGTGCGTGTAGATGGTTGTTTGGCCTCTTTCAATATCTTCATACAGTCCTGAGGGAGATTCAAATGTCCGTACAGTACTAACTCAGGAGCCATGCCGCCAAATTCAAGGACGAGAGGTTGGGGTGCACCATCTGTCCGCCGAACTTCGTCAGAAGGTCCAGCCTGCACAGTAGATGGAGATGTGGCAGGAGAGACTGGTGGAGAAGGGCTGTGAACCACCACTGACAGGGCCACTCCGGAGCAATGAGGATCATCTTGGCCCGTGACAGAGAGCTTGATCAGCGCTGACAGAATCAGGGGAATTGGCTGAAAAGCGTAGAGAAAGCCGCCTGACCAATTGATCCATAGGGCATTCCCCAGAGTCCCTGGTTAGTAGAACTTGGAGGCGAAGTCGCGGCATTTGCTGATTTCTGCGGTAGCGAACAGATCGACTTCCGGAGTACCCCATCTTCCGAAGAGGTCTTGCACCACTTCGTCAGTTAAGACCCATTCGTGGTTTTCGTGAATGAGTCTGCTGAGAGCGTCTGCCTGAGCATTTTGAACATCAGGAAGGTGAGTTGCCGTGATGGTCAGGTTCCTGGCTAACAGCCAATGCCAGATTGTCTGGGCTTCCTGAGACAACACTCGAGACCTGAATCCCCTCCGGCTTGTGGAGGTAGAACATGGTTGTCGTATTGTCCATCTGGACAAGCAGGGAGCTGGTGTGAAACGACGGCTGGAAGGCTTTCAACGCCAAATGGACTGCTCGAAGCTCCAGGAAGTTGATGTGGTACCTGGTCTCTTTCGGGGACCATGTGCCCTGTATCTGAAGATGGTCGGAATGCGCAACCCATCCGTAGAGAGAAGCATCCGTCACTATTGTTTGCGTGGGTATCTCTTTGTGGAGAGGAATACCCCGGAGGAGATTGCGTGGAGAACAACACCAGTACGTGGACTGTAGAGCCTGTTGCGGCAGTTGAATCCTGCCTTCCCAAACCCCCATGTCTGGTCCCACTGATTCTCCAGACATTCCTGCAGGGGTCTCATATGGAGGCATGCATTTGGAGTGAGGAAGATACGTGAAGCCATCGATCCCAGGAGAGACGATACTTGCCTCACTGTTGGAGAGGGCATGATCATTCGAGCTTGAGCCTTCCGAAGGATTGAGAAGCGTCTCTCCTCCGAAGGACACTTGCTTGCTGTGCATGTGTCGATAGTGGCTCCGAGGTACTGTAGACATTGTACAGGAGTCGATACAGACTTCATGAGGTTGATGTGTAGTCCCAAACGAAGTAACAGATTGGAAGTCCGATTGAAATGCAATTGCTATTCCTAAAAAGTAGCTGCCTTGATCAACTAATCTTCCAGATACGGGTACACGAACACTTTGTTCCTCCTCAGATGCGCGGCCACTAAGGCCATGCATTTGGAAAATGTCCGAGGCGCTGACTTCAGGCCGAAAGGAAGCACGGAGTATTGATAATGGTTGTTGCCCACTGCGAAACGCAGGAACTTGCGATGTTTCCTTGCTATGGGCACATGAAAATATGCGTCCTGCAGATCTATTGCGCAGAGCCAGTCTCCCTGATAAAGTTGAGGGTAGATATGATGCAGGGACATCAGAATTTTTCTATTCAAACCCATTTGTTGGCTTGTCGTAAGTCGAGAATGGGTCTGAACTCGTTCTTCTCTTTCTTGCGAACTAGAAAGAACCGCGAACACAGTCCTGTTCCTTTCTGTCCCAGAAGAACCGGTTCTATCGCCCTTTTCTGTAAGAGGGTGGTGGCCTCCTTTTGCAACTCGCGTAGCATGTATCATGATCAAGTTGGAGGGATTGATGGAGGAGGGCTTGTAAAACGTACCGAGTATCCACTGCTAACAATATTCAGCACCCAATTGTCCGGAGTTATTTTCTGCCACTCTGCCAAATGTTCTTGTATACTCCCCCACCCACTGGAGTGGATAACGGACAAGGGGGAAGAAACCCTTCAAGGGTTTGGAACCAGCAGGAGCCTTGTTCCCTTTTCCAGGCTGCAGGTTAGATCTTCCTCGCTGCTGGCGTTTCTGAAGCGGATGAAAAGACCGTTGAAACTGCTGTTGGTTGGACTGGAGGCCCTGAGACGGCTGAAACCTCTGGGAGGAATAACACCGCTGGAAAGGGCGGAAGGTCTTACGCTGTTCTTTAGGTTTCTCCAAATGTACAGCCTTCAAAGTCTCCATTTCGGTCTTCATGCGGGCCATCTCGTCATCCGCATGGGAGCCAAAGAAAGTTGTGCCAGAGAACGGGAGATTGGAAATACGTTGCTGGGTCTCAGGTTTCAGAGATGTCAGACGAAACCAAGCATGTCGCCGTAGAGCAATACCATGGCAATACCAGTGGGCTGCCAGGAGCGAATTATCCGCTGCAGCGCCAATGATTTAATTAGAGACCATCAGGCCCTCATTGACTGTCTCCTGGAAGATCCACAAATTGTTGAACGGACTCCCACAGGGATCTATCATAACGGCCCAGCAAGTCAGTAGAGCTGGCCGCCTTCATGGAAGTCGCTGCGGTGTTGCAAGTCTTTCTGCCCACCGAATCCAGCTTACGGCTCTCCTTATCCGGTGGCACCGTGGAAGTCAGAGCCGCAGCATGCTGTTTTTCACGCCGCCACAGAGTCCGGAGTGGGGTCCAGGCGGAGGAAGGCAGGGTCTGACTCCGGGGGGCGATACTTCTTCTGCAACCGGGAAGGTGCAGATTTTATAGACTATGGCATAAAAAACTGTTCCATAGCCGGTTCCTCCAAACCCGGCACCAATGGAAGCAGTGGACATGATGTTTTTCTCTTCTGCAAAGTTTCAAATATCACTGATGTCGCCTGTACAGGCGTAGAAAGAGGAATGTTCAGCTTCGAAGACCCTCTGACCAGAACCTCCTGGAAGGTGGAAATATCGTCAACCGGTGAAACCCTCTGCGGGGGAGAATCCGTGAGAGTAGGAGAGTACCTCCCCGTACTCGTGGAAGATATATCCTGGTATGCCGGGACCGAGACCTTTCATAACGGTGATGACGGGATCTTGTTGAAGACCGGCGGCGTCTATGTGACCGATGTCTCGTGTGAGACCTTGTTCTTGGTCGTCGAGGTTCCACGGGGCGCGTAGGCTGAGGAGCCACGAGCCCAGGCTGTGGCTGAGGAGGTGGAGGAGGCAGAGGAATCTGAGGTATCCCTGGTGGTATCACCGGTGGAAGAGGAGCAGGAGGCGAACTAGACGGTGAGTAGGTATGCGAACACTTCGAACTGGGCGAAGAGACCAACCTCCTTCGCTTACGAGCTGGCCGCGACGGAGGGGCCCTGGACTCCCCATCAGAAGATCTCCTCAACGTCGATCCACTGCTCAACGTCGAGTGTAGACGTCGCCCAGAACTCGAAGTCCCTGTCGATGATGATAGGCTCACAACAGAGCGAAGCCCGGAACAGGACCTCGAATGTCTATATCGACCCCTCGATGTCTACTTTCGCTTCGATCCTCTCCTTGATGTCGATTTCCTCCTCAACGTCAATCTTCGCGTAGACATCAATGGTGATCGGCCGCGACCGCAGCTTGTGAGACTCCAATAGACGCCAATGATGCCTCGACGGCTATCTTCATTGAGTCTACGTCGAACGCGGGGAAACCCGCGACTGCGATCTCGTCCGAGACCTCGCCATTCTCCTCCTCGACGTTGATCTTCGATGTCGCTTCGACCCAGAGCCCTGGGTCGACGGAGAGCCTATAGTCATCATACCTGCGCTCGACGTTGTCATCCTAGATGTCGACCAGGACCGGCGTCGTTTTTCTGGCATTATTCTGCTGGGGAGCCCCAAAGAGGTCGAAGCATGGGACTTGGTAGACTTACCCTCTCCTTTCCCAGCGGCTGAAGAAGCTGCCTTCTGTCTTCTCTGCTCCAGCCCTTGGAGCCGAATCTTCTCGCTGTCACGCAGGGTGCACCTGGAAAAGGGCTTGCAGATAGGACAGGTGTCAGGCACAGGAGACCCAGGCAAACACAGAATACAGAATCTGGAGAATCTGGCTTGGACTTCCTCCTACCTCAGTTAGGGCACTTGTCAAATAAAGATGGCATTTTGTCAAGAAAACAGCAGAAATTCTGCCAAAAAAACTACAGCAGAAGTTAGACAAAGGCCAAAGACGTCGAGTGCAACTCTTAAATTCCAAATATATGCATTAATTGTCAAGAAACGCCAAAAAAGGTAGAGCTCAATGCTCCAGGGTCCTGCTAGCAGGAGCCGGGAAAAAGAACTGAAAGTAAATGCCTCTGGCTATGCCTCATGGGATACCGGGGGTCTCTGGAGACTCAAAGGCACGGTACCCATTTACAGACACATAATGGCAGCCTATGGGGACTTCTCTATTCATTCCTTTTCATCTCTATCATGAAAAAAGGAGTTTTGTGAAGGAGCGTTTCCTATGTGTAAAACTCAGCAAATTGCTAACAGTTAAACTGGCTATCTTTTTTCACTTCAAGATGAAGTAATGGCCAGTGTAGCCTAGTTGGTTAGGCTGCATTATTGTCTTTATCTCTTATGTGTCTATACAGGCCTTCCTGAAGAAAGGCAGAAGATGACAACTTAAGAAGATATATCTAATGAAGTGCTCCGGGGTCCACACACATGGGCGGGACTATTCACATGATTATGACTATCACGTAAATCCCCTACTAGAGAAACTGGATGAATGTAAGCGGTAGCACATAGAATGTAGGACATAACCTCAACGAATAATCAGAAGGACCATTGTAAAATAGTGCCAGTGAAGTACATATCTCTGGACATGTCCCAATGGCCGCTAGCGAGAAACTAAAGAGTCATTGCAGTGCTGGACGAGGAGGCGAGGAACTACTGAGAATTGTAATCTCTCTGCTATGCCTAAATTGTTCTAGGGTTAAACGTGCCATTTCAAAAAACAAACTAGCCCCATCAAAGGGCATGTCCATGAGTGAGGCTTAAACATCCCCAAAATACCAGATTGCAAGCATTCATGCAGAGCTTCTGATAACAGGGCTGGGGGACCTATAGCCTGGGCAGCACAGTGATATCCAAGTTGGATCTCAAACTAGATTTCATTGAACCCATGCCATTGGTACACTCTGAGTGAAAGTCTTCAGGAGAAATGCTCAAAACATACCTTGTCATGGATGGGCGTAGCCAGCATGATGGCCGAGCGGGAGAACTAAATGCGTGATACAGCCCCATAAGTGAGATCCTGCTGCCCCCAGACTGCCTGTAACAGGGTCAGGTTGCTGGGTTGCAAATAAGGGGAGATTGAGGGCCCCTCGGGCCAACTGGGTACCATCTGATCAGCTGGAACTAATGCAAGTTGGCCACCCGTCCCTGGTAGCTTGAGGACCGAGGGAGAACGGAGCCCTGTGACGTGCCCGGAGTGCTGGAGAAGTGCAGCGGAGGCGGACCAGAGCTGAGGTGCGGGTGCTGCCACCCCTGCTTGAGCGGAGATGACCATTAGAGAAGCTGGGACCAGATGAGCAGTAAGCTGTGCCGGATGCAGGGTCCTGGCGGCAGTGGCACCTGTGCTCCCCGGAGTGGATCTGGAGGTGCGGTGAGGGGGTGTGCCTTCTGGGAACTCTCGCCTCCTTCCTCCCACTTGCGGAGTAAGGCATTGGGAGGCCTCAGGACTGACCTTTTGTGGAGATCAGTGGCACAGTAGCAGTGTGCTGATGTGGGCCAGCTGCCCGCTGATCCTGCTAGCCCACAGCGGATAAAAAAAAACATTTCATCGTCTATGTAACATGCATTTAGGGTTTGAAGACAAATACATTTCAATAACATTTTCTCACAACATATCAGTACTATCTTGAAATGAAGAATCATGCCACAATTCAGTCAAGTCTTCAGTTAAAACATTCATATCGACATTTTATACACATTAAACAATTAACAGACTTACACCAAACTATTCATAATAAAATACACAAAGACAATTCAATGCATACAGAATAAAATAGGCTGTGGATTCAATTAGAAGTTCTGTGATGATCATAGACATCTATGCGTGTTTTGGCGGGCGTACCGCCTTCTTCAGGAAATCCACGCTATAAATGTTGTGAGTACATTAATAGCAACAATTATGTAGAAGGATATTTATAGTGGATAGAGTATATGGAAAATCAATTTAACTTGTATAGAATGGAGCACAAAATCTTTATTTGGTAGCTGCAAGCAGATTGATAGATTTTGCACTGACCATTTTGTTGGGTACTTTAAGTGAAGGTTCAATATTTTCAAATATATACTAACAATAGAGGCTCTGTATTGTAGAGCAGTCTGCTCGACACATCAAATATACAAGCTCTTCATAGGAATGTCTAATGGAAAGACAGCAGTGGAAGGGTACACAGGCCCTCTGTACTTGTAGCAGATAGTAGATTGAGGTTGTTGATTAGCCCCATGCCCCCTCCCCTTAGAATACTGTTCTGGACGCAGTAGAAGCAAAAATTGAGGCCATGGCTCTCAATGTCAACCTGCTTCAAACTGACCTTAGTAAAGTAGCCGAAAGAGCAGTGAAAACAGAGAACCAGGTCACTGAACTGTGAGAGGAGTTCTTCCAGCTGAAGGCAGTGGTTACAGTGCTTGAAGCTTGCTCAAGTAAAATGGAGGTGCGGCTGGAAGACACAGAGGGAAGCTCAAGAGGGTGTAATCTCAGGTTTGTGGAATTCAATGAAGGCGCTGAAGGAGGTAAACAGAGGTATTCCTAGAGGAATGGATTGTGACGGCGCTTCCATTCGCAGACTTGTTGAAATTCTTTGCGGTGGAGAGAGCACACAGATCTTTGGCCATGATGCCACAGCTGCGAGCTCCACCCAGGACTGTAATTGTCGAATTCCTCAACTACAGAGACCGGGACGAAGTACTCCAGATGGTCAGAAAAAAGAGACCAAGTTTGAAAACCACGTCATATGCATCTTTCGGGACTACACCAGGGCTGTTCAGTTACAGCGACAATCCTTTAGTGGAGTAAAGGAAAAGATGAGAGAAATGGGATTAAAGTACATGCTGATATACTCCACCAAATTGAAGGTGATCCTAGATGGTTGCTCTCACTTCTTTGAAACACCCGAAGAGACATGGGATTGGTTGGAGGGCTGGGGTAGTGACCACATCCCTGTGACACCATCAAGACAGGAACAGGAGGTCCCCAACTAGGGGCTGGTGGGGGATTCACCCCCGAAGGAGAAACAGACGTAGGCAGTGATCACGATCTGGTGCGAGAGTGGTGGTGCAACCAGATGGTGTACTAGGCTTGGAGACGCAGAGCCAAGAACACGAGGAGGCCAGGGCTTTGGTCGAGATGGCCCCCTCGACTGCGTCCTAGGGTACGGAGCCAGAACAGATGGACGACCCTGGTCACACAGTAGGAGATACTGCTGTGGCTAAAGAGCGCATGGGGGCAAAATCTGAATTTTGATGGGGTGCCTCTATCGCACTCGTCCTGTGTGGCAGTGGGAGCTGGACAAGGCACTAAGTAATGACAAGGACACCTGCTATCTTACTGTGGAACTGAGTGTTCAGTCTGGACTGATGTGGTTCCTGGGGTTGTTCAACCTCCACTGGGTTCTGCGGAAGGAGATGGACCGGGGGGGGGGGGTCTATCGTCATTATTCATGGGGCCTGGAGACACACACTGGTTTGCCTGAAGTCTCTCCCCCCCCCCCCCCCCCCCAAAGACCTTTTTGCTATTCTATCCTTGGTTTATATTGTTTTTCTTCCTTGCTTGTGTAGAGTGGAAGTGACTGAGACGAGTAGTGGTAATCACAGGGCACTCAGCAGTGGGGAGGCGAACAGCACACTCACAGGAGTCTAAAGCTTGACCGTTTTTACTCCTTCGTGTTAGTAAATACTCAATGCCTTACACCACCTCCAAATACACTCTGAAGTTGCACAGACACTGTTAAGAGTGGGTGGACAAGTTAATTCAAGTGACTGGGAAGACACCAAGGGTGGGCAATGAGGAGATATTCAGTAGTTGCCTTTACTGCTCTGTGCACTGCTGCATGTTGCAGGGTGCACAGGCCCTCTTTTTAGGTCTCGGCTAGCGAAGGCTGCGCTTGCGCAGTCTCGCTCGCGAGATTTAATGTTTTTAAGTACGGGGCTTGAACCCGCCCCTCTTCTCCATTGGCTGGCTTCCTAAACGGAGGCCAGCCATTGGAGGAGAGGGGCGTCTGTCTGTTTAAGGCCCGTCTTTTTCGGATTCGGGGGCGTGTTTTTTACTTTCTTACAATGGGAAGAGGAGAGAAAGAAAAACACGCCCCCCCCCAATCTGAAAATGCCACTGCGTTTCTCCGAGGCATTTCTGCTTGACCTCGGAGAAAGGCGGTGGTGTTCATGTGTTCACCTGGAAAATACAAAACACGGGGTCAATATTACTGGCCCAATGGTGAAATACCCGTATCTCGGGCCCCTCGCAGGAGGCCCCGTCTCCGCTGCGGACGCCGCAGCCTCCGCTCCTTCTGCTCCCGGCCGGGCCCCCAGCTCCTCCTTCGAGGGGCAGACATGGCTCTCGGGACGGGGACAGCAGCAGAGAGGGACAAACACGGGCTGTCTCTGGGACGAGGCGCTGGGCTGGTGTGGCTTGCTAACTCCCGTTCCTGGGCACAATACCCCAGCCTGCCCAGGACCCTGCCCGAGAGGAGAGGGTCTCTCGCGCCGCACTCACCGGAGAGGGTCTCGATGGCCCGGATGGCCCAGTTCTGGTCCGGTTAATCCACAAACACGTAGCCAGACTTGAGCAAGGCCCGGTCTCCGCTGCGGACGCCGCAGCCTCCGCTCCTTCCGCTCCCGGCCGGGCCCCCAGCTCCTCCTCCGAGGGGCAGACATTGCTCTCGGGACGGGGGATCTTGGGTTTTTTTTACCATTTGTCTCGGCAAATTTCAGTAAATTAAGAACATGGCCCAGTTAGAGAGGAGGTAGATTTTTATATTGTCTCTAGTGCTGAATTAGCAGCACAAAACAATTTACTTAGCACAGATCATACTCTTTGGAAATATTTGATTTAATGTCCCTTAGTTCGTCATTGTCTTTGTTTCTAACGGAGGTGAGCGATGTCAGTTGAGTCATTCAGTGCTTCAAATCGCTGTCATTTGAGTCCTTCTGTGCTTTAAATCAATGCCAAACTGTACTCCTACTTATTTGTTTGTGGAATCCTGATTTTTGGTTTTCCAAATCTAGTCACTCTAAGCTTTTGTCATTTGTCGGCATTACTGACTGAATTATCTAATTTTGAGGTGCTGCCGCTTTAAGATGGGAATTACCCGTTCACTGACTTGGTCTCATGATGTTATTCTGCTCGGATGCAGGAACAATGATTCACTGAGGGCTGTTCTTTATCGGTCTTGTGTATTGCTGCAGTAATGTGTTCGGACGCTGCGTCCAGACTGACATCACCCGGAAGAGTTGCTCAGTTTACATCAGCTCACAGGCAACTCGTGAACCGCACCCTGCTCAGGGTAGGAGCTTTCATTAGAGAGCTGAAAGCAAGAGAACAGCTCACTCTTCGCGCCCTTCTTCTCCAGGTACTTTTCTTTCTTTAACTTACTTACCTACTATTGGAAACGTACTGAAAATAAATCAAACCGGTTGTCTCTCTTATATTACAAAACAACATTTTAGAAAGCTGCGCACTGCGCCGAAGTGCACCGAGCACCCACAGGGCAGGAAGTTCCATTCATTTAATCAACGTTTTAGGCTTAACAGAATCCAACAAATGGGCACGTGCACATACTCACTCACTACCGGCACAGTACAGGGCCGGCTTCACGTTTCTGCATGTAAACCATTCAACAGAGCGTTTTACCCCCTTGGAGGTGTGTCTTCGTTTTTTTGTCATCATTGTGCAGTATAGGTTAGGGCTAAAGCGCCTTTTAACTTTATTTCTGCCAATTATGAAATCATACAGTGTATGAAATAAAACACCGTTTCTTTCTCTTAGACTGAAACGGCCATTAATTTAAATTATACTTGCATTCCAAGTCCCCAAAGTTTTGTTTTCACTGGTGTGGAAGTTGGGGTCCGTGGGTGAAATAAAATAGCAGTATCCGAATTAAGGTTCTGGATGGTAAGGCGACTGCTGAAGAAGCTGAGGTACCAAGGTTTGTATGGGCAAAAGGTATAAGCGAGTATGCGAGTAAATTAATGATGTGGGAAGAAAGACTGATATGCAGTATACTCTGAAGTGGAACAAAAAGTCTCTAGTTTAACTTCACAGTGAGATGAAATTCTGTCAATGGCTATGACTCTGTGTGTGGGTAACTGTGTGTGTGTAGGTGGCTCTGTGGGTGGCTCTATTTGTGTGTGGGTTGCTCTATGTGAGTGGCTCTGTGTGGGTGGCTGTGTGTGTGTGGCTTTATGTGTGTGGCTCTGTGTGTGTGGCTCTGTGTGTGGGTGCAAATGCAATAGGTCTCGCATTTGAGAGTGATTAAGCTATTGACATTGTAAACAACAATGCTGTTTCTTTAAAGGTTTTAAAAACAAAAACATATAAATAATGTCATGAGCAATGCCAATAGCTCTAACTTTAACAATGCCGAGACCATTGCATTGTAAATGCTTGTTATTCTTAATTCCTATTTTTGTTGCTGGTTGTAAAGGTTTTTAATTACATTTTCTCATTACACTTTGCACTTTTTGCATATTTGCTGGAATTTAAACTGCTGATCCACTCTACGTCAAAGGGCCTGCTAATTTCCCTGCCCACTCCTCTGCTCACCTTTGTCTCGCCGCTTGTTCGCTCCGCAGTGTTGGCACCCCCCTCTGGGTCGAGCAGAGTTCTTGAGCGGCCATTGACCGGCGTGGAGACGTCCTGCTTGAGCACCATTTTTTCAAGCTCCTGCAGTGACACTCTCCGCTGCCATTTTGACCAGGTTAGAAGGCCAGCTCTCTCACCTAGCTGCTACTTAATCACCACGGCGAAGCAGGAGCACCGGTGGCGCGCCAAAGGCACGTCAATCTGCGCCCATCCGAGTCCAGATCGCAGCCAGCGCTGGTCATGCTGCCCAAATAGAGGGAGAATGGTAAGATGAGGGAGAGATGAGTTGCTGGCGCTTAGGCCTAATAAATGCGCTGACACTCCTCACGCTTTTCTGAGAGGCAGGACAAAACATATTACTGCCAGGCCTGTAATTTCACCCACAATTCCGAATTTACCAAAGCAGGATGCTAAGGCTGGTCGCGTCCCACCCCTGATTTCCAGCACCAATGAAATAAAAACCTGTTTAATTAACTGTAGATCCTTAGCCAAACACGCACTGTAAATCTACCAAGCCCTTGAAGATAACAAATGAGACATAATGTTTCTCACAGAGACTTGGCTATGTGAAGACACGAACCCTGTGGTTACCCTAGAAATTCGTCTGGGATTTCGCATAGTCTGAGGCAATAGGAGGGACGACAGGCATATGGGTGGGTGGCTATTGTTTATAAAGACACAAGAGACTTCCACTGCCAACCTTATTCGAATCTGCAGCATTAAAGGACTCGCTTTCTGCATAAAACTATCCCCCACCTCCTCCTTCTCAGGACTTCTCCATTACAGGCCGCCTGATTGCTGTCACAGTGTCACGCCGACTCTGGCAGACTAGATCACCCAGGCATCCACCTGCTACGCAAACTTTACTGTCCTAGGTGACCTTAACCCCCATGTGGACGACCTACTTTGCACTCGTAGCACGAATTTCATATCGACCCTTGCTAGCTTCAATCTTGTCCAATTAGTCTCCTCTCCCGCCCATAAAGCCGGACACACACTTGACCTCATCTGCTCAAATATGCAGGAAGTGAGGGTCGACAAGCCAATACATATTATCTGGTCAGACCACTGCCTTGTCCCTTTCCGGTTCCCTTTGAAGGCCACATCAAGGGTCACAATCCAAACTAAGGAAGTCAGGCACTAAGACCATTATTGGATGGCTGAAGGCCTCTCCTCTCAGACAACCGCGACCACGATACTGTGAATCTGAATACTTGGCTGACGGCTGCGTTTGACAAACTTGCCCCTCTGAGACCCGTTAGCGCCACTAGAGCAACTCCATCTGCACCTGGGTTCTCAGAGGAAATCTGATGCAAAAAAAAGCAAGTGCAAAAGACTGGAACGTGAGTGGAGAAAGTCCTATGCACCAGACACCAAAATCATATATAAAAATGCCTTGAAAGAATACCACAATTTTCTCAACTTCAAAAGAAGGGACTTCCAGGCTGATCGCATCGCCAGCTTCAGGATTGTGAAATCTTTCACTAATACCACAGTACTTGAGCATGAAGCTCGACCATCCCAGGACCTGTGCACTAGCCTCCTGAATTTATTCGAAGATAAAATCATGCCGATCTATGCCTCCTTCCCCCCTCTCCGGATCCCAGAGCTTCGGGTGGCATCCACAGCCCCACCAAGAACCAGCTGGTTTTTGCTTCCTTTTCCATGATTCCCGCAGTGGTGTCTCTGGCCGAACTGCAGAAATGCAAATCCGAGACGCCGGGGGACCCTTGTCCAGAGCAGCAGTTCAGGTTACTAGCTGACTGGCTTAACCCGGTCCTCAACCACATCTGGAATTCCTCACTTAGGTTGGGGATTTTCCCTTCTGCTTGGAAACATGACTATCTATTACCTATCCTGAAGAAGCCCAATGCCGACCCGGAATTACCCAGCAACTTTAGGCCTAGTTCCCTACTATCAGCTTCGGCTTCAATACTAGAGAAACTGGTCCATCTTTAATTAGCCGACTTTGTGGAAGCCAATGAGCTGCTTCATGATTCGCAAGCTGACTTCTGTACAGGATACAGCACAGAAACTGCGCTGATCGAAGTAGCAGATTCCATCCGCCTGTCTCTGGACGGAGGCTCATCTGCCATGTTAGTGCTCCTTGACCTTTCAGCAGTGTTCATAACAGTGTCACACTCGATCCTGCTAGAAAGACTGAAGCAGATAGGTGTCCAGGGGGCAGCATTGGAGTGGATTTCCTCCTATCTCTACGGCCACGACCAACAAGTCTTTCTCCGCCCGTACACATCCTCTGTCAAACAGCTCAGATGTGGAGTTCCTCAAGGCTCTGCCCTGAGCCGGTTACTTTTTAATATTTACTTGACGCCACTGGCAGCTCTTATCGCAAAGAGTGGGGTCAAGGTGATATCCTATGAGAATGACACACAGCTAGTGTTTTCCTTTAGAGATCAATCTACTGCAACTTTTGATTCTTTCAGAGACTGTCTTAAAGACATAGCAATATGGATGAACGGAAACTTATTAAAGTTGAACACCGATAAAACAGAGGTTGTATTTTTTAACCCAGCCTCCCTCCCCCACTCCACCTGCAGACCAATGGTGGCCTGGAGAACCTGGCACCCCACCTGTGCCCAAGGACTTGGTTAGGAACCTAGGTGTCAGGTGGGACAGAGACCTGACCCTTTTGGCCCAAGTCCGTCAAGCCTTGGCTGCCTGTTTTGGAAAGGAGAGAACCCTCAGAAAATGTCTAGACTTCCTGCCAGTTAAAAGCCAAAGAACCACGGTTCATGCCCTTGTGACCCCTCACCTCACTACGCCAACGGCTTCTACCTGGGCCTGCACAGGTGTCTGATCAGAAGGCTGCAAATAGTGCAGAACACGGCTGCGAGGCTTGTCCGCAAGGTTCCTCTGTGCCATCACATCTCTCCGCACCTCAAACAACTCCATTGGCTCCCAGTCGCCAGGAGAATTGAATTCAAGGACCTAATAATTGCGTTTTGTGCCAACCAGGGCAGGGGCCCTTGCTACAAGAGGAAGAGACTCCTCCAATATCACCAGGAGCGGTCCTTCAGATCCAATCACCAACGCTACCTCACTGTCCCCCTCTTCCCCAAAGCTAGGCATGGGGGAAGATAGTTTTCAATGGGAACCACCAAACTGTGGAACAACTTGCCTCCCCACTTACGCATGTTAAACTCTGAGAAGGAATTCAGAAAGACACTGAAAACCTGGCTCTTTAAGCTAAGGGATTAGCAGCCCGGTCCCTCTTCTCGGATGTCTTCCGTGTTAGCGCCAGGATACCTCGTCTGAGGTAGCTGTGCGCGCTACTAATGTTCTTTATTATTAGTAGTTACAGTTAGAGTTCATGCAACAGCAAAATCACACTTTGTGGGGATTTGGGAGGTGGGGGAGAGACAGGAATTACTGATTTAGTATGCATGCTCACATGGAATGAGAGGGGGTTGAATTATATCGTCAAATGTTACAGGACCCTCACGCATCTTTGAAGGACCAGGGTAAAAATTGTGTTCCTCCAGGAAACCCACTTATTGGAGGCAGAAGCCCAGAAATGCCATAGATGTGTGGAGGGAATTCCATTTGCGGAGTCCTTAGGACTGTCTGCGCATGTAGGTGAGAGGCGCAGAAGCATTTCGGTCCTGAAGCGGCGCAGTGGATCCTCTTTTGGGCCAGAGGGTGTGAAACATGTTGACTAGACCATTTGACTTCTTTACTGCTACTTAGGTACATTATTCCCCCAAAGCAGCCCCGTCCCTTCCATATGGGCTTTTAATCCTGCCAAGGGAGCTATCATTTTAAAAATTCTTCCTGGCATCTCTTAGACAGTTTTACTCTCTCTTCCCTTGTACATACACTATCACTCCACCCCACACATTTAGGACACCCTTATTCTCTCAACACCCATCATACGGCAAAACAACAAAAGATCTACGCTGAAGTGCCCCTACGTGGGGACCCCTTCGTGGGGCCCATACGTCATTGCATTGCGGGCCCTATGATGAGCATGCTATCCCTAGGGATGTGTGAGGGCAACAAGAAATAATTCTTAGGATTCCCACTCCTGTTTCTTCCTTAATCCTAACTTCTTTCCTTCCTGATAGGAACGGCGAAGGAATATTCATGCTACTCACCTGCCCTCGATGCACACAGCAGGTTGGATTGGTTCCTTAACAATAAGGGTGTCCTTAATGAAGTGAAAGTCAGTTATCCGGTGAGGTTCCCGCTTGTTATCGGAGTGCGGTGTGAGGGAGCACAGGTCCAAGATCTCTTTGTGGAGGTTCCAAATCGAGGAGCTGGGAAACCCAGAATATACCAGACATTGCTATGAATTGGAACAGCGCCTACACGCGTGGCACAGAGTGGGGTGCTCTAAAGGTGGCTGTCAGAGGTGTAAGCCTAGGCAAAACCTACATCACAAGAAAGTTGGAGCAGGAGTTGGAGAATGGACAGGAACATCTTGCTGGACTGCAGCGGCATGCCCAGGGAGTAGAGGGAGACGATGGGTGGCTAGCGGAGGTGCACAGGAAAGTGGCGACCATCTGGGATAGACTGGATTGCCATGTACGGCGGGGATATTGACTGTGCCTTCATAGTAAGGGCGATCAATCAAGACTAATGTTGGGCTGGCTGCTCAAAAGAGAACTTTCTCCCCCAGCTTATTAATGCTCTCCATAGACCAGAGGGCTTGGTAGTTATAGGACAAGTGGCAGTTACCCAATTATTGTGTGATCTTCTCGCTGGGGTGTATGCTGCTCAAGCACACGCTGAGGCCCCCAGACAGGCAGTCTCTTAGGGCCTTAGGACCATAACCTCCAAAAAAGACCAGTTTTTACTTGTTTTAATATCCAGTACACCCCCACTAATAAAGGGATACCTGGGGGGGTGCAGTAGGAATTTAATTGTTAAGTCCCCCTGGCCTACATCTCCTAACAGCTCCCTGCAATATGGTTGAGCCCACCCTGACCTCTAGGAGTCAGGGTGAACCAGATGATGAAGCATGACACCAATAGGGTGTGTGAGGGTTAGATAACAAAAGGATTTTTTTTCCTTTCCGCTGTAGCGGTACACACTACCGGAAGGAGCCGATAAGGTTCTAGGAGCCAATTTGGGGTTTGGATACACTGTTGTGGATAGAGTTTAACTTTGGAGGAGGTATCCTCACCTCTTACCCCTCTTGTGGACAGTGGGGGGCTCTCCACTGCCACGTGTTGGTTACCCCCTGTGGTAAAACAGCTCTTAGCACAAATGAATATGCTCCAGTTGACAGAAGCTCAGGTAAAGGGGCTCGGAGAAGTCATAACGCTGGAGAAGCTGAGCGAGGCTCTCAGGGATATGGCCAGGGGGAAATTACGAGGACAGGATGGTCTTTCCAGCGCTATTTGAGACCATTCTTGAGGCACGCAAGACTGGTGAACTCCCGCCACATATGTGGGAAGCCATTATAATTATGTTTCCAAACCGGATAGAGGCCCTACTGATCCAGGAGTGCACAGACTGCTATCAATGTTGAATGTGGCTGTTAAAACTGCTTGCCAAGGTTCAGCCGCTATGGCTGAATAGGGCTATTACACACTTAGTTCGAGATGTTCATTGAGGCATCTTAACTGGAAGGGGGACACACATGAATTTGAGATGATTATTGTGTGTGATGCATGAAATCAGGCCCCAGTCGTTCACACAGCCTTGATACACTTAGACGTAGAGAAGGCATTCAATACATTGTCCTTGAGGCATCTCTGGGAGCTTCTCGGACAGATAGGACTCAGTGATAGATTCCTGGTGTGAGTGCCATTTTTGTACAAGGCGCCAATAGCGAGAGTGTGCGTAGGTATCGAAGTGTCCGATGCATTCTGTATTGAGATAGGTACGAGCCAGAGTTGCCCCCTGTTGCCACTTTTATTCGCTCTGCCTTTGGAGCTGCTGGCGATGTATCTCAGGGAAAGGATGAAGGATTGGGGTACTGTAGGAAGGTGGAATCTGACTATATGGTTGCCCCCAACTTTTTGCCTGGTATTTGGATGGTTTTTGACTAGTCTGGCTGAGATCCTGCTATCCAGGACCCCAGCCTATCTGCTTCCTCCCTAAAACTAATGTGAGTACCCTAGGTACATATCAATTGGATACTGAGGACACCCTATCAGCCCCTAGGTACCCAGGGCATGGGTCCCTCAGAGGCCTACCAGGGGCTGCAGCACTTATTGCGCCACCCCTGGGACAGCCATACCAAATGACACCACCAGACCACTACTGTAGTTTGGGTAAGGGGTGATTGCACTCCTTACAGGGATATAGGTATCCTGTATCCCACTTAATACAATACATCTATCCTCATAGGTCACCCCTAAAGCAGGCCTTGCTAATCCTACAAGGTAGGGTGCTGAGATATGTGTGAGGGGGGACCCCTACCTGAGTAGGGCCCCTCTGCAACCTTCATAAAATCATTGCTGGGTTGTTTGTAGTGTAGCCATACCATATACTCTTAACCGCATTACAAGTATACCGCGATAGCGTGATAACTTGAGAATGGCTACACAGAACCATATCGTGTTTGGTGTTAAACATGTAGGAATCATACCCCCAATCCAGCCATGGGACTGAGGGCATGATTCTCCCCCCCCCCCCCCCCCCCCCCCCGCCCGCTAGAGGGGCGATATGGGAAAAGCGGTAGAATTTAGACACCAATTTATAAGTGCACACGTAGTACAAATAGGATGCTACCCGCCACCCACACGACTCTGGCTGCCTGTTGCTGGGCAGAACTCCAGCCATGGCAGCTGGACAATAGGGATCCTGTTGAAGGGAGGTGTTCCCACCTCCCCCCAGACAGGCTATATGGATTGGAACTGGGTGGGTGCACCATAGGATGCCTTTCAGAGTTGCACGTAGGCTTCCCCAGTGCCTACATTCTGCATACACCGCATGGAACCGGTTCAGGGGCATCCTGTCCCCTGCCCTGGCGGGAAACACACAAAGGGGAGAGGGTGTAGCCACCCTTTCCCGCCTGACCTCTCATTGGTGGGCTCTGATCTGGACAATCCCCTAATCTTTGGATAAAGGTGAATACTGGGTCCCCAGAGCCTCAGATTATTCATGAACTTCACAGTCTTGAGCTTCGACTTGCTGCCGCACAGCTACCTGAAGAAATCTCCCTTGGGGTAAAGGAGTTACCCCCCTGCTTGGCAGACACCTGAAACACTGCAAGTGACCCGGTTGGAACCTCGCTGCTCCTTCGGACATCGACGACTCTTTTCCTACCTTGAGGTGGGTTTCCAAGCATCCCAGGGGCCAGTGAGTGTGCACAGCAAAGCTCAGCACCGTGGACCCCGTGGGTGCAGAGATCCCCAATACCCCAGGACACCGGCCACCTCTTGCACAGCACCCGACCCCGACGAGTGGGGAAGTTGTGCTTTGGCCCATTATTGAGCCAACCTCGCAGCATCATCTGTGCCAAAGATAGATACCCTAGCCCGCTCCGGCAACCCGTGGGCGCATCTTTACGCACGCCAAATTGCTGCCTCCCGCGGTCCCTTGTCTCTCGACTTGTGGGCCCTAGGGGAGGTCAATCTTCGATTCCAAGAGTTCCCCTGGTTGCTCCAGGCCTGCTCTTCAATCTCCTCGCTGGAGACCTCGCTCAGACCTCGTGGGTCTGCACCAGTAGCAGTTTTGTGTTTCTTGCGTGTGTTGCGGTGGCCAAGGCTTAGTGGATCCAATCCGGACACTAAAACCGCAGCGACCCTCATCCTTCGGGAGACAGTCGCCCTCCAGAAGCTGGCCTTCCTTGACGCCTCCTGGACCCCGTGGCTGACGATCCAAGCTACACCTCTTCCACCTGGAAGCACCAGATATTGAAGGGCTCCTTCCCTTGAGCCCCCTGGTCACTGTGCCGTGACCCAGACTCTGTCCCCTCTGCTTTCAAGTCCTTCTCTACAAGATCTACATTTTCATTCTTCACGACGACGACGACGACGACGCTTCTTGCTAGCAGCAGTTCTTCACATTTTGCCATTGAAAATCAGCCCGCGACCCAACATCGAAAACGACCTATGCACCCGGCTTCCCTGGGGCAGGTAACAGTCCATTTCTAATTGGATTCTGTTCTGAAGTGCCTTATAAGCCCCTAGTATGTACCTAGGGCATAGGTACATCAGAAGCCTACCAGGGGCGGAAGCATGTATTATGCCACCCCTGGGAGGCACTCCAAAATGACACCACAGGTCTGCAACTGCAGCCTAAGTAAGGTGGTGCTTGCACCCCTTACTGTGGTATAAGCTACCTATATCACTACCATTGCACACACATAAAACCTATAAGTCACTCCTATGGCAGGCCTTAACAATCCTGAAGACAGAGTGCTTGGTTTTTATGTGAGAGGGTGCCCCTGCATGAGCAGAGCCCCTCGGCAGCGTACGGAGTACCTCCTCTGATGCGGTTTGTGGTGTAGCCTGACCATATACTCTTAAGTGCATTATAACCTCGCAGTAAATGCTAACTTTGGACAGGCTGCACGGAAACATGTTGTGTTTGGTGTCAAACGCTTTGGAATACTACCCCCCCAGTTCCTAGGTAAGATGGCGGCCGGTCGCTCGGCAGTGTGAGCTGGTGCATCCGCTCCTGGAAAATGTACCCTCTCTGAGACCATAAGCTTCCCTGGGATGATTTGGGAGTGAAAAACGAAAAAACGGAAGAGCGAAACGCGAAATATTGCTCGTTGTGCTGGTGAACTTTAAAATTAACGATTGCCATGCTTAGGGGCTTGATACAATTGCAAAACATCCTTACCGGCAAGTTGCTTTTGCTTTGTTTTGGGTCATCCTCCTATTGCTCCGGTTTTCCTCGTCTTTTGTCTCCTCTTTCTGTACGGAGGTACTCATTTGGAACAATGGCTCCAAGGCTGCCGGCAAAGAATCCCCAAGCCAAGACGTGAGCATCAGCAGCACGGACTGTCAGCCCTGCAGAGACTGCCGCCTCGGGCAAGGAGCTACAGGCGTCCCGCGGCGATGTGATGGCGGCAGGAGAGGTGGATGGTAATCGGGCAGCGCTCGCTGTGATCGGCAACAAAAAACAGAAACAGACTCTACCAGCACTATTCAAACTTCAGTCAGCCAGAGCAAAGACCCCTGCTGGTGCGGGGAGTGCAGGAAGCACAAAGCTGGCAAGCGTGATTGACGAGGTGGGTGATCCGGCCTCACAGTCGGGGGGGTGGGGGGCTGCCCATGTCTCTGTCTTGGTAAGCCCAACTCCTGCTATTGCTGCCTCGGTCTCTGCTACATGCAGGGATGAAACTCCGGTCCCTCCTTCTCCGGGAGTTCAATTTCATGAGCACAGCCCGTTTGGTCCACCGATCACTGGTTATGGTGCTGCTAGCAGTTTATTGCCGGTTTCTCCCCCGGGGAATGGAATTATGGGAGTTGTAGTTCCACAGGACATAAACACTGTCATTCCTGCTCAACATATTTCTGAAACTGTTCTAACCGCTACTGTTGTCAACATGCCGGTCCAAGTGGTCTGCCCCATTGCCGCAGTCAGGACTAATCTAATGAATCTATACGGGAGCCTGAAGGGGCTGACAAATTTTACTCATTATCAGAACACACAGGACGACGACGACTGACAGATGACGATAGTGATCCTGCCGACTGGCGCTCTATTGAAGCACCCAAAGATGAAACTTTATCCTGAGGCCCACGCACGATCCGTAAGGCCTCAAAATCAAAAGATCAAGGGATTTTTTTTGTCGAGTAAGGACCCGGGATCACTTGGATCAATGGCTTGAGACTATTCCTTCTCTACCCAGCCTGGCCTAGCGGATGATGCCTTAGCTTTGGGTGGTACATAGGCTGATCCTCCCCAGGCCCTTTCTGGTGAAATAATACTTTCAATCATATTATCAGTCCATCATGGCTCACCGTGAAGAAACACGTCAGGAGAGCGCTCGCACTCAAGGGGCATGTCACAGGATGGAGAATTCAATACGTAGAATAGTCAAAACATGCTCAGACATCGCTGCCAGAACTGTCGAAGCTGAGGAAAGAATCTCCCCTCTGGAGGATGAGGTGGCAACCCAGAAGGGTCTCACGGACCTTATTAAAGCACAAAAAGACAATATGCTTTGGAAGCTGACTGACCTCGAAAACAGGGCTAGGCGGAATATTCTGAGGATCCTAGGGATTCCTGAAGGTATGGAAGGGTCGGACACCAGGCAGTTCATCGTGGAACTTTTCTCCGAAGCTTTCCCAGATGTAAAGCAGAGGGCCTGACAGCTGGAAGTACAGCGTGCACATCGCTTTCCTTTTAAGCAAAGACAAAAGTCCGGCCAGGCTGAGAATAAGCCTCGGGCAATTTTAATTTGCTTGAATAATTTTTGAGCTAGAGAGAAAATTGATTTCTCTAGGCCCGACAGAAAAAGAGCAGGGAAAGGCTGCGAATTCTTCGCTAGACCAGATTTCTGCCCGGCAACTGTTGAGCGGAGGTGGTAGCTTCGCCAGCTAATAGCTTCGTTTCAAATGAAGGGCACTCAGGCTTTTTTGCGCTTTCCCTCAAAATTGAAGGTAATTTTATCAGGGCCAGACTAAATTCTTTTCTCAGAAATTCAGGCGAAGGAGTTTCTGAATTCTGTATAGTCAAGTATGCTTTTGTCTTACCATTCCAGGGGGGCCCTAGGTTTAAAAGAGGGAGGTTTAGCCGACTGTTCAGAGCACTTTCTCCTTTCATTAAATTTTCATTTCTTACTGCTTGATTCACAATTGGCTTAAACACTCGGGTGTTGGTAAAAGCTGGGGTGAAGGATCCGGGGGGGGGGGGGGGGGGGGGGGTGAGTCGGCGTAACCAGCTCTTTGGCTAATGGTAAGGCCGCTGGTCCCGACGCCATTCCACTAGAATTTTACAGGGTATTTTGCGCTGAGATCCGCTAGGACATCTTATCTATTTTTAGGGCAGCACAGATGGGGACCATATCGAACTCATGGCGCCAAACTACCATTGTCCTCTTTAAGAAAAAAAAGACAAGCCCCAACTAAACCCCTCATCTTTCCAACCTATTTCTTTGATTAATACCGATAGCAAAATGTATTAAAAAATGTTATCTTCCAGACTAGCGGCGGTTATTACCACGCTAGTCTCTATACGTCAGCATGTGTTTATCCCGGGCAGGGACACGGCCGACCATGTTCGGCGGGTCATTGCCCTATTGGGCTGGGCCAAGGCTACCTGCGCTCCCCTCGGGGTGATCCTGTTGGACGCCGAGAAGGCGTTTGACAGGGTCTCCTGGGGGTTTCTATGGGCAGTGCTTCGCTGGAAGGGTTTCAGCGCTGAATTTATTCAGGCTGTTAAGGCATTGTATATCTCCCCAGCTGCAACACTCCGCATCTCTGGTCAGGAGTCAGGGCCTTTTGACATCAGTAGGGGCACAAGGCAGGGGTGTCCCTGCTCACCCCTGCTCTTTGCCTTATATATCGACCCCTTTCTTAGTAAAATCGAAATGGATCTAAATATCTGGCCGATTGGGATCGGTACTACTGAATACAAGACATTAGCCTATGCTGCTGATATTGTTGTCTTAACCAGTGATGTTAGCTCGGCCTTTTCAGCTTTAAAAATTCTTGCTGAACAATTTGGGCGCCTATCAGGTTAAAAGTTGAACGTCTCAAAAACACAGGTAGTCCAATCAACCGCCATGTGTCCTTCTGCCGTTCCTGTGGTTCTAGAAGCAATATATGTAGGGGTTAAAATTACTGCTTCGGTAGATAACATCCCCGACCTGAATATTCTTCCAGTGATGGAATCGGTCAACACTAAGCTCGAAAGGTTCGACCATCTGCATCTCTCTTTATACAGCCGCTGTAACGTACTTAAGATGCTGGTCCTCCCAAAATGTCTCTATTTTTTTTTTTTTTAAGAACTATCCCCCTAGAGCTCTCGCAAAAGAGTCTTGTTAAGGCCGAAAGGATTTGTTATAGGTTCCTCTGGGGGTATCGTCGTTCACGAAGGGCAGCCAAGTGGAGGTTGGGCGGTTCCTAATCTTTCATTATATTATTGGTCTGCTATGCTTCAACATCTAGGTCTACCGCTGCTGGGAGATAGGGCAGAGGTTCCGCTTTCTAATAGACCTACAATCTATGAGACAGGTTTGGGTGAGGCAGCTAAGGGTATACTAACTTGTATTCTTGAGCCAAGTTATTTTAAGAAAACTTGGTTCAAAGTTATAGCTACCATGTTCTCAGTTTGGCGGAAAATTCGCCACAAATGGTCAATTTTGAATATATATATAAATATATATATATATATATAAGCGATCTAACTTCTGGAGGGCAAATGGCCTCTTTCTTTTTTAAAGGACAAGTTTCATCTGAATACTCATGACTTTACCAAATACAAATACCTTCAGATCAGAAGCTTCATCGATAAACGCCTACATGAAACCCCTGCAGTGTTTTAAAAGTTCATTATATTTGAGTTAATTCAAAGAAGGGCTAGAATCAGGACAATCTATCAACATATGGCATCCAGTCTTCCGGATGATATTGATCTTCAAAACTAAGTGGGAGACTAAATTGGGCAAGACCGGGGTGGACATAAGGTCAGCACTAGACCTTGCAAGCTACGTCTTAGTCTCTGGCAGTTTACGGACCCAAAGCTATATGGCAATGCTCGGCCTATATTACACACCGGCAAATATTGCAAAGTGGGGGGCCCGGAAGGGTGACTCCTGTTCCAGGTGTGGTATCCAAGCTGTAGATGCCATACATATGTTTCACTCTTGTCCAAATTTGAGGGAATTTCTCCACGATGTTGAGTGCTTTTTAAATTCGGTGCTCAATATCCCGGTCATTAACTCTCCAGAGTTGGTAATAATGGGGTGTGTAGATATTGAAATACCTGAAAGAACGACTTATGTCTCTACATTTTTGTTTGTAGCAATGTCTATGATTCAGCTGTGCATTACCTCCCAACGGCTAAGCCCTGAAGCCCCCACGTTTTTAATTGGAGAGCCAGGATTCTGGCTCTGTTCAATCTGGAGTCTTCAGTGTCCTTATTAAGGGGAAGAAGGAGGCGGGAGCTCGCTGGTAAGATCTGGCTCCCTTTAGAGGAATGGTGAAAGTAATGATTTTCCACTGTTGATAAATAATGCTATGCCCAATTCTTTCCACTTCTTGGTTGATCTCCCATGTTATCTCTTATTTTGGCCTAATAGGTTGTATAAATGATAGTCAATTATGTTTGATGTTTTTATTCCCTTACGGTACCCCTGTATGTATTTATCTATGTCTTTACTCTCTCAGGTTTGCTGTTTTTTCATTTTATTGTAAATAATATGACGTGCTCTCGTCTCTCAGAAAAAAAAAAAGGAATATTACCCCCCGCCAGTTCTGGCGGCGGGGGTAAGGAATACTACCCCCCCGCCAGTTCTGGCGGCGGGGGTAGCATTCCACCCTTCTAGAGGGAGAGACATGTTCACACTGGTCTAACCCGATAAAGACTTTCTACAGCCTTGGCATCACAAAATGGATGCCACTGCCACAGATACGGGTCTGGCCTCCTGCTGCTGACCGAAACTCCGGCAGGGGAGGCCTGGACAATAGGTTTCCTGTCCCAGGGAGGTGTAACCACCTCCCCAGACAGGCTAATGTGTATTGGGGCTGGGCGCGAGCACTCTGGTGCTTTGAAGTCCTGCACTGGGGGCACACTTGGTGTCCCTTTGCATAGTCCAGTTCAAACCGGTTGCAGGGGCAAAAACTGGACAAAGGAAATGGGTGCAACCACCCCTCTTTCCAATCCATCCCATAGGTGGGTCCCTAGAGGATGTGCAACCCCCAAACTTTGTAGAAGTATGGGAACCCAGTCCTTCCGACTTTAGATTACCCTGGACGAAACTCTGCAACATATATCCTGGACCTTCGACGTTCTACTTTAACTAGAAGACTGAAGAAATATCCCTTGGGGTCAAGGAGTGACTCCCCTGCTTGGCAGGCACCAAAGAAGCAACTGTCCGGTCTGCAATTCTGAAGCTCCCGCCGGACGCCAAAGTCTCTGCATCCCCAGAGATGGATTTCCAGACTTCCCCGAGGCTACTCTGAGTCCACAGCAAAGCTAATGCCTGTGGCTATCGTGGGTGATGTGGAACGGTGACCACTGGACACCGTGATCTTTTGCTGATCCATCATCTTCCTGGTCTTCCTCTAAGTTCTGATTTGGGCTCTGAGTAGCCCCAGCCTCCTTCGCAATCGCTAGCCCGTTGGCTAGTAGGTCCCCACGAAGGCAACTCCTCTTCTGATTGGGCTTTCCTAATTGCTCCAGACGTGCCCCAACTTACCAGCGCTGGGCGAGTCCCCAGACCTTGCTGGTCTGCACCGACGTCCTTTCTCTGTTTCCAAGTGACTTGCTGTTGCCAAGGCTTGTTGGGTCCAATCTGGTCGCTGACACCGCAGCACTCAACAGACTTCGTGGGGCAGCTCGAATCCAGCTCCTGGTTGTCGTCGACGCCTCCTGGCTGAAGATTCAAGACACCCGTCAACTCACCTGAAGCACCCAACATCTGTGGGCATTGGACTATCGTGCCCTTGGTCACTGGTAAGTGACCCGGACTCTGTCCCCTCTGCTTTCAGATTCCTTCCATCCTATATCCGAGCTTGGATCTCTCCGGACACTTCTCTTCACAGCAGCAGCACTTCCTGAGCAGCTTCCATTGAAAACAGCGACACCATTTGACTCCTATGCACCCAGCTTCCCTGGGTGAGGTAACTCGAGTACTCTGGTGCTCCTGTGGGTGTTGGCTCTAGACACCTCTAAGTCCAAAAGGGTTCGCTCGTAGATGTCCTCTAAGTGTCCTTAAACTCTTAATTTTCAACCGCGACTTTCCCCATAGAAGTTAACGACACTTCGTGGCTGTATTCTCACACTGCACGCGTCCCCCGTGGGTCCCGTGTCACTACCTTGGGTGGTTCCTTGTGGTCCAAGCACTTCTACAGGCTCTAGGCCTTGTGTCTAGCTCAGTCGTGGTTCTTATACCACTTTATTGGTATATGGTTTGGTACGCCCCTAGGGCCCAAACGTGTATTTGTGCTTTTACTGTTGAATACTGACTTTTAACTTAAGTACTTCGAACTCTAGCTTCATAAAGAGACTAGGGGGGTGTGTTCTATCTTAAATACATATATTTTAAATATATACCTGGTGTGGTTGTCCTTTCATTTGATCATTCAGGAGATTATAGACTGGCAAAACAAGCTGCGTTACATTCCTTCAAGACTTAGCCTGAAGGCTGCTCTTCATAGCTACCACTAGGATAGCTTTCAATAAAGGTTGCCTTTAACCTATCACCATCAGGGGTTGTTTGGACTGATACAAGGTGCCCACTATAACTAGTGGACAGCATATATCAGGCCAACTTCTCACATGGGCTGTGTTTGGGGCTAGAGTGGGCTGCTGTGGTGAGAGGACGCTGAGACCCTGCAGGCCTGAGCGGCGCCATATTGAATCGCCCGCCGACCACGGCTGATTACACGACCTGCTGCATTGGGGCGGGGCAATGAGGGTTTAACATCGATGTGGCCTCCTTTGCCAAGACCATCAGAGCTTATGTATTCACCCCCCTGTCATATGCAGATGACACCCAACTTCTCATCTCCTTTAATAACGACCTACACACATCAAAAGCACATTTTCCAGATGGGATGAAAGCCATTTCGGCTTGGATGACAAAGAACTTTCTCCAGTTGAATGCTAGCAAAACAGAGATTATGCTCTTTGGCAAAGACCAAATGATCTGGTCCACCCACTGGTTGCCAAGTGACTCGGACCTATCACCTGCCCCCTAATCTAGAGCTAAAGATCTGAGTGTTCGCCTGGACCAGAATCTTACTATGAAAGGTCAGGTAGTGGCTACCACTGGCACCTGCTTTCATGTGATGAGTCTGCTGCGCAGAGTCTTTCCACTACTCCCACTTTTGGTGTGGAAAACCTTAGTACAGGCACTGATTATCAGCCGCCTGGACTAATGCAATGCCCTTTTAGCCGCCACTAATGAGTCTCTACTAGACGAACTCCAAGTGGTCGAAAACACTGCAGCCCGCCTCATTTATAATATGCCGGCCAGAACAGCCTCTCTTCCCCTTTTACGCTCATTCCACTAGCTTCCAGGACGCAAGAGAATTATATTCAAGATCTGCTGCACAGTACACAAGTCACTGAATGGCAAAGGACCCAGATAAGAGAAACCTATTCCTCACCAGCCGATCAGACTTTTGAGATTCAGGGTTTAATCTATTGTCACTGTGCCCCGAATTAGGTAAGAACGCTCCAGGGGCAGAGTATTCTATTACCTGGCCCCCTACTATTAAAAGCAACTACCCTCCCACATACGGATGTGCAGGGACCACCTACCTTTCAGAAAGCTTCTCAAAACTGAGCTATTCCAATATTAGTGCTGCCGGTCTATGGTTCACTGCGGCGCGGAGCCCTTCCGGAGAGATTAATGCGCATTATAAATTACACTAACGTAACATATGCTGCACAGTGGATTTTTTCGTAATTGAAATGAAAAAAATCTAATTTCATAAAAAGAAATAAAAAATAAACTTGTTAAATCCCAAAAGCAGGTAGTAATGCAATTGAGAATATAATGAGCATTCTAAGATCGCAGCACTAGGCTAGATGACCGAAAGACTTTTACCCAGTGTATTTTTTCTTTTATACACTAGCTGGTAAAACAATGTGACAAGATTTTAGATTGCACCTAGGAGCTTGTACTACACGGCTCTCAGGAGTAGGATGCAGCATCAGAAAAGCGGGATCATCAGGTGCACGTCAGTCATCTTGCAACAAGGCGACTGATGGGCGATGCTGAGAAAGGCTTACAAAAGACCGCCAAGAAAGTTAGTCAGGGCTTTGCTGAATCGCAGAAGGGACTAAGAAGTTGAAGGCACTGGTTACAAAATTTCAGTTAGGTTAGCCTTAGTCTCCACGAAAGGAACTGCAAATGAAGCTAAAGCTATGCTCACCACCACTGTCGAAGAAACACAGTTCAGATCTGGACCCCAACAGTGAACTATTCAATTGAGTCTCTAAGTTATCAAGTCAAGTCAAAAAAGTCTTTATTTCGAATATTCCATCATAAAAGACATATTAACATTTCATCGATATAGTTAATTAAAAAAGGAATAAAATTAGCACAATAGGCATAATGGACCAATTAATAAATAACACAATAAAAACAGTAATAAAAAGATATTAAATTACAGTCTAATGGCGACTTGAATCTAAGGCCTACACCACAATAGCCTCAGCATTATGTGGGGCCAGGAGGTTTGTAACTAATACGCCGGGTCCGTAGAAGCCATGCCCAGCTAATAAATTTAGCCACACCAATAACCACAAATATTGATGTGTCAGACTTTAGGATTCTGCTGGCCACCTGTGCTGATCCAACGCCCAGTTCGCGGCATACAGGGCGCAACCACAACCGTCTCGGTTGAAGGTACTCAGGGCAAACAAATAAGAAGTGGTCGACTGTTTAAATCTGATCCTCATATATGGGACATGTGTCACTACCAGTTGTGTTCCAACTTTTAGTAAAACAGCGTAACGGGAGGGTACCTAATTTGAATTGATAGAATAATTTCCGATCCTGCTGCTTTGATATTACATCCCAATACACCTCAAAGGAGGATTCATCCTTGACAGCCAGGTATGTTATAGTCAAAGAGCTGCCAATCAAGGAAGCATGGCGCTTACCTATGATCCATTGCCAGTAGGTGTCCCTGAAGATCTTTTTCGGGGGGAAAACAGCCGTCTCAGGATTAGTCCATAATTCACCCATGCCCATGTCAGTCAGGATAGTTTTGATTTCAGACAACCAGCTAATTCTATGGGAACCCCCAAGGCCTTTAACTTCTAGCAGTGCGTTAGCATACAAGGACAGTTCTGGGGTGGTCCATAGGCATTGCCAAAACGCCAGTGGCCTATACCGCACCATGTCCTCAACAGGCTGGCAGCCTAGGTCATATAGGAGGGGAATACGTGGGGATGATTGAGGGAGCCCTACTGCTGACCTTAGAAATTTATTTTGTGCCACCCTCAGATTGCTAAACCCCCATAATTCAGCACCATACATTACGGCGGGGAGTATTTTAGACCCGGAAATTTTAATCAGGGGGGGCATAGGCTTAGTTATGGATTGCCTGTGTTCTTTGAGTAAGGCTCCACCAAGTTGTGAATGCTTAAGGCTGAAAAGATCAATTTGGGGCTTCCATCTTAAATTATCACTGAAAGTAACCCCCAAGTAGGTAAAGCTGGAAGTCTGTTCTAAAGTAGCACCACCCATTTCAACCCTGGCTTTTACTGGACTGGCACCAAGAAGGACCATAAACTTGGTCTTCCCCACGTTTACCTCCAGCTCATGATCGCAGCAGAACAACTCGAACCGGGACAGTGCTACCTGTAGCCCCTGTCGTGTCTTCGAAATTATAAGGTTGTCATCCGCGAACATGAGCAGGGGGACTTTCATGCCAGCTATGGATGGTGCATCTGTCGGGAAATTTAAAAAATATTTAGTTACTCCATTAATAAACAGGGAGAACAGGGTGGGGGCCAGTACACAACCTTGTCTAACTCCTTTGGACACCTCAAATCTTGCTGTCACCTCCCCTGGTTTACCCCAGCGAACCTGGGCATATGTGTGTGCATGCAGATTGATCAACAACCGCAGTAATTCTAGCGGCATGGCCATCTCCCGAAGGACTTCCCACAATTTGGACCTTGGCACAGAGTCAAATGCAGACCTTAAGTCCACAAAGGCTGCAAAAAGCATGCCACCCCCTAGCTGTACTTCCTTCCAGTATAAAAGCATAAACCTGAAGGCTTGATCAATGGTTCCGACATGCGTCCGAAAAACCCGCCTGTAGGGGCGTTAATATATCAGTTTCGGAAATCCAACACGTTATCCGACCCAATAGCAAGCGAGCTGTGATTTTTGAACAGCGTCTATGAGGCTAATCGGCCGATAGTTGGCCGGGGCGGAGCGATCGCCTTTCTTATAGATCGGCAATATCTCCGCCCCGAACCAAGAATCCGGAACCGAAGCTCCCCTAGCCAGAGCATTTGCTAGAGTGGTCAGGTAAGGGACCCATAAATCCTGCTCCTGCTTAAAACTATATCTGCAGGAATACATTCAGGTCCCGGGGCTTTGCCACTCGGGAGAGATTTCAAGATTGTAGCTACTTCACTGGGGCAAACTGTAAAACTTCAACACCGCTATATGACCGTGAATCAACTTCTGGTCCATCCCTGGACTTAAACTGATTTTCAAAAAAGCTAACCCACTGTTCAGGTTCAACATAGGTAACCGGGGTCATATCCTGCGGATTCCTACCCCATTTGAGGAGGTGCCAAAATTGGCACAAATTTCTACACTCACACGCCTCATATAGCTCGCTCCAACGTGTTTCATCCCAGTCTTTCTTTGCTTTACTTTGGGCAGTTTTGTACGCAGCTCTACAGCTCCTAGTGATTTCCGGTATCTTAGATTGAATTGGCTACTTACCAGTATGCATCTGTTCTTGGCATGTAGGGCTGCTGACATTCATATCTGTGCATAGATCGCCGCCTAGTGTTGGGTCCAGATGATTGCACATTGTTGTCCTGGAAGAGTCTTCGAAGTATCACGAGATAGGTGGCTCCTCCCCTGGACTACAGTGCGCATGGGCATCCTCTCCATCCTTAGTTTGTTTTTCGCCATTGTGGCAGTGATGGAGTAGATACAGTAAGTGATGACCATGCTATACAGTAATTCTGAGTGCTGCAGCCGCTACAGGCGCCGGGGAGGAGGGTGGGCGGTATGAATGTCAGCAGCCCTACATGCCAAGAACAAATGCATACTGGTAAGTAGCATATTCCGTTCGAGGCATGTGGGCTGCTGAATTCATATCTGTGCATAGATTATATAGCAGTCCCTCCATTAGCGGCGGCTGCCCGTGCCAGCTGCAGCAGTCTGAAAAAGAGTTTTGAGAACAGCCTGTCCTACAGCTGCCTGCTGTCTTGAGTGTACATCTACACAGTAGTGCTTGGTAAATGTATGTATAGTGGACAATGTGGCTGCTCTACATATTTCCTGTAAAGGAATGTTTCCTAGGAAAGCCATGGACGCCCCTAACTTTCGTGTTGAGTGGGCTCGTGGGGGAATCGTTAATTTGCGTTTCGCTTTTTGATAGCAAATTTGAATACATTTAACGATCCATCTGGCTATCCCTGCTTTGGAAATGGCGTTGCCCTTGTGTTGTGGAGAAAAGGCAACGAAAAGTTGTTTTGTTTTCCTAAAATCCTTTGTTCTGTCTATATAGTACATGAGGGCCCTCTTTATATCTAGTGTATGGAACATTCTCTCTGCGACATTGTGCGGATTTGGAAAGAAAACAGGCAGTTCAATAGTTTGATTCATGTGGAACTGCGATATCACTTTAGGCATGAATTTGGGGTTGCTACGTAGTACAACTCTGTTTGCGTGAACCTGTATGAATGGCTCTTGAATGGTTAGTGCCTGGAGTTCATTAACTCTTCTTAACGAAGTGATTGCCACTAAGAAAGCTACTTTCCAGGTGAGGAATTGAATCTCAATGAATGGAGAGGTTCAAAAGGTGGACCCATTAATCTGGTGAGGACCACATTGAGGTTCCACACTGGTGCCGGTGGGTGTCTTGGGGGAATCACTCGTTTGAGTCCCTCTAAGAAGGCTTTGATGGCAGGCACTCTGAATAAAGAGAGGTGCTGCCTGTTTTGAAGATAGGCTGCTATCGCGGTTAAATGTATACGTATGGAGCTGTATGCCAGATTGCATCGGTATAAGTGTAAGAGGTAACAGATGATGTTTTGAATGGATGCATCCAGCGGGATAATGTCATTGTTATTGCAGTAAATGACAAACCTTTTCCATTTAGCCGCATAGCAAGCTCTGGTTGTGGGCCTTCTGGCCTCCTTGATGATATCCATACATTCAGGTGGCAGGTTTAGGTAGCCAAACTCTAAGACTTCAGGAGCCAGATTGCCAGGTTCAGCTGTTGCGGATCTGGGTGCTGAATTTCGCCATGGTTCTGCGTTAAAAGTGCGGGTGTGATCCGCAGCCTTTGATGCGGCACCACGGAAAGTTCTAGAAAGGTGGTGTACATGGTTGGCGTGCCCATGTTGGAGCAACTAGGATGAGTGTCAGTGAGTGTTGTCGCAGTTTGCGTGCCACTAGCGGTATTAATGGCGCTGGGGGAAAAGCGTACGCAAATCTGCCTGACCAGTTCATCCATATCGCATTGCCCTGCGACTGTGGGTGCGGGAACCTGGCGGCAAAGTTTTGGCATTTTGCGTTTTCCCTTGTGGCGAATAGGTCTATCTCTGGATGACCCCACTGTTGGAAGTACGGTTTGAGTACTGATGGATGTAGCTCCCACTCGTGCATTTGGTGGCTGTGTCTGCTGAGCAGATCCGCCTTCTGGTTAACTTTGCCCGGGAGGTGTTCCGCCATGAGAAATATGTTCCTCTGAATGGCCCACTTCCACATGCTCTGAGCCAGATGAGACAACTGTGGAGTGTGTGTTCCTCCCGGCTTCTGTATGTAGTACATGGCAGTCATGTTGTCCGTCCGGATCAACACGACTTTGTTGCATAAGTGTACTTTGAATGCCTTCATGGCTAGGAAGATTGCCATCAGTTCCAGAAGGTTGATGTGCATCTTCTTCTGCTGTGTCGTCCATAGTCCCTGCACTGTGTAATTGAGTACATGAGCTCCCCATCCCTGGAGAGAGGCGTCCGCCGTCAGTATTATTTGAGGAACAGGCTCTTGGAACGGTCGGCCCTTGCAAAGGTTTTGTGGATTCCACCAATGCAGAGTTGTATGCCCGACCGCTCACCAACACTAGGTCTGTTAATTGTCCTTGAGCCTGATTCCATTGACGTGCCAAGCACTCCTGAAGCGGGCGCATATGTAGTCTCGCGTGCGGGACTATGAAAATGCAGGAGGCCATCATGCCTATCAACTGCATGAACACTTGCGCCGGAAGGGAGTGTTGAGGTTTGAACTTTGTGAGCAGCAGTTGCATGCTGTTGATCCTCACTAAATTTGGCTGAGCTGTGGCTGCCAGAGTGTTTATGGTCGCGCCCAGGTACTGTTGTACGTGTGCGGGTTGAAGATGTGATTTTGGGTAATTTAGTGAGAATCCTAGACTGTGAAGAAGGTGAATGGTGAGGGACATGTGGCTGGCACATTGCTGGGCTGACTTTGCCTGAACAAGCCAGTCGTCCAGGTAAGGGAAGACATGAATGTGCTGTCTCCGTAGATGTGCAGCCACTGTCGCTAGGCACTTGGTAAAGACCCTGGGTGCCGTTGTTACTCCGAAGGGGAGAACTTTGAACTGATAATGGTGATCCTGAATAGTGAACCTGAGATATTTTCTGTGCGATGGGTGTATGGGTATGTGGAAATACGCATCTTTCAAATCCAGTGTGGCTAGGAAGTCTCCCTGACTGAGTAACGGTAGAACCTGCTGTAGGGTGAGCATATGGAAATGCTCTGACAGAATGTAGTGGTTGAGGGGTCTCAGGTCTAGTATAGGTCTGAGAGATCCGTCCTTTTTTGGGATTAAGAAGTAGAGAGAGTACACCCCTGTCCCTTGTTGGTTTACGGGCACGAGTTCTATTGCACCTTTTTGCAGCATACTTAGTACTTCCTGCTGCAATAATGCCAAGTGCTCTACGGACATAGGACGGTGCTTTGGCGGTATGTTGGGTGGAGTGGACGTTAATTCTAGACAGTAACCGTACTGGATAATATCCCTGACCCACCTGTCTGTGGTGATGGACTTCCAGACTGACAGGAACTGTTGGAGTCTCCCCCCCGACAGGTGTTATGTGGTCGGGGGGCAGGGAGAAGGCGTCACTGTTTGTTTTGGGGGGAGGACCTGGTGTTGCCGTACCCACGTCCTCTGCCTTTGGTGCTGGATCCACGATATCCACCTCTATTGTTTTTATCATAGGTACTTTGCGTACCCCCTTTATTGTACTGCTGCTGGGACCCCTGACCTCTAGCTGCTCCTCTATTCCCGGGGCGACAAAAGGAGCCACTCCGAAACTGCTGCGACTGCAGAGCCCCCATTGATTTTGCAGTTTGTGTCTTTTTTAATTTTTTCGAGGGTAGTGTCAACCTCGGGGCCAAACAAAAAGTCTGTGTTGACCAGTTGATTTAAGATATTGTTCTGAATTTCAGGTTTGAAGCCTGAGATTCTTAACCATGCGTGCCTCCTCAACATTACGCTTGTGTTGATCGCCCTTGCTGCAGTGTCGGCTGCATCCAGTGCGCATTTGATGGACGCATTTGTAAGGAGTTGTCCCTCTCCGATAAGGAGCTCTGCTGCCTCTTTGTATTCATATGGCAAGTGTTGTAGCAGTGATTCTAGTGTGTCATAGTGTGACCTATCATAACGGGCCAGGAGTGCCTAGGTGTTGGCAATGCGCCAGATGTTTGCCGCTTGCGCTGCTATCCTTTTGCCTGATATCTCCAGCACTTTGGACTCCTTGTCGGGGGGAGGAGCATCACCCGTTGTTTGTGAATGTGCTCGTTTGCGAGCATTAGCAACAACCATGGAGTCTACTGGTAACTGACCCTTAATGTACATAGGGTCTCCGGGTGCAGGCTTGTATTTCTTTTCGATTCTGGGGTTCAACACCCGTGCCCTGGTTGTTTCTTTAAAAATGTCTTTTGCAGGTTTTAGAACTCCCTTCAACATTGGCAGAGTTTTGACGGTTTTCTCAGAGGAGGCGAATGTGTCCACTAAGAAATCTTCCTCTACAGTGTCAGAATGGAGTTCCACTCCATGATTGGCAGCAGCCCGTTCTATGAGGGCATTAAAGGCAGCAGTGTCCTCTGTGGGAGAGGTCTTTATATTGTAAAGCTGCGTGTCAGGAGTATCTGGTGCATTACCCTGGTCGGTGGGGTCATCCCATGCCTGATCTGGGTCTTGCATGTGATCATCAGATCGATATCCACCGGGTAGGTGGTATCATCCCCTATATGTAGTCCTCTCCGGCGTCTGCCTCTGAATGCGTAGGAGAAAAGACGGTGGGTCCTGAAGGAAGGGTTGAAAGGTTTCATGAAGCACTGGTGCGGAACCTGCCGGCAGTTTTTGTTTCAAAGGAATCTTGTATGAGTCCAAACCCTTCTCTGGTGTGATTTTCCGCTTGTGGAGCATCAGCCTACCAGTGTCGGCGTCGATAAAGTGTGCCTGTGAAGGCTCGATATCGATTTGTCCAGTGGATAGTGACTGTGTTTGGTGGACACGTGTCCGAATTTCGAACATTTTCGGTGCCTTGGGCGGCGGCAATCCAAATGTGATGTGCGCCGGCGCCGAGTGTGCTTTTGCGGCCTTGTGCGTTTCGGGACCCGATGTAGGTTGGAGGGTTGCCCGGTCCCTGATGCGTTGCAACGACGCGGAGACCTGTTGCAAGGTGAACGCAGATGGCGCTTTGGAACCGATAGGCACCTTGGAGGCAGGCGTCGAAGCGGTATCCGACTTATTCCCAGTCTTTGGGTCGTCGATCCGAAGGTGGGTATCGACGCTCCTCGGAGCCGATGATTTTGCAGGCGCCGCACCCTTTGATGTCGACGCAGACGGATCGACCACCTTGACCTTGGTGGGTTGGGCCGTAATCTTCGGAGCCATAGGGCGAGGCGCCTTGTGGGGACCGAGGGCCTTCTTCTTTGGCTCGGCGCCGGAACCCGTCGTGGTGAGCTCGGCACCGAAATCTCTTTTGGTGTGTTCGGTGCCGATGACCTGTGCCGGCGTCGAAGGAGTGGAGGGCTTCGAGGCCTTCGATCCGATCGCAACCTGTTTCACTTTCGGTTTTGATGTAACCGGTGCGACGGACGGTTTCGGTTTCACTGAAGGAAATCCAGTCGTCTTCGATATTAATGGCTCCTGTGAAATGTTCGAGGCTGGGCCTTGAGGCGGGGCCGAAGAACTGTGTGACTGATCTTGGGTAAGACCCGCAGGCGATCCCTCGACCTGAGCCTTATGACGACTTTGTCTCTCGACCTCCGTATTGACGGGTTGGCCTAGCTCTTCGCTGGAGCTATCTTCCTCGACCCCAAGGGCCTCATTGTAGTCTCCTACCTCGTCGACGACGTCTTCATCCTCGAAGATCACCTCATCACCGTCTTCCGATCGGGATTCATGTTCGGAAGCGTGGCTGGAGTCTATGTCTTCTACGCTCTCGGCTTCCTCATCCTCAGTGCTGAAGATGTTGACCGGGGCAGGCGCCGATTGCTGTGCCTCCAATCTCACTGCCCGTCGATTCCGCAGAGTCTTCTTCGAGCGGAACCGGGCGCAGGCCATACATTTCGACTCATCATGATCCGGTGAGAGACATTTGTTGCACACCGGATGGACATCGACGTGTGGGTATTTCGCATGGCATAAAGGACATCTCTTGAAAGGAGTCCTCGATTCCATCGTCGAGCGGTGATCGATGTTCGGACCGAAGCGGATCTGAAAAGCGTGAAGAAGGTACTAAAACACAAAATAAACTGGTCGATACCGAACGCGAACAATACCGACGAGATCTAAAGGCCTTTTGGCCTTAAACTAAAGTTTCCGAACTTGAGCTAAGATAAGCACATCCGAACCCAATGGCAGAAAAAAACTATCTAAGGATGGAGAGGATGCCCATGCGCACTGTAGTCCAGGGGAGGAGCCACCTATCTCGTGATACTTCGAAGACTCTTCCAGGACAACAATGTGCAATCATCAGGACCCAACACTAGGCGGCGATCTATGCACAGATATGAATTCAGCAGCCCACATGCCTCGAACTTTATGGCTATTATTAAAACATTGCGAGACTCTCTACAGCCTGCATCAAACCAAGAGTTTTTCCCTCAAGCATTTGAACTTACCATTAGCAGGAACGCTTTTAATAAAAAAGGTTTTAAGCCCCTCAAATAGTTCTTTATGGATACCCGGAATACTGCGCTTAATCCCTTCGTCAGACTCACATCGGGTCAGTTGGCACATAGCTGAGCTGACCATATTCCTAATAGCAGCCCGAACGGGTGCATTGGAAACAATCTTTGGCCAACAGACCCTTCTCAGGTCGTTGGACAGGATAGCTTGCGCATACGCAGGGCTATCGTCGGAGCGGGGGCCAGTAAAACTGCTGTCAGATAAAGACAGCGTCAGAGGGTTATGATCGCTTTCTAACCTTTCTGACACCACCATGTCAATAACAGCCAGCCACAACTCACAATTAACCAGAATATAATCAATTCTATTCCCGCTTCTACCGTTGTTAAAAGTCAGCTTCCCAGACCTGTCCGAAATTGTTCTGCCATTAACAGCCCTCAAACCCTTTTCAAGGCACAGGCCCTTCACATGGAGGGCTGCTTGGGTCCATTTCCTAATGGGATTTAATTCTAATTGGGGAATTCCCCACACGGAGTTCTCAGCCTCAGTCAGTTTACCATCATCGTCCCCCAGGGGTTCAAAGCAAGTATTAAAGTCACCAGCCACCACCCTGTGACCATCTTTAGGTGCAGTACTAAGTAATTCTTCCAGGAGATAGACTGTCGGGGAGCATTCGCCCCCTGGAAGGCCCCTCACATAGATATTAATAATGAGGATGTTAAGGCCCCTTGTGGAGGAGACCCTGATGGCCAAAATGTCAGGGTTATCAGTCGGGACTTCCACAACTGTGATGCCCTCACATTGGCGTACCCAAGTGGACAGTCCCCCCACCGGTCTACCTCTGGGGCCCTTAATTGCTGGTTTAAAAAAATTCACATACCCCACTCGAAATATGGGTTCTACCGCCCATGTCTCCTGGAAACACCATATATCTGCCTGATAGACGAAGGCCACCCAATCAGGAACAACCAATCAAGGTTGTAAACCAGCTATGTTCCAGGAGGAGATCGTTAGATTATGGCGATCAGATGTTTTATTCCCCTCCTGGTTGGCCAGATGAGAGTGGTGAGCAAGACAGATACTTGGTGAACTTCCAGGTAAAGGGTTTAGAATTGGTACAGATGTTTCTAAGTTATCAATCCACTGTCATTTTGGAGATCCAATAGGAGCCAGCAGTATTAAGATTTCCGCTGCTACACGGTCTTTATTATAGGGAACCTGCTTAAGGCCTTGAACAGAATAAGAATCAGAGTCTAAGAGGGCCTCCTTCACTGCTGAAATATTAGCTGTAAGAGAACAAGACAAGAGGTCTTCTTCAAACAGTGATTGGGACTAGTTGATCATAAATGGGCTGGCACTAGCAGAAGCCAGATCCACAATGACCAACAAGGAAAAAAATGTCAGAGCCTGTACTTAAGGAGGCAAGGTATGGTCGGTTTCCCCCCACCTATGACCCACCACCTCCACCCCCACACCCAGCCTAGGAACGCTCAGCTGGCTCCGTCAGTCAGGAGCATATGAACACAGACACCTCAGGGTTGTGCATGCTGTAACTCACTCTGGTAAGGAGGAAGAGCAGCCCTCTGCATTGGATAAGGTATTATTCTGTGTTTCCCCTCCAAGGAGGTCATACAAACCCAATAACCCACAATCTAACTTTAAACCTTTTGAGCTCTTTTAGTATGTTTGAGAAAGTGCATGGTTGCCCCCACTTTTTCCTGAACTGCTGATGTACTTTGAGTGTGCCCTGGGCTCCTGCCAATCAGGTACCCATGGACTATGTTCTTACCCTAAAACTGCATTGACAACCAAACACAATTGGCACTCTCTGGGCACAGGTCAACCCCTGGTAAATGGTAACACAGGTACCCAGGGCACTGTGACCAGGAAAGGCCTCTAAGGGCTGAAGCACTTATTGTGCCACCCTTAGAGGTCCTGTACCCTTACACACACACACTGCCTTTGCAGGCTGCGTGTTTTGGTGCATAACAAAGTGAAGAGTTGCCATGCCAACAACCCACTGCCCTTGCATAGATCAGCCACCCCTCTAGCTGGGTGCACTATACCAGTGGTCAGGGTGCAGGTGCATGAGCCCAGTACCCCTACAGTGTCTAAAATAATTCTTAGACATTGTAAGTGAAGTAATGCCATTAAGAGTATATGGTGCTGGGAGTTAGTCATTACGAACTCCACAGTACCATAATGGCTTTACTGAAAACTGAGAAGCTTGGTATCAAACTTCTCAGCACATTAAACCCACAAGGATGCCAGTGTGGGGGTTTTAATGAAAAATGCACACAAAGGGCATCTTAGAGATGCCCCCTGAAAAATGACCTAACACTAGTGTACAGGCTGATTGGCAGCTCCCACCACCAGACGTTTCTGGACCCCTGGGTCCAGAGGCTGCTGTTGGGGGTCTGAAACAATGCACATCCTGGGACGAGGTGCCAAGCCTCCTCCCCCAGGATGGGCAGGGTCCGCGAAGGGGGAAAGTTCAAAGGACTGCCGCCTTTGTGAGCTTCCCCAGGCGTTTTGCTGCTTCCAGCAACTAGCCCCTACTGGCTGTTCCCCCCACTTTGGGCAGGAGAACCGACGGGAAAACCAAGTGAGGAAGGGTGGTGTGCCCACCTCTGCCAATCCCTCCCCTCGGGTGGGGAAGGCGAGGTGAAGCATAACTCTCAGTCCCTGCCATTTTGCAGATGGGGGGACCCAGCCAACCAGGCATATGCCCCCCTCACACTGGAGGGTGGCATAAATGGTGGCGTATCCACCCCAAGGAAGGGACCCATTGGTCCCAACCTTTTACTTACCTGTAGCACCCTGAACCTTGCCTCAGACAAGCAATGACCAAGAAGAAAATAAGAAGGACCGAACAGCTGTGCCAAAGCTAAGAGAAGGTGGACGCCCACTGACTTGGCCCCAGCCCTACCAGCCTGTCCCCATCTCGAACCTGCAAAAGCGAAAGTCAGGTGTGTCCTGCAGCCAGTACCCTCAAGAACCCAGAGAACCTGCCCTGCCTTTCAAGGAAAAGACGGTCTCCCGTGAATGCCGGATTTGTTCACCCACAGACTCCAGCTCCTGCAAAATCCTCAAGTCTGCACCACTTCTGCACCCGTCGTCCACAGCCCGAATTCAAGTGGCCCAACACCACGAGGAGGTCTCTCCAGCGATCCACACCAGAGATACAGAGATCCCTGACCTGCCTCCAGCCTCAAGCCTACGCCTGCAGCCTCAAACCGGAAGGTCCCCCCAACCGTGATCAGGAGCTGGTAAGAAGATCCGACCCTAAAAGACACCCCTGCACCCGTCGCCCCACAGCCGTTGGTGGCCCAACTGATGGTGTGTAGCCAACCCCCAGGATCCCAACTTACCTCTCCAAGTGGTCGTCACTCCCAGAAGACCTTCGTCCCAGAGCCTGCAGTGTGTTTGCAAACAGGAGAATTCCCATTGAAAGTAACAGGGCACCTTACGATGAACCTGCACCCGGCCCCCCCTATTGCTACTTTGGGTGTACCTTTTGGTGCTATCTTGAACCCCCATTTTCCCTAAGCTCAAGTCCAGGAGCCTTGCTCCCACAACCTCGTGGCCTGCTCGTAAGCAGCCACCAACCGGAGGCCCCCTATCCCCATTAGATAACACTGGGCCTTCGCACTCGGCACCCGACTGCCCTAGTGCCGCTAAGGGTGGTTTGAGAGTGCAGTGCCGCTAAGGGTGGTTTGAGAGTGCATCCTTGACCCTGGGGGACCCCCGTGTCTAACCCCAGAAACCCAGCTCCCACAACAAAGTACTTATCTCTGAACCGATAACACTATTTTCTCCCATAGGATAACATTGACTGTTTCGAATGAAAAAGTTTCTAAGTGTGGAGTTGTAAAATCTATAAAAGTCTCTAAAACTGTATCTAAATAACCAAAACGCTTTTACTTACCCGTTTACAGGAAATGTCCCAGTGTAGTATCCAGGTATACTACACTGTGTAAGAAAAGTAATCTGCACAGTTATTTACATGACTCGCTATTGAAGTCATTACAAAATGTATGTACAATATTTCAAAGTATTGCCTTACCAGTAATGCTACTGCAACCAAACCAAAGTATATATACAACTGAAATTCAAAACTGTATTATTACTGCAAAGTATAAATCACTTACCTCTGCCAGGCTTGCTTGGTTCTAGGAAATAAAATAACTAAAAGAATATTTTTAAACTAAACCAATTTGTCTGACGTCCTGTCTTTGAGTGTGTACAATTATTTGCTGATTGAGTGTGTACAACAAATGCTTAACACTAGCCTCTGATAAAGCCTTACTGCTCGCCCACACTACCACAAATAGAGAATAAGGTGTTATCTACTTTTACCTCTGCCAACCTTTAGGGTTCCACTGGGCTCTGTGCACACTATACCTAATTTTGGTATAGTATATACAGAGCCAGCTTCCTACAGTATGATCATCAGAGGCCTCAAATTAGTGATTATCTAGGGTTAGCCAGTTTTCATTTATTGGGGATTAACATATACATACTCCACTGGACCTTTCCTACCGCTGTTGTGCAGTCAAAACCCTTTCACCCTTATCTTGTCTGAGGCCCTGAAAAACCTATCGGTGCTAATCCCAAAAACTTTCTGCGCCCTGTGCCACGGCAAATGTGATAAATGTGTCCCTGGTAACAGATTTTCCAGTAGGTCATAACCACATACAATTTCCATGTCTCATGATATGTTTGAAGGGGAGAATAATCCACAGTGCACATTCCTACTGCAAATGGTGGCAATTTCATGATGACTAATGACCCGGTCCCGAACTTTGCTCACCTGACTTTTCGCATAAAACAAATGCCCCGGATTATTTCCCTCATCTCTCATGCGGATTCTATAGTGGTACAAACTTGTGCATCCCTTGCAAAAATCACTTCTGCTGGAAGTTCTGCAGCTGGGAAGCCAATGAATACAACTTCATATCTGGAAGCTCCTCCCCCCCCCTCATGGCAAGTTCAATGTTTCTAGTTTGGCCTGCTATATATTTCTGCCCACGACAATGAAATGAGCAGTTGGTGCAGTCCTTTAAACACACTCTGGGAACAGGGGACACAGACACTACAGCAAGTAGAGGCAATGAGGTAGAAATACTTTAACAAGTAATACCTTGTCTATCACAGGGTGGAATACCAAGGAAGTCAAAATTAGAATGCTCCAAAAGAATCCCAACCTACAGATGGTCATTAACTCTCGACCCCCTAGTCCACCTAGCTGCAACAATTTGGTTAGTGCGCAGACAGAAATCTCAATCTATTTTGTCACTTCGCTAAGATGTATAGGCACCATGCTCACCGACTCAGACACAATAGAGCATCATCCTCGTACACAGACTCCATAGGATTAGAGATATCTAAATGTCCAGGAACACCCATGTGAGAAGTTTGCCTGGTATATGCTGTCCACTAGTTATAGTGGGCACCTTGCACCAGTCCAAACAACCCTTATTGATGATAGGTGTAAAGACAACCTTTATTGAAAGCAATCCTAGTGGTAGCTATGGAGAGCAGCCTTCAGGCTAAGTCTTGAAGGAGTGTAAAGCAGCTTGGTTTACCAGATTAGAACTTCTTGAATGACCAAATGAAAGGAGAACCACACCAAGTATATATAAAATATATGTATTTATTTCTAAACACTCACTACTAATCTCGTCATGAGATTAGAGTTCAAGATACACAATATTACAGTACTTAAACGACAGTAAATAGCAAAATTTACAATGGGCCACAGGGGGGACCAAACCATATATTAAGTAAGTGGTATAAGAACCACGAATTGACTAGACACAGTGCCAAGAGCACGTAGAATCGCGCTGGGACCCTAAGGAACCACCCAAGGTAGTGACACAGGAGACCCACAGGGGACGTGTGCAGTGTGAGGACACAACCGCCGTAGGATTCCATGGATTCGTGGTTGGAATTTTAAAGTTTACGGGCACTTAGGAGAGGACTTTGAGCAAACCCCTTTAGACTTAGGGGGTTCTAGGGCCAACTCCCACGGGAGCACCGGAGTACTCGAGTTACCTCACCCAGGGAAGCCGGGTGCATAGGTGTCCAATGGTGATGGGACGCGTCGTCGTTTTCAATGGCGACCTGCTGCAAAGTGCTGCTGCCGTGGAGAACAAAAGTGTCCAGAGGGATCCAAGCCTGGATCAAAGATGTGAAGAACCTGAAAGCAGAAGGGACAGAGTCTGGGTCATTTGCCAGTGACCAGGGGCACAATAAATGCCCACCGATGTCAGGTGCTTCAGGTGTGAAGAGGTGAAGCTGGACTCTGCAGCCATGAGGATCAGGAGGCGTCGACAGCTACCAGGAGCTGGATTCAAGCTGTCCCACAAAGGATGTCGAGTGCTGCGGTGTCGGTGCTCGGATTAAACACAACAAGCTTCGGCAACAGCAACCCACGCAGGAAGAGAAAAGATGCTTCGGTGCGGACCAGCAAGGTCCTGGGGACTCCCCAAGCGATGGAGAGTCAGGGCACGTCTGGAGCAACCAGGGAAGCCCAATTAGAATTGCCTTCACAGAGACCCACCAGTCGACGGACCAGGGATTGCGAAGGGACCTCGAGACAAAACACAAAGGGCCACGGAACACTGTGGAGTGTAGGCGGGCAATCTTCGGTGGAATTGCTGCTTGGGGTCAGGGCTACAAGTAACCCAAAGCTCAGCTGCAGGAGTCGCTGGAAAGCTGATGCTTCTGCAAAGTGACGAGGTGTCCAGGGGTTAAGGTTGCACGGTCGCGACGAGGGATATGGGCCTCAGACTTGCTGTGGGCACTGATCGACCTCTAAGACCGCGGGAACCCCCCTCCTGTGTTTCAAAGTTCTTCAGAGTCCTCAGGAGCTTCGGAGATGCAGACCGGTCAGATGCGTCTTTGGTGCCTGCCAAGCAGGGAAATAACTCCTTCACTCCAAGGGAGATTCTTCAGTCATGTAGCGCCTTGTAGATCGTCGAAGTTCCAGGATATTGTGTCAGAGTTTCATCAAGGTAAATCTAAATTCCTGTAGCCAGAGGTTCCTACTTTATACCCAAGGAAGGGGTGGGACAAACTCTAGGGATGTGATAGCTGTACGTGCACAACCAATTGGTTTGGTAAAGTTGTAGAAGTTGTACCGTGCCTGCTGGGAATCACTCACTGAACCAGAGTGATGTAAATAGACTCTGGCTGCATCCCCATATACGTTGTCCCCAGGGCACTGGTTTGTGCCTCAGACGAGGTTAGCAACAGTAAAACTGATAATTAAATGAATACAATATTCAGAGGATGCTGTTAGTATTCATATATTGTTGCTTCACAACATGAATTTCTTTGATAGTCAAACACTACATTTCCCAAGATGCAAGGTGATTTAAAATTCCATGATCCCAATGCATTTCGGCCTCCGTGGGCCTTCATCAAGGGAGTATCTATGAATAATAAATGAATGTACGAATCAATATACAGGAACAAGACCAACATAATGCTTGTTGTAATATAAACTAAAAAGTCGAGATTGAATAGTGCTCGTGAAAGCATTAAAAAACAATAAAAAGTGTGCCCATGAAGTCCCAAGCAAACTAAATACGGTATGAAACTATTCAAAACCCGAATTATGCGGGAAGTGCAAGATCAATATGAACGGCGCCGAGTTTAGTATGCATGATCGGGGTAACGGCCAAAGTACGGGTGTAATTTAAATAAAACGGTGCACTCTGCAAAGTTAAAAAATATAGTGTGTTAGCACAGGGGCCTTAGCGTGAACAAGCAAAAAGGTTAGATCAAAATGTGCTAGTTTATAAACTGAACGAAACAAGAACTTACTCATGTATAACAGGTATTCTCCTAAAACGTGAATGTTGTTTATGCAAGGAATCTCGCATGCATGAATTATTTAAAGCCGACTTGACTTGCAATGGATGTCGGACTAAACCCGGTACTAAACATAAAAAAAAAAGACTTGTCTGAAAGTAAATAGTGATTCTAGATCAACAGAAGCAAAAGTGAATTGGGTTAGATAACATGATACATGTAATGAATAATACTAGATACCTCGCATGCAAATAATAATAATATGAGATACACTCTAATATAACATTTTTTCGTGAAGTAAGTGAAAGTGGCTGGAACATGTATGAATGACAAACTTGAAAGATCCAGAAAAAAGATAAGCAGGACGTAAATTGAATAAAATTAAGAGATTAAGAAAAAAGGTAAAAAAATATCAAGAAAGATAGAAATAGATTGAGTAAGAATACTAAAACGTACCATGGATGATACTAGAAAATTAAGACTGAAGAATTAAGGCAAAGAATGAAAAAAATGAAAGGATAAGAAAAATTCACAGAATATTCGTAAGCAGCTAGGAAAGCTGTTGCGTTACAGTTCAAAAAAGGTATATAGTTCCAGTCATAGGTAGCATTGAAATTCCATCCGCTCGTTCATCCCATGTGGCTTTAAAGAGTTCAGCTGGCATATCCAATAGTTTTCTCGTTGTCGGATGTAGTTTTGGTTGATTCTCCCCTCACATCTTTCAATGGTTTCAAGAACACAGAATTTCAACTGGCAGATATTGTGACCAGCTTCAATGAAATGAATTGCCACAGTAGATTTGGATTGTCTAGTACTAATGTTGCTTTTATGTTAATTTATTCTCACCTTTAGTTTTCTTTCTGTTTGACCCACGTATGCTTTGCCACATGGACATTTTAATAGATATACAACATTACTGGTATCGCATGTAGCAGTCACTTTTAGTTTGATGTTGTAACCTTTCATAGGATGTGAGATGGTGGATCCTGTCAATTCGTTGTTACAATTATTGCAATTCCAGCACGGAATTGTGCCTTTGTAAGATGTGGAGGTATTATGACTTTGCCTTATGGGTTGTTTGATAATTTCTCCCAAATTTCTTCAGCGAGTATAAGCAAAGATAGGTTCATGGTCAAAAATGTGGTTGAAATCCTGTTCTAGCTTCAGTATTGGCCAGTGACGTTTGAGGATTCTTTTAAAAGCTCCGCTCTTTGTGGAGAATTTAGAAACCACGGTTATACGGTTCTGTGTGGGTTTAACTTTGGGTGTTAATAATTCTCGTCTTGTGGTTAATTGACAACGTCTGAGTCTGTACAAGTATTTCTTCTGAATAGTTACGGGCTTTGACGCGCTGTATCATATATTCCATCTGTTCATCTCTGCTGTTTGGGTCTGACATTATAATTAGAGTGTAACAGCGCTTGTTCAATTGCATCAATCCCGAGTTGGTGAGAAATCCATCATCATTCCTTAGCTCACTCCGCCACCCCAGTTCAGACATGGCCATATGCAAATCAGTCTGACCCTGTGACTCATGGGAACAGTCCTGGATTAAACCCAGATCAGTTGACTGGGGGGGGGGGGGGGGGGAGTGCTTGGAATGTTCAACACTCCGTCCATCATCCCCTTTGGTTTTACCTTCTGACTTTAGCCTTTTAAGTCCCAATCAACCACAGGGGTATACTTTTAAAGCAGCCATGGGTAGGTGCTAAGAGACTCATATGGTGGCAAGCAGAGGCCAAACAGCAGGTTCCAGCCAAGGTTTAGTTGCCACTGGTCTGCTGGGAAGTTTAAGGAGAAGTTTGTGAGGCTTGTTGTGTCCCTGTAGCTTTAACCGGTCAACATTATAACCCTTGGAGTCCATTTCTTTGTCCTGGGACAGGAGATCAGGTCCACTCCCCCAGGGATTTATTCAGGTCACAGAGAACAAGTTCACTCCAGGAGTGCTCTGTAGTGGGCGTCCAGGAGTGCTCTGTAGTGGGCAACTGAGATGCCACATTTATGCCTGGCACAAGCTAGTGGGTGGGAATGCTTCCTGGGTACACTCGAACCAATAGGGTAAAAGTTCCCGGGGACAATCCTACACACTTGGGACATTTGCAATATGGAGAAAGTCTTCAGCCACACTAAACTTGGACTCTAAGGCTGGATGTGTGTGTGGTAAGTGTACTAAAGTAATCATAGTGTCCACCCTATACAACACTAAATTCCAGTTTGCTGCACTCACTGTACCCCAATAAACAAATGTCTGGTAGAACAAATCAAAAATTGTCAGCAACCAGATAGTCAGGATATAAGACTTGTTTTGGAATCCGGTTTGCCTTCCTTTCATGTACGCCTCCTGTATTATATGTAAACCCCAGCAGTCCGGTCAAGCAGGATTTAACATTCTAGCCGGATGACCACTAATGTCAAAAATTATGCTCACAGCTTCGCTCTGCATATTCTGTCAGACTCAGAAGCGTCACCGCTACCCATTCAGGTCAGCTTATATTTTTTGTCCCTGAGAGACATTTCACACCTATTAGAATACTGGCTACTGGCTAGTAGCAGTAGGAGAGCAAATGCAAATGGGCCTCCAGAGACTTTAGGTAAGGTAAGTTAATGTTCTAAAAGTACCTTCTCCTTAATATTTATCAAAAACTGGACTTCACCACTAAATTCATTTTTGATAACTTAAAATAGCTGTTTCCTAGCTAAAATTAGCATTATTGAATGTAATAATGTAACCCAGAGTTTTCCAATGGAACAGCTAGCCTTGCAACAGTGAAATGGCTTTAGGGGCACCCTGCCTTGTGAGCAATAAGGCCTATAAAATGGGCGACTTATAATACCTAATAGGAAGGTTTTGACCTGTCAAAGCGTTATTTTGGTAGGTGTGCAGTTTAATACTGCAAAAGCCAAGCTATAAATGGTACGCCTACAGTCATGTTTGCACTGTCACTATATTTTGGTGCACAATATGTGCTGCAGTCCACTAGTGACATTTAACCTACAGGCACTGGGTACCCCTTGTAGCATATACTAGGGACTTGCAGATAGGTTGAAAATGTAAATCAGGGATATGCCAATTTCACCATGTTGAAAGGAGGAGTACAGACACTAACACTGGTTAGCTGGGGTAAAGTGCACACAATTCAACAGCAAACAAAATACTGGGTCCTGCAAAAGGCAAACAATTCAGGGTGACACTGTAGAAAGGGCAAATTTCCTACATGTTTAAGGGCAGCTGTTTTGCCATGGCTGGCTTAACTTTCGTTTGTCATTTTAGTTCTTGCTCAAGCTGTAATTTGGTACTATTGGAAAGTACCCCTTTTTGCATGGTTGCCCCGAACATTTTGCCAGATAATTGATGCTACCTTGACTGAGTGCCAATCAGGCTCACAGGGCCGGTTTTCTTTCCCAAAACTGTACCTTTGGCTCCCCAACTGGCACACCTCTGGGCCACCCGTAAGTCCCTTTAAAAGGTATCCCTGGTACCAAGGGCCTTGTGACCAAAGAGGGCCTCTGAGGGCTGCAGCATGTATTCGGCCACCTTCAGAGACCCCCCCCCCCCCTTCACATGAACACCCACACACTGCCACTGCAGGCTGCGTGTTCTGGTGCAGACTAAACTGAAGAGTCAACATGGCACCCGTCCCTGGGTGCCAGACCTCCCAACACTGCCTGAGGCATGGCTAAGTCACCCCTAGTAGGCCTTACAGCCCTAAAGTCAGTGTGCACTATACCTCGGATGAGGGGAGAGCCCCATAAGCACTATACCCCTGCAGTGTCTGTGCCATTCACAGGCATTGTAAGTGTAGTGAAGCCATTTTGGGTATAGGGGCTAAGAGTTTGTCATTACGAACTCCATTGCCCCAGAATGGCTCCACTGAAAACTGGGAAGTTTGATACCAAACTTCTCAGCACATTAAACCCACACTGATGCCAGTGAGGGATTTAATGTAAAATGCCCTCAGAGGGCATCTAGAGATGCTCCCTGAAAAATGACCAGCCCTGGTGTGAATCCTGGATCCCTGGGTAGAGAGCCTCCGCTCTCTGGGTCCTAAAACAAAGCCCACCCTGGGCAGAGGTGTCATGCCTCCTTTCCGAGAACGGGCAGGGTTCACAAAGGGAAAGCTACAAGGGCCTGCACCTTTGTTAGCTACCCCCAGCCTTTAGCTGCCATCAGCAACTGGTCCCCACCGGTTCTAACCCCCACTATGGGTTGAAGAATCGGCGGGAAAACCTAGCCAGGAAGGGAGATGTGCCCACCTTTGCCAACTCCACTCCTCAGGTGGAGGAGCCAAAGTGAAGCACACATCTCAGTCCCCTCCATCTTGAAGATGAGGGGACTCCCCTAATCACAAAGAGGCCTATACCCCCTTCCACTAGAGGGTGGAATACTAGGAGGTGTAGAACCCCCAGGGAAGGGACCCACTGGTCCCAACCTGCACACCCCTAAACCTAGCATTTAGGGGCACCCCAGAACCTTGCTTCTTCAGATTCAACGACCTAAGAAGGAGGACCAAAGAGTCGTGCAGCAGTAGTGAAGACAACTGACTTGGTCTCAGCCCTACAAACCTGTCCCCTCCTCTAGTGACCCTGCTTCCCGAAATCGGCATGGCCCGCAGCCAGCAACCTCAAGAACTCCAGAGAACCAGTCTCCCGTGGACACAGGATTGTCCAGCAAAGAAACCAACACCAGTCTCCGGATCCAGGCAGATACGCGACACGCACCAGACACCCAAGTACCGAGTCAGAGTGAACCATTTACCCTGAGACGTCTCCCCGGCGAACCCGACTTCTTCTGCACCGGTGACTGACTTCTCCAAGACCCCTCCTTGATGCCTGCAGCTTCGGTTCGAAGGGTCCAGGATCCAGCTAAGAAAACCAAACACCAAAAGGTACCCCTGCATCCTCCACCCCCCGACTTTGGGGAACTCAGCTGACGTTGCACAAGTGTCCCCGCCAACAATCCATCTTACCTGTCTAGCCATTGGTCGACTTCGTCCAGCCTCCTGGTTAAAGCCTGCAGCATTTCTTCCCGACCGATATCCTCCATTGGTTTTCATTTGAAGCCAGACGCCTACTGTGCCTTCCATGTGCAGCTGGAGGTGCACTGCTGGTGACTACTTGTGGCCCCCTTTGTGCTTACCTTTGATACCTGGGCCCTGACCCAGAAGCTGTAGGTACCTACCTGTGCTCCTCCGAGTGCCCCTTGTGTCCATAGCACTGCACTGGGCCCAACCTCTCCTTTGACCTCTGCACCTGGCCGCCCCTATGCCGCTGAGGGTGCACTCTCCTTACCTACAGGACCACTGACCAGTATAAATGCTACCAGCCCGAGACTGAGCTACAAAACCGTTAACTTACCTGCAAATGCAACACTTCGTTTTTCTCCATAAGATTGTATGGTGGATGGACCCAGTCTTATACTGTAAAAAAAGTAACTTAGTGTCTTCAAAAGAGATAACCTGCTTACTGATGTACTGTAATGCCTAAATTGTGTTATTAGTTTGTTTCACCACAAACCAGATAAATAACTTCAAAGTAACTAGAAAGTAATCTAAAGTACTTACAAGTATTCTAAAGAGCTTACAACCCATTTTCTCAACTGAAAAGTAATTTGCATGATTCTACAAAACCAGAAGACACTGTATCTTGAAATGTATCATTTTATTGAAAGTATCACTTACCTGCTACTGGGTAGATCTTGGTTCTAGTAATAAAATAAAGTAACAACGTTTTATACAACCAATTGGTCTGGATTCAGTCTGTTGAATCTCCCATAATTTCTTGCCAGAGTGTGTACAACAAATGCTTAACACTACCCTCTGATAAGCCTGACTGCTCAACCACACTACCACAAAAGAGAGTAAGGTATTATCTACTTTAGCATCTGCCATACTTCTAGGGATTCACTTGACTCTGTGCACACTATACCTTGGTATCGTATATACAGAGCCAGCTTCTTACAAGTAAAATATTTCTTAGTCATACATTCCCCACAGAGCACCACTTTTATGTTTCCAACTCAGATGTCCTAGTATTGGTGCTGCCCCTGCAGCACTCAAACGATTACACATTGACCTTCCACAGCCATCACTCGAAAGTTTGTTAAGACAGTGCCTCTACTATAAATTAACATGTTGGGATCTTAGAGAGTGGTCGGACAGAATCTTGCCAGATATGCCGCCATACTGCATCTGTAATACCACTCCATTATTACCATGATATAGTCAAGTCTGTAGCAAGAGTAGCCAAAATCAAACATGTGGTTTGCCCTGCATATACTGATCAGACCAATCTCTTCAATGGCTTCAGTTTAGGAACTTACCATACCCGGCTTAGCAACTGCTCTCTGTGGGTGTTGTGTCTAGAGAGTTGGTCATCAAAATTCCAATGCAGGTTGTCACACCTGCTAAATCAGTGTCTATACAGGGCAGCTATGCCCCCAGTATTAGCCTAAAAAAACCTCCATCATCAATATCTGAGGCATAAGTGTTAAAAAATAAATAAATAAGAGCATATTCCATGGCCATTCAATGTACCATATACAATTCTACCTCCCCCAGGCTGCGTGTTTTGGTGCAGAGCAAATTAAAGAGTCGACATGGCACACATCCCAGTGTGCCATGCCTACAACCCACTGCCCTAGCATAGGTCATCCAGCCCTCTAGCTGGGTGCACTATATCAGTGGTGAGGGTACAGGTGCATGAGCCCTGTACTTCTACAGTGTCTAGACCAATTAATAGACATAGTAAGTGCAGTAATGCCATTAAAAGTATATGGTGCTGGGAGTTTGTCATTACGAACTCCACGGCACTATAATGACTTTACCGAAAACTCTGAAGTTTAGTATCTAACGTCTCAGCACATTAAACCCACACTGATGCCATTGTGGGATTTAATGAAAAATGCACTTAGAGGGCATATTTGAGATGTCCCCTGAAAAAGAACCAGCCTCTGGTGGGTACCCTGACTGGTACACACCAGCCTGCCACCACAAGACATGTTTCTGGACCCCTGGGGTGGGAGACTTTGCTCCCTGAGGCCAGAAACAAAGCCTTTCCTGGGGAGGAGGTGGTCACACCTCTCCCAGACCAGGAAGAGCCCTCTGTGGCAGGGGAGTTTCAAAGGCATTGCAGCCTTTGTAATACGACCCCCAGGCTCTCCTGCTATCAGGAGTGGGCCCCCTTACCGCCCCCCCTCCTTTTCGGCAGGAAGACAGGCAGGAAAAATTAGCTAGCCCAGAAGGTGTGCCCACCTCTGCCAACCTCATCCCTCAGGTGGGAGAGGCGAGGTGAAGCCAACTCTTCGGTGCCTGCCATCTTCCAGATGGCAGGCACTCACCAAACAGGATTAGGGATTGTGCTTACTCCCCCAAGTAGGGTGAGCACACCAAGGGTGTAATCACCATAAGGTTAGTAGCCCATTGCCTACTGACCTCAAGACTCCTAAAACACCCCCTAAATACAGTAATTAGGGGGCAGCCCTGAGCCAAGGAGTCAGACAAGAAACTACAAGAAAAGAAGGACCGAACAACAGTGCTGAAGCTATGAAGAGGAGGACGCCCACTGACTTGTCCCCAGTCCTACCGGCCTGTCCCCGCTTCGAACCTGCAGAAGCGAAACTCGGGTGTGCCCCGCAGCCAGCAACCTCAAGAACCCAGAGGACCTGCCCTGCTTTCCAAAGAAAAGACTATGTCTCCCCTGAACACCGGATTTGTTCACCAACAGACTCCAGCTCCGGCAAAATCCGCGATTCTGAACCACTCTGCACCCGTCGCCCACAGCCTGAGTTCAAGTGGCCCAACCCCACGAGGCGGTCTCCCCTGCGATCCAGACCCAAGATCCAGTGATCCCTGACCTGCCTCAAGCCTCCAGCCTACCGCCTGCAGCCTCAATCCGGAAGGTAACCCCAACAGCAACCAGGAGCTACTAAGAACATACGACCCAAAAAGACACCCCTGCACCAGACGCCCCACGGCCTTGAGTAGCCCAACTGACTGTGTCTAACCAACGCCCAGAATCCCAACTTACCTCTCCAAGTGGTAGTCGCACCCAGAAGACCTTTTTCTCCCTGAGCTTGCAGTGTGTTTGCAAACCGGATGATCCCAATTGAAAGTAACCGGGCACCCGACGACAAAGCAGCACCCTGCACCCGGGCGCCCTAGTGCCACTGAGGGTGTACCTTTGGTGCTATCCTGAACCACTATTTGCCCTGAGCTTAAGTCCAGAAGCTTTGCCCCCACAATCTTGAGGCCTGCTTGTGAGCAGCCACCAACAGGAGGCCCCCTATCCCCCATTTGAGAACATTGGGCCTCAGCACTCTACACCCAGCCGCCCTAGTGCCGCTGAGGGTGTAACAAGAGTGCATCCTTGACCCTTGGGGACCCCCCCCCCGGAGTCTAACCCCAGAAACCCAACTTCTACAATAAAGTTTTTACCTGTTAACCGATATCACTGTTTCCTCCCATAGGATAACATTGACTGTTTTCTATGAAAAAGTTTCAAGTGTGGAGTTGGTAATTCTATAAAGTCTTTAAAACTGTAACCAAATTATCAAAATGCTTTTACTGACCCGTTGACAAAAAATATCCCAGTGCTGTAGCCAGGTATACTACACTGTTTAAGAAAAGTAATCTGTAAAGTAATTTACTTGACATCCTATTGAAAAGTCAATACTAAGTAAATGTACAATATTTCAAAGCATTGCATTACCAGTAATTCTACTGTAATCAAACCAAAGTGTATATATACAACTGCAATTCAAAGTGTATTATTACTGCAAAGTATAAATCAGTTACCTGTGCCAGGCTTGCTTGATTCTAGGAAATAAAATAACTAAAAGAATATTTTTATACAAAACCAATTGGTCTGAAATTCTGTCTGAGTGTGTGCAATCATTTGCCGATTGAGTGTGTACAACAAATGCTTAACACTGCCCTCTGATAAAGCCTTACTGCTTACCCACACTACCACGTATAGAGAGTAATGTGCTATCTACTTTTACCTCTGCCTACCTTTGGGGTTCCACTGGACTCTGTGCACACTATAACTCACTTTCGTATAGTAAATACAGAGACAGCTTCCTACATACCAAATATCCTGAAGCTCAGACCCTGACAGTAAACGGTCACTCGCAAGCCCGAGATGGCAAGCTATTCAGCAGAACCCTACTCCTTCCCCATCATTCATCAGTAATGTACCAGCATGACTGCCATTTCTCAGCTACTATATTCTATTTAGCCATTTACTCTCACTGTCTGTTCCCCTGCATTCAATCCAGTGCTGACATGCCCCAAAGGCTCACTTCCCATGAATCTGCTCTATCGTGCATTATAGTTTAATCATGCATTGCATACCTATAGAGTTCTCTAAATGCGTGGAACCGGGAGCTTTTTAAGCAGGTCCTGCACACGTACTCCCAACAGAGGACTAAGTAAAATCGATCAGTGTGCAGTTCCTAAGTGCAAGTGGGAGAGTTCAGGTCTGTGAAAAAGTGCCCTCACACACCCGAAGGATGTCAAGCTTCATCATATGGGCCTGCTCCTCGTCGGGCAGGCGCTGTAATGCCAGACGGGCACCTACGAAGAAGCTCTTTGGCGGCGATCTTTTTGGTGAAGCTGTTTGGTTCGTGTGGGGAATCAGTAGTGTAGTCAGTGCAAAGTGGTGTTAAGAAAGGTTTGGGGAGACCCTATTGCCTAAATTTTATTCCTAGGGCTCACTAACTTAACTAAAAACTAGCATTGGCATAGCCAATAGGTCTCGCCTTTGGGACCTTATAAGTGTTTAGCTATGCAACAGTTGCATAACTAAATACTTATAAGGTCCCAAAAGCGAGACCTATTGGCTATGCCAATGCTTGTTTTTAGTTAAGTTAGTGATCGCAAAAGTGATCGCGATCACGATCAAACATAAAAGCGGCCGCGAAAGTGAAAGTAATCGCGATAAAGCGAGGCGCGCTCGCCCGCGCACCTGCACTGTAGCTCTAGGCTGGCCTGGTAGCACTTTTTGGAGCCCTCTCAATAAGTCTCGCCAGACCAGCGCATGCGCTGGATCAGGCGAGACCTAACAATGACGCCCTAACTGGGTACAATGATCCTTAAGGAAGTGTGTGGTGTTTACGATCGACATGTTTCTTGCCTATGGTAGCGCCTAACGGGTCTTGTGGCACTTCATCAAGACCGGTGGTTTCAGGAGATTATCGTAAATCTTACACTACTACAATGCTGGTGCTCACAGTACAATGAATGCAATAGTTACCAGCTTTGCGCATGAATACCAGGTCCGATTTACCAGGTTTTGAGTGACCCCAAATAATGCAGGTCTGAGATGACAGGAGCGTATTAGCAGAGCGCGTCGTTACTCACAACAAACAGGCAGCGTGGCAACTAGCCGTACTCCTACCCCGGCTCTGATTCCCGTGAATTGCCACAAGATTAGTTAGGGGCTACCATAGGCAAGAAACGTGTCGACTTTAAACACCACACACGCCCTTTAGGATCAATGTACCCAGTTAATGCGTCATTGGTCATAGAATCCCTGGGCTCTCCCAGCACCGGCATCCCGCTACGCTTCATCAGGGATGAGGATGGTGCTTTAACCTGCCGTGGGCAACGGCTGTTCCGTAGGCACCGACTTATGAATCCGGTGTCGGGGAAGGTCGCAATAGCATGACCGCTGCTGTCCCAGATCCGCAATCGTATCCCCGAGACCCAACCGGTGTCATGGCCAGAGTCAATGACGTCGAATCCGATGCCTGAAGGCTCACCAGAGGGGTTGGTCCGCTCAAATACAGAGCCCATGGCCTTGTAAAACTCTTTAATTTGAGCAGGGTTCGCTCCGGCTTCCGGAAATCGAGGGAGGCACAGAGTCAACCCTGGCTCTGCAAAACCATACCTAGAGCGTCAGTGCTCCTTAACTTGTTGATCGACGGTTGAGGCGAAGATGAAGTCTGCTTAGACTTCTTTTTCCTTGTGCCTCTTCCCCGAGGACCTCAAGTGGGAGGAAGAAGACTTGGGGCTAAGGAAGGGGTCGGGCAGCCGCATCTTCTTCGATCGGGATCTCTGCAGTGTCTCGCTGGATGGTGTCGACCGCCGAGTCACAAGGCGCTTCATAGCACGCTACTGCAAAGCCTTCGGAGCCATGGCCCGAAAGTATCAGCACGGCTTCGAGTTGTGGTAGCGCTCGAGACATCAAAGGCAGACGAAGTGGGGGTGGGTAGTATTCGACATGGCGCGGTGACAGGAGCCGCACGGTTTAAAACCTGTCTTTCTCAAAGACATTCCTCGAATCAAAAAGGAAAACACTTGCCTGTCAAAAAGTGACTGTAGAGGTAGCTCTTCCTGGATCGGCGCTTAACTGACGCAGAAAGAAAAGAACTGACGTCCGCGCACTTATGTTGGTGACAGAGACATCCTAAACAAAGCTATTGACGCAGACGACGTTATGCAAAGCCAAATGGAGCAACCCGAGGAACCGCACAAGGGGGACATTCAATATAACATACAGTAAAAATTGTGCATAGAATGACAGACATGGCAACATTTTGGCAGACAATCTTAGTTACATTACATCGATAGTTCTTAAAAAAAGCAACACTTTCCCCACTCACTTTCATGTTTACGAGGACATCCATGGGCAGCATAAACAAGCTTCTCCTGTTGCACTCACCAGTCCACCCCCTTATGCCAACATAAGATCGAAAGGGGTGTAATTTTTTTCCATGCACGGGTCACATCTCTGTTGACCACCAAGCAGGCCACCAAGAGAAGTGCGCTCAGCCAATGGGCCCCCCAATTCCTCCACCAATCCTAACAGTACACTGTATGAAGTTAAGTCCAGAGGGTGCTCAGGAATTACTAAGAGCTCATCGCATGCCATCAGCATGGGCATAAGGTGACAATCTGTGCAGGCGGTGCGGACAGATAAGCCGCAAGAAGGTAGTTTAGTTGAATTATGCACATGCGGAAGGAGGATTATGTTACTTACCCTGTAAGCATCTTTTCTTGGCATGTGGCGCTGTAGATTCACAGGCTTTGCATACTCCTGCCATCTAGTGTTGGGCCCGGATGTTTGCAAGTTGTTTTTCTTCAAAGAAGTCTTTCCCAGTCACGAGCTAAGGTGGCGACTCCTTTCGCTTATAGTGACCATGGGCCTCAACTTCATTGTTAGATTGTTTTCCCACAAGAGAGTGAGAATGGAGTAAGTAAGTGTAGTATAGAGATGTCCGTTCATATGTAATATGAATACTAATAACTGCAACAGCCACAGGTGTCCGGGGAGGAGGGACGGCGCATGTGAATCTACAGCTCTACATGCCAAGAATAGATGCTTACAGGGTGACATAATCCGTTCGAGGCATGTGTTCTGTAGATACACATGCTTTGCATAGACTATATTGCAGTACCCTCCGAAAGCAGTGGCTAGCCAGCGGGTGTTAGTGGTTTGAAAATGTGTTTTTAGTACTGCTTGTCCTACATTAGCTTGTTTACATGCTAATACATCCACACAATCTTTTGTATATGTGTGTGGTGTGGACCATGTAGCTGCTTTACATATGTCAGCTAAGGGAATATTACCTAAGGCGACCATAAATGCTCCGATCTTGCACGTGAAATGTGCTCGAGGAGGTATAGTTGAAGTTATTTTAGCGTTCACACAACAAGTTTGAATACATTTGACAATCCAAGTAGAAATACCAGATTTTGAAATAGGATTTCCTTTACGAGGTGGAGCAGATGCAACACAAAGTGGTTTAGATTCACAGAAACATTTTGTCCTATCAATATTGTACAATATTACTCTTGATATCTAGCGTGTGTAAAGCCCTTTCAATCAATCAATCAATCATAGCATTTATAAAGCACACCACATACCCGGGAGGGTCTCAAGGCGCTAAGGGGGGGGGGGGGAACGCTGCTACTGTTCGAAGAGCCAGGTCTTGAGGAGTCTCCTGAAGGATAGGAGGTCTTCGGTCTGCCGCAGGCGGATGCATAGGGTGTTCCATGTCTTGGCGGCGAGGTGGGAGAGTGATCTGCCGCCGCCGGTCACTCTTCGGATGCGGGGGACGGTGGCGAGGGCGCGGTCTGCAGAGCAGAGCTGGCGGGTGGGGGTGTAGAGGCTGAGTCGGCTGTTGAGGTACGCTGGTCCGGTGTGGTCGAGTGCTCTGTGTGCGCGTGTGAGGAGTTTGAAGGTTATCCTCTTGTTGATGGGGAGCCAGTGCAGGTCTCAGGTGGGGTGTGATGTGGCTGCGGCAAGGGATGTCGAGGATCAGGCGTTCTGGATGCGTTGGAGCCGTTTCAGGAGTTTGGCCGGGGCTCCTGCGTAGAGTGCATTGCCGTAGTCCAGTCTACTGCTGACGAGGGCCTCTGTGACTGTCCTTCTAGTTTCGGTGGGGATCCACTTGAAGATCCTGCAAAGCATGCGGAGGGTGTTGAAGCAGGAGGAGGAGACGGCGTTGACCTGCTTTGTCATGGAGATGGTGGAGTCGAGGATGATCCCTAGGTTGCGTGCGTGGTCGGTGGGTGTAGGGGGTGCTCCTAGTGCAGTCGGCCACCAGGAGTCATCCCAGGCCGAGGGGGTGGATCAGAGGATGAGGACCTCCGTCTTGCCGGAGTTCAGCTTCAGTCGGCTGTCTCTAATCCAGTCGGCGACGGCCTTCATTCCTTCGTGGAGGTCGGTTTTGGAGGTGAGGGGTTCTTGGGTGAGGGAGAGGATCAGCTTGGTGTCGTCGGCGTAGGAGATGATGTTGAGTTTGTGCCATCATGCGATGTGGGCGATCGGTGCCATGTAGACGTTGAACAATGGTGGGATGATGAGCCTTGAGGTACACCGCAAATGATCCCGGTGGCTTCAGAGCGGAAAGGGGGGGGGGGGGGGAGAAGGGGGGGGAGGCGGACGCTCTGTGTTCTGCCGGAGAGGAAGAAGGTGGTCCAGTCAGGGCCTTCTCTTGAATTCCGGCGTCGTGGAGGAGTGTTCATAGTGTGTGGTGGCAGACCGTGTCGAAGGCGGCTGATAGGTCCAGGAGGATGAGGGCCGCGGTTTCTCCGTTGTCAAGTAGGGTCCTGATGTCGTCGGTGGTGGCAACGAGGGCAGTTTCGGTGCTGTGGTTGCTGCGGAACCCGGACTGGGACGGGTCCAGGATGTTGTTCTACTTGAGGAAACTGGTCAGTTTTCGATGACCTTCGCCGGGAACGGGAGCAGGGAGATGGGTCGGAAGTTCTTGAGGTCCACCTTGGGTTTCTTGAGTAAGGCGTTGATCTCTGCGTGCTTCCAGCTCTCCGGGAAGGTCGCTGTCTCGAAAGAGATGTTGATTGTTTTCCGGAGATTGGGTGCGATGGGGATGCTGGCTTTGTTGAAGATGTGGTGTGGGCAGGGGTCTTCCGGGGAACCGGAGTGGATGGTGTTCATGATCTTGATGGTGTCGTCGTCGTCGATGATGTTGGTCCAGGCGAGCAGGCGGTTGGTGTGGGTGGTGGTCGTGGGGGCGGGGGTCTCAGCGGTTGTCTGGGTGGTGACGGCGTCGAAGCGGTCGTGGATGTCTGCTACTGAAACTGGATGAGGGAAGAACACAGGTAACTCAACCGACTGGTTGACATGAAAAGTAGAAACTACTTTTGGAAGGAATGTTTGTACAAAGAACCACTATCTTTGTACAGCTGAAAGAAAGGTTCTTCTAAGGTTAATGCCTCTGCTCACCAACTTGCATTAATGAAGTGATAGTGTTTAGAAAGACAACCTTCCATGAAAGAAACTGTAGTTCACAACTGTGTAAAGGGTCAAAAGGTGGACCCTTAAGCCTGTGAGAACAATATTAAGGTTCCAGACAGGTGCAGGTGGTACTCTGGGTGGTATTATTCTTTTAAGCCCTTCCATTAAAGCTTTAATAACTGGAACTTTGAATAAGGACAAATGTTGTTTACTTTGCAGATATGCAGCTACTGCTGCAAGATGTAATCGAATGGACGTGTAGGCTAAACCTACTTGTAGATGCAAAAGATAAGGAATATGCTACTTACCAGTATGCATCAGTTCTTGGCATGTAGAGCTGCAGATCTTACTGGTAAGTAGCATATTCCGTTTGAGGCATACGAGCTGCAGATTACACACTTTTGCATAGACTATATAGCACTTCCCAACCTTAGCGGCGACCACCAGTATCTGTTGCAGTGGTTTGAAATAATGTTTTGAGTACAGCCTGGCCCACACTAGCTTGTTGCTTAGTTTGCACATCTACACAATAGTGTTTAGTGAAAGTGTGCGGTGTTGACCATGTAGCTGCTTTGCAGATATCTAATGGGATGTTCCCTAAAAATGCTATGGAAGCCCCTACCTTTCGTGTAGAATGGGCTTTAGGGGGAACGGATTGCGTTAGTTTTGCTTTGTGGTAGCAAATATGAATGTATTTTACAATCCGCCTAGCTATCCCTGATTTTGAGATGGGGTTGCCCTTGTGTGGTGGAGAGAAAGAGACAAACAGTTGTTTGGTCTTTCGGAAAGGTTGTGTTCTCTCGATGTAGTAGAGTAAGGCTCGTTTGACATCTAGTGTGTGCAGAGCCCTTTCTGCAACAGTCTGTGGTTGCGAGAAAAATACTGGTAGTTCTACAGATTGGTTTAGGTGAAAAGGGGAACTGACTTTAGGTAGGAATTTTGTGTTGGTACGGAGAACAACCTTGTTATGGTGCATCTGAAGAAAAGGTTCTTGTATGGTAAGCGCTTGTATCTCACTACCCCTTCTAAGGGAAGTGATGGCTACAAGGAAAGCTGTTTTCCATGTTAGGAATTGCAGTTCAGATTTGTGTAAAGGTTCGAAGGGAGGCCCCATTAGCCTTGTGAGAACAATATTTAGGTTCCACACAGGTGAGGGTGGTACTCTGGGGGGAATTATTCTTTTTAGGCCTTCCATGAAGGCTTTAATGGCAGGTACTCTAAAGAGTGAAAGATGTTGCCTGTTTTGTAAGTAAGCTGCAATTGCTGCGAGGTGTAGTCGAATGGACGTATAGGCTAAATTACACCTTAGTAGGTGGAGTAAGTAGCCTATGATGTGTTGAATGGACACGTCCATGGGATGGATGGTGTTGTTATGGCAGTAAACAACAAATCGTTTCCACTTGGCAGCGTAGCACGCTCTAGTGGTAGGTCGTCTAGCTTCTCTGATGACGTTCATACAGTCAGGGGGAAGATTTAGGTACCCAAATTCTAGGACTTCAGGAGCCAGATCGCATGGTTGAGCTGAGCTGGGTCCGGGTGTCTGATCTCTCCATGGTTCTGGATTAGGAGGCATGGTGAGAGGTGCAGTTTTTGGTGTGGTACTACAGAGAGTTCCAGCAGCGTGGTGTACTACAGTTGTCTGGCCCACGTTGGAGCTACTAGGATTAGTGTGAGGGAGTGTTGTTGTAGTTTGCGCACCACTAGTGGAATGAGTGGGAGAGGCGGAAAAGCGTACGCAAATTTGCCTGACCAGTTCATCCATATCTCATTTCCTTTGGACAATGGGTGTGGGTATCTGGCGGTGAAGCTTGGGCATTTTGTGTTTTCGTGGGTGGCGAAGAGGTCTATCTGCGGATACCCCCACATTTGAAAGAACGGATTTAGAACCTGTGGGTGAAGTTCCAACTCGTGGATCTGTTGTGTCTGTCTGCTGAGCAGATCTGCCATGGTGTTTTGGACTCCTGGGACATGTTGAGCTAGGAGAAAGATTTTGTGGCAAATTGCCCATCTCCATATGCTCTGTGCTAATTGAGAGAGCTGTGGAGAGTGTGTGCCGCCTTGTTTTTGTATATAATACATGGCCGTCATGTTGTCTGTGCGAATGAGGACTGCCTTGCCTGAAATCTGTGTCTGAAAAGATTTTAGGGCTAAAAAGATTGCTAGTAACTCCAGATGGTTGATATGGAGTAACTTTTGTTGAGGCGTCCATGTGCCCTGCACGGTGAGGTGTAATAGGTGAGCTCCCCAGCCGGAGAGCGATGCGTCCGTTATTAGTATTATCTGGGGAACCGGGTCCAGGAGGGGTCGACCTTTGGAAAGGTTTGTGGTGTTCCACCACTGCAGAGAGCGATGGGTGCGACCGTCTACCAACACCAGATCTGTCAGTTGACCTTGGGCCTGGTTCCATTGGCGCGCTAAGCACTCTTGGAGAGGACGCATCTGGAGTCTTGCATTGGGCACTATGAAAATGCAAGAGGCCATCATCCCTATTAGTTGCATGAACACTCGTGCTGGGAGTGTTTAGGTATGAATTTTTGTTGCAAAGCCCGAATGCTTGCAATCCTGGCTGGATTGGGGTAGGCTATCGCTTTCGAGGTGTCTATGGTGGCACCGAGGTATTGTTTTATGGGGATGGTTGTAGCTGGGACTTTGTGGTTCACCGTGAAGCCTAGTTGGTGAAGTAGTTAGATTGTGGTGGCGGTGTGGCATACACACTGATTGTATGAAGTGGCTTTTATCAGCCAATCGTCTAGGTATGGGAAGACGTGAATGTGCTGTCTTCTCAAGTGTGCCACCACCACCGCCAGGCACTTGGTGAATACCCGTGGTGCTGTTGTGACTCCGAACTGGAGCACTTTGAATTGGTAGAGTTGTCCGTCCACTACAAATCTGAGGTACTTTATGTGAGCATGGTGCACTGGAATGTGGAAGTATGCGTCTTTCAAGTCCAGTGTGGTAAGGAAGTCGTTCTGGGAGAGGAGCAGAAGTACCTGCTGAAGCGTTACCATGTGAAAATGGTCTGAGTGTATGTATGTGTTTAGGGGCCGGAGATCTAGAATAGGTCGTAGAGTCTCGTCCCTTTTTGGTATGAGAAAATATAGGGAGTAGACCCCCATATTTTGTTGATTGACAGGAACGTGTTCTATTGCCTGTTTTTGTAGGAGGGAGATTACCTCCTGCTTTAATAATGTTGAATGTTCTTGTGACATTGGGCGTTGCCTGGGTGGAATGTTTGGGGGGTAGATGTTAGTTCTAGGCAGTAGCCTGACCAAATTATTTGGGTCACCCATTTGTCTGAGGTGATGGTCTCCCAGACATGAAGGAAATTTTGGAGTCTGCCCCCGACCGGAGTGGAATGGTCTGGGGGGAGCGGGGGGAAGTCATTGGGTAGGCGGTGTGGCAGAACGGGCGTTGTTTGTTTTGCCTCTGCCCTTGTTGTTGTTACCCCTGTAGCCGCCTCTTTGGTAACCTTTTGTAAAGGTGGTATGAGTAGGGGATTTGTATGATGTGGACGCTGTGTCTCAGGAGTAGCCTCTGGATGTACTCCGAAAGGAGGAGCGGCGAAAGGAGCGTCGGGGGGGGGGGGGGGGGGGGGGGGGGGGTGAGACTGTAAGGCCCCCATGGATTTTGCGGTATCCCTGTCCTTTTTCATTTTTTCTAATGCCTCATCCACTTTTGGCCCGAATAGATGTTCCTGTCAAAGGGATGGTTAAGGATGGAGGCTTGTACTTCTGGTTTAAAACCAGATGCCCTTAGCCAAGCATGGCGACGGAAAAGGACGCTGGTGTTGATGGCCCTGGAGGCTGTGTCTGCTTCATCTAGGGCACAACGTATGGAGGTATTCGTGATTGTTTTACCCTCTTGAATTAATTTGTTGGCCCTAGCTTTATATTTTTTTGAGGGAGATGGTGCATTATGCTTTCTAATTCGTCATAATGAGCCCTGTCATATCTAGCCAGCAGTGCCGGAGTGTTTGCTATACGCCATATGTTGGCCGGCTGGGATGCTGTGCGTTTGCCTGATGCATCTAGCAGCTTTGATTCCTTGTCAGGTGGTGGTGCATCACCCGACGCTTGTGAATTTGCCCTTTTACGTGCCGTAGATACTACTAAGGAATCTAGTGGTGCTGGTCCTCTGATGTAAGAGGGATCTGAGGGAGCAGGTTTGTATTTTTTTTCAATACGTGGGTTAATGACCCTGGCTCTAACTGGGTCCTTAAAAACTTCTGCCGCATGCTTTACCACCCCTTGGAGCATGGGCAGTATGGAGGTGGACCTATGTGAAGTATCAAATGTGTCTAGGAGGAAATCTTCCTCCACGGCGGGGTTGGTATGCAAGTACACCCCTTGATAATGTGCTGCCCTTTGCAGAAGATGGTTGAACCCTAATGAATCTTCTGGTGGAGATGGCCTAGAAGGGTAAATATCGTCTTGTGGGACGTTGGGGATATCTGGAATATTGTAATCGTCCCATGGATCTGGGGATCCTGTAGGGGTGGGGTCCTGTGGCTCATCCCCAGTATCATCATATGGGTCCCCCTGATCATCTGGAGACGGGGTAGGAGAACGATGAGGTGGGGGTGGAGAGGGCGGAGGGGGTGGAGGTGGGGAAGGAGGAGGAGGGGGAGGGGGAGGGGGAGGGGAAGATATTCTGAACGGAGAGGTAGCAGAGTCCTTCCTCTTTGGAGGTGGAGCAGGCTTCTCGAAATGTCTTTTTGGTAGTGTGTGTCAAATGTCCAGTTTTTGGATCCTTGGTGAGAGTTTTTTGCATGGGATCCGGTGTAAATAGCTCTGGTGAGGTAATTTGGTCCATCGGCGCCGAGGGCTTCAGGGCCGATGACTTTTTAGGTTTTTCTGTGCCGGTTTGATGTTTAGAACCTGGCTTGGGACCCTCCGGTCTCTTGGTCGGCGCCGAGATGGGCTTCGGCTTGGAAGTGTTGTGCCGGTGGCCTTGTGTGGTTTGGTCGGTACCGAAGATGGCGTCGGTACCGAAGAGCTGGGTTTCAACCCAGAGGGCTTCGGTACGGAGCTCGGTGTCGAGGTGGAGGCAGGTTTCTTTTTTGGTGCCGAAGTGTGTTTCTCGGCACCGCTGGTAGGCTGGCTCGAGCCCGAGCCACCGGAAGGCTAACTTGGCTTCTTCACCGGGCCCGAAGGTGGGGTGTGTGAAGCAGTGTCTCTGGTCTTGCCTAGGCCCCGAGGCAAAGGCGTGACCAAAGCCTTTTTGGGTGTCGGCGCGGGTGTGGGGGGGGGGGGGTAGATTGGTACTCACGACCCTCTGCGCCTGAGTGATGTCTTCCACATCTGACTCGTCGGCCTCGGAAGCGCTGACGAGGTCCTCTTCGGTGCGATGATGTTCTGGATCGTCGATGTCTCCGAAGATGTCGACTGGAATGGACGTCGAGGAGTGTACCATGTTCCTTCTGGCTCTTCGGTCCCGAATAGTCTTTTTGGATCGGAAAGACTTACAGGCCGGACAGTCTTGAGCCTCGTGTTCAGGGGAGAGGCAGAGGTTGCATACCTCATGAATATCGGTGTGGGGAAATTTGGAACCACATCGAGGGCACTTTTTAAATGGAGTTCTTTCCATGAGCTGGGACCGGAGCCTGGGTAGGCCCGAAGGCCGCCGTCGACGACTGGAAGGTTTGTGTCGATGAGAAGGCGCGTTGATTGAAGAGATCGCGATCGAAACAATACAGCGATTGGGGTGAGGATTGCGCGTGGATCGTCGAACTGGAAGCTGTTCAGAACCAGAGCGCGAAGATTACATCCGAGCCCGATGGCGGAAAAAAAACAATCTGAGGATGGAGCCGAAGCCCATGCACAATACCAATCCAAAGGCGGAGTCACCGACCTCGTGACTTCCAAAGACTTTCCAAGAGGAAAAACAAACTGCAAACATCCGGGCCCAACACCAGATGGCGATCTATGCAAAAGTGTGTAATCTGCAGCTCATATGCCTCGAATATAATATTTTGTATAGATGCATCTAGTCGATCAATGTTGTTGTTATTTCAATCTATAACATACCTTTTCCTGCATAACATGTTCTAGTGGTAGAGGTGAGGCGCAGCGGCCAAGGGAGCCTGACTCCGTATCACTGGGTTCACGGTTCGAACTCCGGTGCCGGCGGCAGGTTAGCCCAGCACCATGCGACTCTGTGCAATAGCTCGCTTAATCTTCCCAACGGTCCCCAGTGCCTTGACACCCTTGGATAAATTTGCGTTTTACAAATACTAGATTACTGGTTGCTTTGGAACTGTAGTGATAAAGTTTGAAAGTTTTGAATTCTGACTGCACCTAAATATATTTGGTGGAGAAGGCGGATTGTAGATTGACTGTTTTAAACACTGACATGAATTTGTTGTCTTCTCAGATGAGCTGCTACTACTGCTACATATTTTGTAAATACTATGGGTGCAGTAGTCACCCCAAATGGAAGTACTTTGAATTGATAGTGATTTCCTGAAATCACAAATCAGATATTTGCGATGATGGGTGGATAGGAATATGGAAATGTGTCCTTTAAATCTAGTGTGGACATAAAGTCGCCTTGTTGTAGAAGTGGAAACACTTGCTGAGGGATAACTATGTGGAAGTGTTATGACAGTATGTATAGGTTAACAGTCCGAGATCTAAGATTGGCCTAGAGAGCCATCCTTTTTGGGGATCAGGAAGTACACTGAGTAAACTGACCATTGATGTTCTAATGGAACTGGTTCTATAGCTCCCTTTCTTAGGAGCGCCTGTACTTCTTGTTTGAAAAGCTGTTGGTGCGATAGCGATAGTTTGTGAATGTGAGGTGGAATATTGGGAGGATTGCTGGTAAGCTCCAGGCAATCTTCATGTTGTATATTACATAGAACCCATTTGTCTGTGGTGAATGATTGCCAAATTGGTAGGAATTGTTATACTCTTTCCCCGACAGGTGATAAATGATCTCAGAAAGTGGTAAAAAGCCACTGTTTCTCAAAGGACTGGGAGGTACGTGTTGGGGTATGTTAGAAATGGGATTTCTGGTTGGCTAGGGCAAGCGCCTAAGCAAGGCAGAAACCACATCTCTAGTCATGGCAAGGGAGTTACACGCTGAAGATAACCCCTCCTCATCCCCTTGGTAGCTTGGCACGAGCCGTCCGGCTTCTCCCAGAGGCAATGAGTAAAGCGTTTGCGGAACACCATCACACAACAGTGACACACTAGGCACACCAGAAAAGAAATTCCATACAAGGGGATATTAAAATAGCCTTTGTTTTACTCACAAAACACATTTGAACGCAATCACATATATACATGTGCCACCGGGCACGAGGTATGACTTCACAGGGGATTATACACATTACAGGCCCAATCGGGCCACTGTCATAACCATTAGAACACATAAGTCGTAAAAATAGAGAAACACCAGTAACTACTGGTAACCACTGTACTTGGCATAAATACATTATGCATAGATCTGATTAGGCATAAATTCTAGATTACTAGTGCACCACAGTAACACTCATACGGTGCACACATTACCTCAGGGCCTTAAGCGCCAACCAAAACATGAAGTAAACACCAGGCCGACTGGCCGGCTCCTCGAGGCCCGCCTTGTCAGGGCCTTCGTGGCTGCCAATGCAGCACTCAGGTACGGGCACAATCCTCACATGGGGCAGGGGTGCAACTCAACCTTGTCCTCCCCAACCATGTGTGCCCCACGTTGCAGCTGCTCGTGACCTGGCGTTGCAGCCGTATAAACCAAAATAGGCACCAATAGTGTGCCCTCCAAACCCCACTCACCGGGACTTCTACTGTGCAGAGGAAATAGACTGGCACCAACAGTGGGTCTTTGAGCCCCACTCGCCGGGGCATCCCTTCGTGGCAGGTAACAGCTGGGAACAGGGAGGACACAGCAGCAGGGAGCCCGTGAGGCTCTGGGCTTCCTCTGAGTCCGGCGAGCCTCAGTCTTCAGTTGCAGGCACACAGGGCTCTCCTCCTCGGCAAGGGAGCCCTGCCCCAACCATGCAATCTTTGCCGGTCTTCCGGTTCTTGCACTGCTTCCTCTACCGAGGGCGCGTTGCCCCACCCACAACCAGGCACAGACGTTCGCCTGTCTTCCGGTTTCACAGATGGGAGCTTGGGGTCCTCCGACCTCTTTTACCGGCACGGCAGAGCCTAATAGAGGCTAAAAAAACAAAAACACCCAACATACGCTGCAAGATGACACACTAGCAAGTTCCATATGCTGGCTGGTGGTCTGAACGGCCCACTCTCCCCTCAGGGCTTCACAAGACGATGCAGCAGAGCCTCTGGTACTTCCTCCGAACCAGTACTTCGGGAAGTTCCCTCCCCCCAAGTGAAACACACCGGAGGCTTCTAGACCAGTTCGCAGGAGCAGCCCACAGCACTCCTTTCGTGCTGTTCCCCCCATAGAACAATGGGGCACTCTGGCTTACAGCACAGGCAGCAGGCCAGCACACATGGTCCCTCTGGGCATAGGGGCAGTCCTTTCAGCCAGCAGCTCCCAAGGTGAAGTCCCAGTGGTGGTTCCCCTGCCAGCGCAGTTTCTTCTCCAGTTCCAAAATAAGCACACACCACACACTTTTCATGGGGTCACAGCCCCAATATTTATATGCCCAAGGTCTTTGTTCTTCCCTTGACACAGGGCTCTGTGCCCAGTCCAAACCAGTTCTGGGAGGCACTTACACATTTTATTTACAGTGCACAACAACCTCGTTTGTTAGTGTAGACTCTGGCCCCAGACACCACAGGGGGCGGAGCCAGCATTGTGTAAGGCAGGCACAGTCCTATTCAGGCTCAGGTGCTACTCCTCCCACCACTCCAAATGCAGATTGGCCTATTCAGCCTAGCGCTGACTCACCCCACCCCCTGGAGCCACTGCACCCCCCCCCCCCCCCCGGTCACTCCAGAGCCAGACATGCAATACACAACAGGCAGGCACAAAGACACATAGCACACAAAAATGCCCACTTCTAAAAGTGGCATTTCTAAAATAGTGATAAATCTGCGAACACCATTATGCAGCATTTATAACCACTATTCCAAACTTGACCACTCTGCTCCTCTCATGTCAGGAATTATCAATAAATCATTCCCATGACATAACAAACCAAAATAGCTGTTTGTCACTACCAGGACATGCCACACAGTTGAGGCACATGTCCTACCTTTTACCTACAGCGCACTCTGCCCATAGGGCTAGCTAGGGCCAACCTTAGGGGTGACTGATACGTAGTAAGAGGGGAGTCATAGATGTGGCACCCACTTTATGTGCCACGTCACAGCGGCAGTAAACTGTGTGCGCAGGCCCTGCAATGGCAGAGGCCTGAGACAGGTTTGAAAGGCTACTTTGGTGGGTGGAGCAAGAAGCGCTGCAAGCCCACCAATAGCATTTAATTTACTGGCCACAGGTTTCTGAGATACCACTTTACAAGGGACTGATAGGTAAATTAAATACGGCAAACAGGTGTTGACAAATCTTACCACATTTATCATAAAGAGCACATGCACTGCAACACTGTACAGCACTGTTAAAGTGCATAGAGTCCTAAAACCACCAACACCAGGTCAGAAAAAATACCAAGAGGGAGCCAAAAGGTTCAGGGATGACCCTGCAAAAAAGTTTAACAGGATACCTTTCACTCTTCTTTTGAAATGGTTTCCTCTATAGTTACCCCAGGAGAATCCTCTAGAGGGTAGTGATTGTGTTTTATATGAAGATATGGCTGCATCTGAGGTGGTAGTATTATTTTGGGAGCCTCCTCTGTAAAAGGAGTGACAAAAGGAACCTCTAGCAGAAGGAGATTTAAGTGCTCCCACAGACTTTGCCACTTCAGTATCTTTTTTCATCTTTTTAAGGGACTGATCCATTTGGGGCCCAAAAAGGTGTTTTTTAATCAAATGATGCATTAAGAATGGTTTGCTGCACCTCTGTTTTGAAACTAGTAATTCTGAGCCATGCATGTCTCCTGAGCATAATGCTGGTATTAATTTCTCTAGCTGCAATATCTAATACGCACCTAATAGATGAGTTAGAAATAAGTTTCCCCTCTTGGACTATTTCTTGCCCACTCTTTTTGTGTTCTTCATCTCGTCCCAGTGAGCTCTATCATACCTGAACAAAGGACCCGGTTTCTTAGCTATAGGCCAATGGTTGGCCAATTGGGCAGCTACTCTTTTCCCTGATGCATTTATAGGTTTGGACTATTTATCTGGAGGTGGTGCTACTCCCGATGTCTGTGAATTGGCTCTTTTACGTGCATTAAAGACCACTAATGAATCTAAATGGAACTGGGAGTTGATGAAAAACGGGTCAGATGGAGGGGATTTATATTTTTTGTCCACTCAAGGTATTAATATACGTGCTCTAACTGGGTCTTTAAAAATATCATCAGTATGTCTCAACATACTTTTAAGCATCAGCAACAGTTGTGTTGTTCTGTGTGTGTTTCCTAATGTTTCAAATAAAAAATCTTCCACCAGTGCTTCCCTGTGTAAAGATACTCTATGGTAGCCAGCTGTTCGATCAATTAGTTCCTGATATGCAGTATTATCATCAGGAGGGGAAGGTTTGGCTGGGTATAGATCTAGGTTTCGAGTGACCAAACACCAGCAATCCTCCAATAGGGGAAGGGGCCCCTCCTCCAGCACCACACCAGGGCCCAGAGTGGCAGCTTAATTTGCCCTCAGCTGAGAGTGGGCAGAACAAAACAGGCCCAATTTTGGGGGGGAGGGGGGTAGAGAGGTCTGGGGCTGCGTGACCGACACACTGACAGAGAAGCATCCCCATCAAGGCCATCGGCTCTGGATTAAAAGTCTCTTTTGACGCCCCAGGTGAGCACCAGGGCCAGCAGGTAAGGCGAGCTACCACTCTAACGCCCCGGCCAGTGATAAGACAATTGCTGTCAGGAAGGATGATTAAGGTTAGGGTCCAGGCAAAGGGAGCCTTAAGGAAACCAGCCTGCCATCTTGGCCACCTTGGCCATGCCCCCGTGTAGTTTACTTTCTGAAATTCTGCAAAGCAATTTAAGCAAATGGTGGATTGAAATGTGGGATCAGGAAAATGTCAGCAACAAGAGAAAGAAATGCAGAGCGAACTCTATGATCCCATGAAGGATTTGCAGGATCCAAAGAAAAAAATCCAAAGAGAAGAATCCAAAACTGCTGAAAGCTGATTTGTAATTCAGACATTGATGTGAATATTTAGAAATCATCAGGGAGGGATGTGGGAGCGTTTTTGTTCTTGTTTTTATCATAGTGTTTAATGTATTAGAAATTAGGCTTACACTAACATAAGCCAGCTTCATGCGATCTTACATCTTTAAATAATGTCATAATACACCGTGTTATCATTGCTGCTGTTTAGTTCTTTGCTGCAATAAAGAATTAAGAGCTTTGACTGAAAGACTGAGGCTTTCCCAGTCCTACTGAACACAATATACCTAATAAAGGACAACTTGACTTTCAAAGTCTGCTTTACATATTTTGAATCGACTCATTTAACCTGAATGGACTCGGAGAATCACTGAATCCAATGTATTAGTATTATGAGAGAATCTTCAAATGTATTCTGAAGCAAAATGTTTTTTCCCGCTTGTTCACCCATTAGTGAATACCCTGGGAACCATGTTCTTCTGTACCGAATGTATGATATCCTTTGTATAAAGTCCTATAAAAGGACCTACTTTTTCCACTGTTGAGAGACTTCACTTCTACTCACTTTTGAAGGTAAATCTATGCTACATTTTATGCTAAACTTTACTGAGTTCTTTGTACTCATCATTTATTTGCCTACATGTTAGCCTGATCAATGGTCCAGCTTATATATTTCTGCTTTATATTTTTTAAGTAAACTTTAACCCATGTCCGTCATTCTTACTGAGAATGTCACAGCTATACTTGAATGTGTAATATTTAATAAATGTGAGACTGGTGTAGGAAAGTGTCATTTTTTGCATGATTGCTCCCACTTTTTGCCCAATATTGATGTGCTTTGACCGAATGCGCCCTAGGTTCTGCCAACCAGGTACCCAGGGCCTATGTTCTTTCCCTAAAATGTAATGTTGCAAAACCCCACTGGCAACTCTCTGGCCACATGCAAGTCCCTTGTAAAAGGTACCCTAGGTACCAAGAGCACTGTGACCAGGGAAGGCCTTGAAGGGCTGCAGTACTTATTGTGCCACCCTTAGAGGCCCTGAACCTTTACACCCACATACTGCCATTTCAGGCTGCATAATTTGGTGCAGAACAAAAGTGAATTGTCGACATAGCCCACATCCATGTGTGCAATGCCTACAACCCACTGCCCTGGCCAAGGTAAGCCACTCCTCTACCTAGGTGCACTGTGAGTGGTGAGGGTGCAGGTGCATGAGCCCAGTACCCCTACAGTGTCTACGTCTATTCTTGGACATTGTAAGTGCCGTAAAGCCATAAAGAATATATGGTATGGGAGGTCGTCATTGCGAACTCCGCAGCACCATAATGGTCTTACTGGAAACTGGAAAGTTTGGTATCCAGCTTCTCAGGACATTAAACTCACACTGATACCAGTGTGGGATTTCATGAAAAATGCACTCAGAGGGCATCTTAGAGGTGCCCCCTGAAAAACAACCTATCTATAGTGTCCTGACTGACAGGCTGCTCGCCAGCTGCCACTACCAGACATGTTACTGGACCCCTGGGTTGAGAGCCTGCCACTCTTGGGGTCCTGAAACAACCAGAGTGAGGCCTTTCTCTCCCTACCATGGGAGGGTGGCATAATAGGGTGTGTACCCAGCCCAAGGAAGGGGCCTATTGGCTCCGACCTCTTCCTACCTGTAATGCCCCTAAATTTAGTGTTTAGAGGCAACACAGAACCTTGCCTCCTCAGACCAGAGCCGAAAACAAGAAGCAAAGAAGGACCAAACACCCATGCAGAGAGAAGAAGAGGAAGACACCAACTGACTTGGCCCCAGCCCTACCGGCCTGTTTCGACCTCAGGCTCCTCCAACAGAACCTGTGTGTCCTGCAGCCAGCCATCCTGGAAAACCTGTAGAACCTGCCCTGCCTTTGCATCGAAAAAGGACTTTTGTTTCCCGTGAGCATCAGACTTGCTAAAATGAAACCAACTCGAACTACAGCCGCCTTCGTGAGTCTCCACTCCGCTCCTTGCAGCCCGAGTGAACCAACACTAAGGAGGTCCTGCCAACGACCAAAGTCTGGATCACAGTGACCCATAAAAAGCAAGCTCCTAAAAACCAACCTGCAGCAAAAGGCTGAAGATACCCATCAACCGCAACCGAACACGAACATCCGTAACCGAAGCGGTCCAGGAGAACCAACCGCGACCGTCAGACCCAGTAATTGAACGCCAGGACCATAACAGAAACTCCCAAAGCCCCATTCGCCTCAGAAGCCGCTGACCAATTCAGAGGATTCTAGACCGAAACCTGCAACCTCAGCCAAGACCGCATCCTACACCCGGCCGCCTCTGTGCAGCTGGCGGTGTAGTTCTTGTGTGGGCCATTTGGCCTCAGTGTTGACCCTAGGAGCACTTGTTTTCCCAACTTTATGGCCTGCTTGCCGTAGTCCCTCCCCCCCACCACCCACGACCGCGCTAGCCCATTGGCTAACCTACAGACCCTGCACTCTGCACCCTGCCGCCTCGGTGCAACTAGTGGTGCGAATAGAGTGCTCCTTGAATCGAACCTCACCCATGGACCCATAAACCCAGTTCTGCCCTCACATAACTAAATGCGGCTCGTGAGTAAAACTGTAAACCTGTGTTGAGTTTGAAAAACTTTCCTTCCCCCAGGGACTGCACCAGCCAGGTTTCTAGATACCTGGCTGTGTAAGATAAGTAATTACCAAGTGATCCGATTGTAAAATTGATTTACTGTATCTGAATTGTAGTTAAAGTGCATATGGTTGCAAAGCATTCCTATACTTACTTGTGCCAGGCCTGGCTTGGTTCTAGAGAACAAACGATTACTAAAATAATATATTCTATACAACCAAATTAGTCTGAGTTCAGTCTTTGAGTGTGTGAAATCATTCCTTGCCTGAGTGTGTATAATAAATGCTTAACACTACTCTCTGATAAGGCCTTACTGCTCGCCCACACTACCACAAAAAAAGAGTAAGGTACTACCTACTTTTACACACATAAGTGACCAAATGCACACCATTATTTGTCCAACTAATTTTGGTATCTGCTATAGTTTAATCCTTCTGCGTGCAGTCCAGATATAGTGGTTTTGCCCATTAACCACTCGAATGAACAATCAACACGGGAGATGAAGCAGATCATGACTGTCTGGATGTACTTGATTTCTGTACAAAACCACGACCAGACATAAAAGAGGAACCCTTACCAGAAAGTGATTTCGTTATGTTTGTTGATTGGTCTTGTTTGAGGACAAATTATGGAGTGTTAAGTGCAGCATATGCGGTATGCACAGTTGCAGCAGTAATGGAAGCATCCTATTTGAAAGGAGGAAAAACGGCACAAGTAGCTGAACTTGTTGCTTTGACGAGAGCATGCAAAATTGGGAAAAGTGTGAGAGTGACTGTGATAACTGACAGCCAGTATGGCTATGGAGTCGTCCACGACTTCGGCCAGATATGGCTGCAGAGAGGATTCTTGACATCAAGTGGAACTCCCATTAAGAATGCTGAAGTGGTTGGAAAGTTGCTTGAGGCGATACAGCTGCCTAGGCAATTGGCTGTTGTAAAGTGTGCTGCCCACAGTCACAGTGGTGATTATATCACCACTGGAAATAAATTTGCGAATGACATGGCACAATATTTTGCACGAAATCAGAATTCAATTAATCGGGCTAAGTAAAGAGAGGTGATTTCTTGCTCTTTGATGTTTACTAACACTGTGGGAACATGGGAAGAATTAACACAATTGCAGGAAGAAGCAGGAGATGAGGAAATGAAGCAGTGGGTAAAAGCAGGATGTGCACCCAGAGCGAAAGATCATGTTTGAGTCTATCGAGATGGAAGGCCAGTCATGCCTGATAGCATGGTGTCTGCCATGACACGGATGTATCATGGTCAGGGACACATAGGGAGAGATGCTATGATCAGGTCCTTTAAACAAACCCGGTATAATGCAAAATTCAGACTTGTAGCAGAAAGTCTTTGTCAGAGATGCCTAATATGTCAGCAGTACAATCCAGGGAGAAAGACAGTAGTGAGTCTAGGAACAATAGGTCGAGAAGGAGGGCCTTTTACTAGAATGCAAGTGGATTTCATTGAAATGCCTCCCTGTAACAGGTTGAGGTATGTTTTGGTTATGGTCTGTCTTTTTTCTAGATGGGTAGAGGCATTTCCAACAAGAAGAAATGATGGGATAACAGTGGCAAAATTACTTTTGAGGGAATTTATCCCTAGATTTGGGTTCCCAGTGACAATTGAATCAGACCGAGGAGGACATTTCCATAATGAGATCATAAAACGGATTTGTGAAGCATTGAATGAACAACAAAAACTACATTGTGCCTACCGACCAGAGGCTTCTGGTGTGGTGGAACAGATGAATGGTACTATCAAAAACAGGATAGGAAAAATGTGTTTAGCCACAGCTATGAAATGGCCTGATGTCTTGCCTCTGGTACTCATGACTATTAGATCAATTCCAGACAGAACTACAGGGTTAAGCCCCCATGAAATCATCATGGGACGGGCCATGCGCCACGTGTTTATACCAGTCAACAAGCTGATGACTATAACTGATGACATGGTGTTGGAATACTGTAAAAGCCTGGCTGACGCAGTTCATTCTGTGTTTCATCAGGTTGGAGCGGATGCCACCACCCTTGAAAAGAATCCAGCCCATGATCTAAGCCCAGGGGACTGGGTAAGGATAATGTCCACAGAAGAAGAAACGGTTTGGTTCCAAGGTGGAGAAAACCAAGACAAGTCATCTTGACTAAAACAACAGCTGTGGAGTGTGCTGGATTAAAAAACTGGATCCATGCAAGCCATACTTTCAGAATTCCAAATCCAGTGGACAGCACATAAAAAGAGTATTTTGATGAATCAGAATCTAGTACTGAGTCAGATGACCGAGAGCCAAAAGCCAAAGAAAACCCTGAAAGGGGGGAAACAGAACCAAGTTTAACTTTTGTCCCCAGAAGTAGTTCCCTGAGGAGAAGGTTACAGATTTCTGATACCAGTTCAGACTCAGAAACCGAACAAGGAGCACAATCTTCCAGGAAAGAACAAGGAAAGAACAAAGAAAAAGACAGTGAAGAGACGATAAAAGAAATTAATGAAAAGGAAGTGCCAAATGAAAGTTTAAGAGAAAGAGAGAGAGGGAAAGATTATTGTGGAAGACCCCCGAAGAGGTGTAGGGAACTCCAACATCCAGTTAGAAGCAGGGACAAGTAGTCAGCAGGAAGATTGCGTGTCGGAGATTCGAGGAGGGACAGAAGTAGGGAAAACAAAACAAGTGGCGGAAAAAGAAACTGTTGAGAGCAAAAATCAAATTGAGACAGAGTCAGAGGAAAGCAAAGATGAAATATCTGAAGGTCGAGTTCTAAGAAAGAGAGCTTGGAGAACTGAAAAGAACGATAAAGGGAGTAAATTGAAAAGAACTGCTAAAGACGACGTTTGGCCGAATAAAATTAAAAGATTGAGATATTGACTGACACGAGTAAATTTACCACGGACTGAACAGGTGAATGAAGTGACGAGTCAGGAGAAATCAAAAGAAGAAACGATTGTAGTTTAAGAAAGCAAAAGAACAAGGAAACCTAACCAAAAGTATAAATCACCAGAATGGACGTATGTGGCCCTGCCTGAAGTAAAAGAAGAGGCGGATAGCCAAGGAAATCCAGAGGTGGTTGTACCGGAAGTGGTTGAGGAAGACGAAGAATAGGAAATCCTGAGAGTTATCTTGTCCGATATTGGAGAAGAAGCGGATGTTCAGGACATTCTGTATACCGAAAACGAAGGAAAAGTGAAAAATGATGAAATGCCAAACTGAATGAGACAAGAAACCAACTGAGAGAAAGAATTAAAATACAGAAAAAGACAAAAACTGGTAGAACCAAGTAGGTGCTTAGAGCCTTGGGTTAGAAAAACTAGTGAGAAGTAGAAGAGGCTAAGTCAAAAGACACGGTCCATTTTAGCAAACATGGCAAACATAGATAGTGGCAAAGGTAGATGTAAATTTTTGAGGAGATGGTGTAAAATGTGTTGTTGTACAGGATTATTAATGCTTCTATGGAGTATACTTGCTCTATTGATCTCATTCAAAGTTACTATAGATACATTAGAAGGACATAGTGAAAACATAACTAATATAGGGAATATTCAAAAGGTAGTTCCGACTAGAATAGATCAAAACTATTTACATAAAGACAGGTCTATAACTGTGTGTTTTCAAAATTGTTGTATGAATATGTAAAGACAATGGACGTAAGGGACTGCTATGTTTGTATGCAGTTACCTGCCTCTGTATCGGAGGGAGTGACTTATCACCACCTTCCAGTAACTTATGGAATAACATGTAGTGTAATAGCTAGTTTATTTTATCAAACAGGGAAATTAACAGTATTATTTTTCAGATGTAGATACTATATTTTTACAGGTACCGTCAATTAACAAGCTAAACAAAGTAAAACCTGCAAAAGTATTAGGTGAATTTTTCTTAGAGACTAAAGAACTAACATTAGAATACATATTTAGAAATAATTTGACTTGCAGTTTAAAGAAAGAGGAAAAAACATTTTTAGATATGGTTGAAGAAAGTAGACTGAAAATGCAAAGAAAGGCTTCAGAGGGAAAGGTTGAGAAGACAGTCTGGGATGTAGAAATGGAAAAACATCTGAAAGGTGAAGCTATTCCAACTATGGCTTTAGATTAGCCTCAGAAAGGGAAATTGTGTATTAGGAGGACTCAAACTGCATATGATAATTATTTTGTAGGGAATAGCGAGTGCCATGATACATACCGAATCATGGGAGGATGGGGATTTAAAGGTGGAAAAGATCCAGTTTTTCCTGGACTATATTTCATTTGTGGGAACTGAGCATATTATCGTTTGCCAGACCATTGGTATGGCACATGTTATGTAGGCCTGGTTTTTCCAAAGATTTTTCATATGGATAGAGGAGAAGATGGTGTACATAGTAGTTATTTAGCACGTAGTAAGAGAGAATCTTGGACAGAAATCGTGGGTGACATTTTTGGAGCATTGATACCAGCAGTGGGAATATCTCTGAATGCAAACAAAATTAGAAGACTTTCGACAGTAGTGGATCGCTTGTCCACAAGCACCGCTGGAGGATTCTTATTGGTAAACACTGAATTGGTTGCCATGCGTGCTATGGTAATGCAAAATCGACTTGCCCTTGATATCTTATTGGCAAAAGTGGGTGGAATCTGTGGAATGCTGAAAGTTCATCACTGTTGTACTTACATTCCTGACGAAAGAAAGATTTGAAAATTTATATTAAAGATATTACAGAATTGCATGACGAAATTGCACCACTGGAGGTTGAAGCTGTTTGGGAAAAGATTGGAAAGAAATTATCAGCTATTAAAGATTGTGTAGTAAAACTAGGTAGTACGTTTTTAGGTAAGATATTATTTCCATTAACCCCTTCGCTGCGGCGGGAATTCCGCCGCAGCGCTGGGGGGTGCGGGGGGGGCAGCGTGGTGGCGCTGTGCTCATGATGGAGCCACTCCGCCATGAGCCACGGTTGAGCTGTGCTCATGACGGAGTGGTTCCGTCATGACTCCGCCCAGTTGCGTTGTCCCCCCCGCACAGGCGGGGAAACAGCGCCGCGTGGGCGGAGCGGCCGCCAACGGTCGTGACAGGACGGAACCGCTCCGTCATGAGCACACGGCAACCGTGGCTCATGACGGAGCGGTTCCGTCATGAGCGGGGAAGGGGTTAACATGTGTGATTTTCATAGTATTAATAATTAAATTAGGGTGTATTTGTTGTAAAAAGGATAAAAATCTGAAAAAGATAAGAAGAGAAAATTTAAGGAGAAGAGATAAGAAACAAGAAAGAGAATTTGAAGAGATAGAATTGGAGGAGTTTAAGGAAAGCAAAAAGCAAATCAGCAAAAAGAGGAGAAACAGGGGAAACTGAAATATGAATAAAAACAAGAAATCACTTTGAAATTCCGTAAAAGGGATACAAAATTTTGTTGGTGTTGTGATATATCACCCAAGGGGGGGATTGCTGGAGCGGGTAGTACAAAATGTTGTATACCCCCCCAGTCTGCATGTTTGTATTAATCCAAATAATCTTTTAATTGTAATATTATTAATCCGTTTGAAGTGATAACTCACCAATTATATTAACAAAAGAATTACACGTGGGATTTGCATTTTGCATGGTTAAACTAATTATATACTAATATATGTACGCATACTAATGGTAGAACATTTGAATATTGCTTGATATATGTTGCTTTTGTGACATAATTGTAAATTGCACCAGATGACATCACTGGGTGAATATAAACGCTTTAAATGTTGCTATTATGCTAGGTAATTACATACACATAGGGGAATTAGTGAGGGTTTAACATTTTATTAGCCATTTCAATGTTTTAATTACGTTTTGTTTGTTTTGCTTAAGTTGACCGTTTGGGCCGAAGAAAAGATGGCCGACTGAGGCACACGACGTGACTGCTACAGTTCCACGAGGTTTCGGGTGAAGTGCTCCTGCGCCACCGCCAGCAACAGTGACCTCGTCCTGACCCCAGGCAAGATGTACCAACCAAGGTCGTACTGGGAGAGTTGCCAGGACCACAAAACAAAGGACTGTCTTTAAAACCGGAACCAGCAAGTGTGATGACTTAATCTAACGGACTAGGTGAGAACTTTACCGAATGACCCCAAATCCACCAATCAGGACTGTCTAAAACTCATTCTTGATACATTTTGACATTAAAATCATTATAAAAGTCGTTAGAATAGTGAGTTAGGGGTTCGTCGTTCGATTTGTCTTGCTGAAAATTTCCTGACGTTATGCTGACGGAGAGGACGGTGACACTGCTGGACAGCTGTTATCCTGAATCTTTGAAAGACTGAATTGCGGCCTGACTTTGATGTATTTAAGATTTTTCCACGACTTGACTGACTTAGAGGACGACTAATAGCCAGATTAGGTAAATATGATGTTCTGCGGTTGGTCGATGATTTTCTAAAACTTGCAATTAATTAGATAAACGATGCTTTGATTAACAGACAAATGTGTCGAGTGATCTTTTTGAAGAAATTAGATTAAGAGAAGAGCATAAATGAAAGAATTGAATTACCAAATTACAATCCAACTAACTGATTTATCGCCAAATGAGGGGAATATTACGAGATTTGAAGTTAATAAAGGGATTTAATGTGTATTAGGGATTTAGGTGAAAAGATATTCCTTTCATGTCAGCGTATGGCAACTTATCCCTCCCGGGAAAGCAGATCAATGAAGTGTGAGTGTTGGTGTTATGGGCCCCACCAATGAATGTATTGAGTTAATGTGTTATTACGATATTTGGTCTGTGCCGAAGGGAGGATTTGACATTCCACGCTGCATCAGTAGCAGTGAGCTAAACTTTAACCTACTAGCAGAGGGCAGGTTGTGTACAATCCCAGAGTCACCGTATGTAGGAAGTGTCCCAGGATAAGGAGAGGTCTCTGGCTTCACAAACACCAAATCAGGAAACTGGCATATCTTATGTCAACTTTAAGTAGTTCTGAAATAATAAAGAGGCACACGTCTGACCAGGAGGTAACAGCAACAGCAGAAGGGAAATCGTAGAAGTCCAGCCTTTACCCACATATGTATATGGTTTGCATTCACTCTGTGAACAAATAGTGCCAAAGAAGCCGAATAAATGAGGCTACAAAATTTCCTATCCGCTTCTGAACTGGCTTCATTTAAAAAACAAAAGAATAGTGTTCCATTTGTTCAGCAGAGGAAAAACGTGTAAGTAAATCAGTAACAGTGCTACTGCGCGCTTATAAGGGGTTGTACAGCAAGGTCCATGCAGCTGTAGGCTTTTGGGAACAAACGTGGTGAGAGGGGGACCTCGCGCTGAGGTAAACACAAACAATTAAAACCGGGAGAGAGAGAGAGACACTCGGCAGCGCGATTTCACGCTGCTTTCATTCAGAGTTCGATGCACTTTGACAGTCCGATGCCAAACGGCAGAGCGTCATTGCGCCGTTTTCCTAACCAAGGAACACAGGGCCAGCACGACCTTGCACTTAAAAATAAAACAAATTGAGAGCCAGAAGGAAAGGCAGCAGTATTACCAGCTGCTATTCAGATCGCTCATTAAGGAGTGCGTTCTCCAACCAGCAGCGCGTCCTCGCGCCAAGTTCAAAGAGAACAGACAAAGATTAATATACAGGCAGCACACCCTCCTGCTTGCATTGATGGGCAGAAAATGAACTTAGTAACAAGAAAGGATTCTTTGCCACAAACAGGTAGAGAGTAAAGGGGATCTCAGGATTGACGAAGCATCAGCAAGGAAGGGAAAGGAACAGGGAGGCGTGGTCATCCAAAGGAAGTTAGCCAAGCACCTGGGAGCGAGGGCGGTCTTCTTTTAAGGCAGTGATGTCAGCGGATACTTCCTTGGTGCAGCATGGGATAGCGCACAACCTAATCCCCCCCACCCAATGCATTATGGGAGCTGTAGTGCTATACTAGTACTTAAGGACCCTGTACAGGTAGCCTAAGGTGTAACACTGAGTGAGCGACCGCAGACCAGGAATCCCACTGCTAAGACTCGCTACAAACAACAGTCTTGATCAGACCTCTCTGCGTCTACCCAGGGTAGAGGTGGTAATCGGCAATAACACGTGGGTGTGCAAGTTGCCCACGCACATCCCGACAGCTGTCAGTCTCATACGCTGCGAGGGCAGCTCCTCCACGCTATTGGCCTGACCACGCCAGCACGGTCCCTACTCTACCCTAGTAACACCATCACAGCCCTGTGACGAATGCCAACAGTGCAGCAGCTAGTAATGGGCCGTCTACGTGCCACCACCCAGCAACTAAGTGCGCGAGCTGGTAGCTCAGAGCAGACAGCGGCGGACAGCGACACAAGCACAGAAATGCCACGCGCAACACTTACCAAACTGGATACTGTTCTGGCAGCTGTGGAGAGATAGGATCAGAGCTGGCTCAAACCCGCTCCTCGGAGTCCAAAATTGACAAAGTTACCTTCGATTTCACCCTTCTGAAAGCTGGCCACCACAAACTTGGAGACAAAGTACACCTCCAGGAACAAACACTCGCGGAGTTCAAGGCCAGTCACACATAATCACACCACAACCCTTCAAGACTTGATGGACCAAGTGCATGAACTTGAAGACAAAATGGAGGATGCAGAGGGACGCAACAATATTTGCGTTGTGTGACTTCCAGAGGAAGAGGAGGGACGGCAGGCGGAGAACTAAGCTGGATCAGGGACTTGTTTCCTGCTGGCATCCTATCCCCTCACTTTGTAGTCGAGAGAGAGCAGTGTGTCCTGGCGCAAAAGTCACCGCCGGGACCCCACCCACGCCCATTCCTGTTTAAAGTCCTCAACTACAGGGATAGAGACTCGATCCTCCACGAAACCCGCAAGCTGACAAAAATAAAAGGTAGGAAGCAGCCAAGTCATGGTCTGTAAAGATTACACGGCGCAAGTCCAGCGTTTCAGAAGTGCATACACGGCAGTTAAAAGGCAGCTATGCGCACTTGGTTTAAATTACTCACTGCTATTTCCAGCTTGGCTTCGTGTTGTAGCAAACAAAACGGCGCTTCTTCGATTCACCCGCTGAGGTTTGGGACTGGCTAGAAGAATCAGGGACACTGATGGGTCCCAGACCACCTGCAGATTAAGAACCTAGAAAGTCCAACATGAACCGAAACCTTCGGAACTGGCGCAGCAGGCACCGCTCATAGACCGTTGCCACCTCCACAGCCCCTGAACTGGCACAGAGAGAAGGATAGGCGGTGGGCACTGCAGGTGGCCGTGACATTGGACACCGCTAAACACCACTCAGACAATCAGTTAAGTACGACCAGGTCGTCGGCCACTGGGGGTTCCACGCTATCCAGGCTCGAGGACCCTGAAGAATTCCCAATGCCGGAGGTTACGCCACAAACGGCTGATGACATTATATGACTCTTCCCAAGGCTTCCTGTGGACTGATTAACATAACTCGCGCAAGCTCCTGCCATGCCGGCAGAATGCTCCCACGCAAGTACCTGTTACACTGGCAAATGTTGTGTTACATGAAATGTTGACTATGTCACGGTCTCCTTTCACAAAGCACGGCGCAGCCTCACACATGAACATGTCCAACACGCACTTAACACTACGTCGGAGGACGTGTGCAGTCCGCGCCTTCCTCCTTTGTGCCGCGGATGGGCCGTGGGGATTAATAACTGATATACACCAACAAGGGGCACACCTCTCTTTGCCGCCGACACATCACACACACCCAAGCCACACGTCAGTTTGAGAAAAAGATTTTAGCCCACAGTTGGGCAGTACAGTTTGGACGAACCTCCACTTGGAGCTCGCCCTTATGGTTATACACAGTTTAATTGACATACGTCCCCACTGTTTTTTGTAACGCCGAGCTGGAGCACATCCCTGCAGGCCAGGATCTGCAACATTCTGCCCCCCCCCATGCAGACCTAGTAAGCACCAAAAAGAGGTATGACAGATCAACGTAGTCACATGAAACAAGCGCTGTATACACACACCATCACACAGATACACGATCTACGCCGATCCATGACGCAGAGCCACCGATATAGCACTCCTCCAAGAAACACACATGTCCCACGTGGAACTGGGGCACCTCCGTCGCCGATTAAGGGGTCAAATACATTGCACCAGCTACTCGGTGCATGTGTGAGGTGCCCTTATCTGGGTGAAAGCAGGGGTGCCATTCGCATGTGAAAAGACACTATTCGACCCCAAAGGCAGATATGCGCTCGTGAGCTGGAGGCTTAATGGTCAACAGATTCTCATCAGATCCATTTACGCCCCAAATGTCAGTCAGCCCACATTCCTTGAAGGCCTCACAAAAGTCCTAGCAGGGTTGAGCAGAATCCCCTGGCTTCCAGGGGGAGACTTTAAATTCTGTGCTCCATGTAGACCTAGACAAATCGTTCCCAGCCCTGTCCAGGACAGCAGCAATGTCCGACGCGCAGGCTCTCACAGAATGGTTGGCACACTGGGCGTTATTAGAGATATGGCGCACCGATAATCCCGAGACCGGTATCTACTCACACTACTCAGCGGTACCCCACCTGCACATACGTCTAGATAGAATAGTGGGATCACCCGCACTGCTTCCTTTAGTCCACCACATAGAATACCTAGGCCGTACACACTCTGATCACAACCCCAAGATACTGACACTCACCTGGAAACCTGAGCGCTCCCCGGCTTCCACGTGGAGACTTCAAACAGCCACGCTCGAAGATCCACCTTTCCGCTCCTCCCTGGGCACGGCGATCCTTGCATATTTTGAACTGGATGAGGACACAGCAGGCGATACGCTGATAGAGTGGGAAGCGCACAGTCACGATAACGGGGCACTGAATGGGTGCAGCATGAAGCATACAAAATACTCACCTCCAGTCTAAACAGAATAAAACTAGAGCTGCTGCGCCATGAGACAAAAGGGGAAGGCGAAGGTAGAGACAGTCATCGTCTGAGGGAACCGATCAAGCAACATGCAGAGTTGCTGGAACGCCTCCGCTGACACAATTATACCGCGCATACGGCCGGCACTCATGCTACTGCTGATCGCGCAGGCCGCCTTCTAGCTTGGCTGATCCACCAAGAGCATGCCCGAACACTGATAGTTGAGCTGCGCGATGGCACAGGGCTTCTAGTGCAATCACAGCGGGACATCGACAAGGCCCATCGCAGCACTACCAGCGACTGTACCAACCCCATAGTCACCATGCTCCGCACATCCTCTCGTCCTTTCTAGAACAGATGCAACTACCTGAGGTGTTGCAGACACACAGTGAGATACTGGACGCCCTGGTCTCGCAGGAGGAGATTAGAGAAGAAATTATTTCCCTGGCCACGGGGAAAACCCCGGGACCCGACGGGCTCCCGACAGAACACTACAAGGCAAATCAAGTATCGCTGGTCCTGCGGCTGTGCGCCCTTTACGCTGCTGCTGTGGCCGAAGGGCGAATCCCTCCCACTCTATGTGAAGCACATCGGATCTCACTGCCCAAGCCTGAAAGAGACCCAACGGACATGGGCTCATATCGACATTTAGCCATGCTCAACATCGATTATAAAATCTTAGCGAAAATCCTAGCAGATAGGTTAACGCAGGCAGGCCCCGATCTGGTACACGCGGACCAAAATGGCTTCGTGCCATCCCGAAGCAATTCACTCAATCTGCGTTGCTTTTTTCGAGTCGCAACCTACTCTGTGTACGACTGGACGAGAGCAGGCTGCCTCGTTCTCAACCTCGACAAAGCATTAGATTCTCTCGAGTCGAATTGCATGTTTGTAACTCTGGAGAAATACAAATGAGGCCCCAACTTTTTACAGCTAACCCGTCTGCTCTACACAAACCCTGTGGTGAGAGAAGTTGGGACCATACGTTTCGGCTGCCATCCCGGTGAGGCGGGGAACGAGACAGGGCTGCCCGGTTTTCCCTCTCCTTTTCGCGCTCGCAATGGAGCCGCCAGCAGAGTCACTAAGAACACAGCTACACGATGGCATACTGCTGGGCGATGGCACACCTGTGGTGTCGCTGTTTGCAGACAACCTGTTGATCTACTTAAGGGACATCACTTAGGTACCAAAACCACTAGCCCAAATCCTTTGGGAATTTGCACTTATATCTAGGCTGCAAGTAAATATAGCTAAATCTAAATTCTATGCCTTTAAAGAAGATAGCCGTGATCCAGGCCGAATACTCAATGTTGTGAGAGTACAATGGAGCGCTGACACATTCCGATAGTTAGGCATATGCATGTATCGCCAGCCGCTAGACCTGTATGACGAAAACGTAGGCAGAGCACAGGCGGCGGTGAGATCCCAGATGCAGTTCTGGAGTACGCTCCCTCTCGCAGTGGCTGATAGAGTGCCACTACTCAAAATGGTGGCCCTGCCGAGGTTCCTGCACTACTTTGCCAATCTGCCCACCCATGTCCCCGCATCCTTTTTTGCCTCACTTGAGAGGATGATCAGGGACTTTATCTGGGGCCCTAATCGACACAGGGTGGCGATTAAAAAAAACGATATCTGCCCGTTGACCAGGGAGACTGCTTTGAGCACTATTACCTGGCAGCTCAACTTCAATGGATGGCAGACCGCGAACGTGACGTCACCGCGACCGTGCTCCCCTCGTACACGCTCCCCCAGATCCTTGCGTTCTTCCACCCCGGCACATTGGTGAGCCCCCCCCCCCCCCGCCGAGACCAGATTCCTGAATGTAGCGTACAGGTACTACCATATATGCCTTTACCTCACTCGGGACACAATGCCCTATGCCCCCGCACTCACCTGAAGGGTGCTCCTACTGGCCGGGCAACGATTACGGCCACCAAACTTCAGCACTGGCATGACGCGGGAATACACACTCTAGATGATCTCAATAGTGAAAGCTCACTTGTTCCCAACACCACACTAGTGACCGATGTAGGGTTCCCTGCAGGGCAATTCCTCCTGCACCGGTTATGGATAGCTACGCTCTCCGAGAAATTAGACGACCTTGCCACTGAACCACAAACACATCTCACTGTGCAATATATAAATGTCATGGGGCAGGCACCTGATGCGGTGGTTTGCAGCCTCGTTGCTACAACATGTAAATCTCTGCCCCCTCGGTCACAAATGGGAACATGATCTTGGCCAACAATTCAAAGATGAATGGGAGCGGGCGCTTGCCAGCCCAGTGCAGATCCCCAGAAACTATAGATTTAGACAAATCCAGTACTACATAACACAGATGGCGTACCTCACACCGGCCAATATTAACTGATATTTTCACCGTGCTGACTCAGCCTGCACCAGGTGTGCTACTGTAGATGCAGACTTTGTGCACATGCTCTGGGGCTGCGCCAAGTGGAGCGAATACTGGGCAGCAGTAGCATCCACACTCCGCACCTGCACCGAGGGAGGGATACTCTGATTGCCCAACATACCTGCTACACATATTCCATAGGACACAAAATACTAAAACTACCTTTAGATTCCTAGACCTGGGTATGGCGACAGCCAAGAGGCTAATCACAAAACAATGGAAGACACCCGATCCCCCGCACATACAAGCATGAAGGCATTCTACCCTTGCGTGGTCCAGAGCGGAGGGAATAGCGATTAGACGAGAGGAAACCATGGGCCTCAGGATAATACCCATCTCTACCGGCTGGTAGGCGATCCTGGCGGTACTTCAACAATGTGTGGATCAATCAGATTAACCCTGGCAAACACCTGACTCGGTGGGGTAACCCCGTGCATGTGTCTAGCAACTCTAAATCACTTGTCCCTCTGCTTTGCTATGGTGGACTGGAGCTCGCGCACACCAGTCTCCACTTTCCAAGGCAATTCATGGGGGCGCGCAGAATGATGCGTGCATACAGAAACATCAGCGAGCACAAGGGGTTGTTCCAGCTCTCTTACAAGTTTTGTACCCCATCTCCCTTGTTTTAGTTCTTCCCATCTATTATCGCATGTAAAAAATAAAACTGAACTTGATCTGACACGACACTCGCAATGCCATCACTCGGTATAGAACGCATGTTATAACGAGCCATACATGCAGTGGCCGGACAAATGTAAAGCGTGCATTTTGATATATCATCATACCCATTGCAGAAACATATGGAGAGCTTGAAGTCAAGATTAAGTAAGCTATAGGTGTTGTCGCTACATGTTATAGCAAACTGTTTCAGTGGTCAGAAATGGAAAATTTCAAACCTCAATAAAAAAAAAATATATATAAAAGCAATTAAAAAAAATGAGGGAGACATCCATGATAATGCTCACATGCAGAACTGGGTCTGTAAGTCTTGCTTTGCACCACGTTGGTGATCGAACACCATCGAAGGGAGTGGTGCGCCTTAGCCTTAATTAACACCCATCTTCCCATTGACCATTGGCACTAGTGGGCTTGTCAGGCACTCTTGAAGATGGCACAGGTGAAACCTTGCATGGGAAAAGACTGAAATGCAAGATGTCATAATTCCAAAAGAAGCATAACTGTGCGGATTGTGATCTGACAGATGGGCTGAAAGTGAGACAGCAGGTACTGAAAAGCTAAGACTCTTAACTCGCTTGTGTATGTTTTGTCTGGGAACGCATTTAAAATAAAGTTTAGGAAGGACTATCTGAAGGGGGTATAAATGGAACTTGATGTAATCTATAGTAAAGCCCAATGCATGGAGTAATGAGCCACACCCCATCGTGCGCGCTAGACATTCCAGGCAAAGTTAGATAGAACCTTACTCTCTATTTGTGGTAGTGTGGTAAAGCGGTGAGACAGTGTTAAGCATTTGTTGTACCCACTCAATCAGCAAATGATATCACACAATTGGTTTTGTATAAAAGGAATATGCTACTTACCAGTATGCATCTGTTCTTGGCATGTAGAGCTGCAGAGTTGTACACTTAGCATAGATCGCCATCTGGTGTTGGGCCCGGATGTTTGCAGTTTGTTTTTCTTCTTGGACAGTCTTTGGAAGTCACGAGTTTGGTGACTCCTCCTTCGGTCCGTACTGCGCATGGGCTTCGGCTCCATCCTCAGATTGTTTTTCGCCAACAGGGAAATGATGGAGCGTAGTAATAACAGTGAGAAACCCATGTGTTGTATCTAAATAAGATGTACTGGAACGGATACAGGTAGCCGGGGAGGCGGGTGGGCGTGTACAACTCTGCAGCTCTACATGCCAAGAACAGATGCATACTGGTAAGTAGCATATTCCGTTCGAGGCATATGAGCTGCAGATTGTACACTTAGCATAGATTATATAGCAGTACCCAACCTTAGCGGCGACCACCGGTATCCGTTGCAGCTGTTTGAAAAAGTGTCTTTAGTACAGCCTGGCCCACCCTAGCTTGCTGCTTGGAATGCACATCTACACAATAGTGTTTTGTGAAGGTGTGCGGTGTAGACCATGTGGCTGCTTTGCAGATGTCATCTAAGGGTATATTCCCTAGAAAAGCCATAGAAGCCCCTAACTTTCTTGTAGAGTGGGCTTTCGGAGGAACAGATAATGTTCTCTTTGCCTTTTGATAGCAAATTTGTATGCATTTTACAATCCACCTAGCTATCCCTGATTTAGAAATGGGGTTGCCTTTATGTGGTGGAGAGAAGGAAACGAACAATTGTTTAGTCTTCCTGAAGGGTTGCGTTCTTTGTATGTAGTATAGCAACGCCCTTTTCACATCAAGTGTGTGTAAGGCCCTTTCTGCAACAGATTGGGGTTGCGAAAAGAAGACAGGTAATTCCACTGATTGATTGAGGTGGAAGGGGGAAATGACTTTGGGCAGAAACTTCGGATTTGTGCGAAGTATGACCTTGCTGTGATGCATTTGTATGTAGGGTTCCTGTATGGTGAACGCTTGTATTTCACCAACCCTTCTAAGGGAAGTGATAGCTACAAGGAAAGCTGTTTTCCAGGTGAGAAACTGTAGCTCACATTTGTGCATTGGTTCGAAGGGCGGACCCATTAGTCGTGTAAGAACTAAATTTAGATTCCATACAGGGGAAGGTGGTGCCCTGGGAGGAATTACTCGTTTAAGGCCTTCCATGAAGGCTTTAATAGCGGGCACTCTGAAGAGTGATAAATGCTGTCTGTTTTGTAGATAAGCAGCGATCGCTGCTAGGTGTAGGCGTATGGATGAATATGCCAGGTTACACCTGTGAAGATGGAGCAGATAGCATATGATGTGCTGTATGGATGCATCTAGAGGGTTGATTGTATTGTTACGGCAGTAAATTACAAATCTTTTCCACTTTGCGGCATAGCATGCTCTAGTGGTAGGACGTCTGGCTTCCATGATGATGTTCATGCAATCAGGGGGAAGGTTAAGGTATCCGAATTCTAGGATTTCAGGAGCCAGATCGCCAGGTTGAGCTGAGCTGGGTCCGGGTGCCTGATTTCTCCATGGATCTGGGTTAGGAGGCATGGGGATAGATGCAGTTTTTGATGTGGTACCACTGACAGTTGTAGTAGCGTGGTGTACCACGGCTGCCTGGCCCACGTCGGAGCTACCAGAATGAGTGTGAGGGAGTGCTGTTGTAGCTTCCTGACCACTAATGGAATTAGTGGGAGAGGTGGAAAGGCGTATGCAAATCTGCCTGACCAGTTCATCCATATCGCATTGCCCTTGGACAATGGGTGTGGGTATCTGGCGGCGAAGCTTGGGCATTTTTTGTTTTCGTGGGTGGCGAAGAGGTCTATCTGAGGATGCCCCCACTGTTGGAAGAATGGGTGAAGAACTTGTGGATGCAGTTCCCATTCGTGTAGTTGTTGCGTTTGTCTGCTGAGCAGATCTGCCATGGTGTTTTGTACGCCTGGAACGTGCTGTGCCAGGAGGAAGATATTTTGAGGAATTGCCCATCTCCAAATGCTCTGGGCTAAGCGGGAGAGCTGGGGAGAGTGTGTCCCCCCCTGTTTTTGGATATAATACATTCCAGTCATATTGTCTGTGCGAATGAGGACTGCTTTGCCCGAAATCTGTTTTTGGAAAGATTTTAGGGCTAGAAAGATCGCCAAGAGCTCCAGATGGTTGATGTGGAGCGATTTTTGCTGTGGCGTCCATAGACCTTGCATGGTGTGGTGTAGAAGGTGCACTCCCCAGCCAGAGAGCGATGCGTCCGCTGTTAGAGTCACCTGAGGAACCGGGTCCAGGAACGGCCGCCCTTTGGAAAGGTTTGTGGTGTTCCACCACTGCAGAGAGTGATGTGTGCGGCCGTCCACCAACACCAGATCCGTTAGCTGCCCCTGGGCCTGGTTCCACTGTTGTGCTAGGCACTCTTGAAGTGGACGCATGTGGAGTCTTGCATGGGGCACTATGAAGATGCAAGACGCCATCATTCCTATGAGCTTCATAAACACTCTTGCTGGAAGAGAGTGTTGAGGAAGGAATGTTTTGCGTAAGGCTTGAATGCTTGTGATTCTGGCTGAGTTTGGATAGGCAATACCCTTGGAGGTGTCTATAGTGGCCCCGAGATATTGCTTTGTGTGAGATGGTATGAGGTGGGACTTTTGGTAGTTCACCGTGAAGCCTAGTTGGTGGAGCAGTTGGATGGTGCTGTTTGTATGTTGCACACATTGGTGGTAGGACGCGGCTTTTATCAGCCAATCGTCTAGGTAAGGGAAGACGTGAATATGTTGACGTCTGAGGTGTGCTGCTACTACTGCTAGGCATTTGGTAAACACCCGTGGTGCGGTGGTGACCCCGAAGGGGAGAACCGTGAATTGGTAATGTTGCCCGTCCACCACGAACCTGAGGTATTTCCTGTGAGAGGGGTGTATTGGAATGTGAAAGTATGCGTCTTTCAGATCCAAGGTTGTGAGAAAGTCTCCCTGGCAGAGGAGTGGGAGGACTTGCTGTAGGGTGACCATGTGAAAATGGTCTGAATGTATGTAGGCATTTAGAGGCCGGAGGTCGAGAATGGGTCTGAGGGTCCCGTCTTTCTTTGGTATTAAGAAATATAGGGAGTAGACCCCTAGATTTTGTTGATTGACGGGGACCTGCTCTATAGCGTGTTTTTGGAGGAGTGAGAGTACCTCTTGTTTGAGCAGTGTGGAATGTTCTTGAGACATTGGACGGTGCCTTGGTGGGATATTGGGTGGGGTAGATGTTAGTTCGAGACAGTACCCTGACCGAATGATTTGGGTCACCCATTTGTCCGATGTTATGGACTCCCATGTGTGGATAAAGTCTTGTAGTCTGCCCCCGACCGGAGTGGGATGGTCTGGGGGGAGCGGAGGGGAGTCATTGTGCGGGTGGGGTGGCAGAACGGGTGTTGTTGGTTTTGCCCCTGCCCTTATTGTTGTTGCCTCTGTAACCGCCCCTTTGATTGCCCTTTGAAAAGGTATTTTGAGGAGGGGACTTGTAGGAGGTAGAGGCGTTATCGGTGGAGGAGCCTCTGCCTGTGCCACGAAAGGACGAGCGTCGAAAGGAACGTTTAGAGGCTTGTGTTTGGAGTGCCCCCATAGACTTTGCTGTGTCTGTGTCCTTTTTCATCTTTTCCAACGCTTCGTCTACCTTTGGCCCAAAGAGAGTTTGCTGGTCAAAGGGGTGATTGAGTATGGACGCCTGGACTTCAGGCTTGAACCCTGAGATCCTGAGCCAGGCATGGCGACGAAGCAGGACACTTGTATTTATGGCTCTAGAAGCAGTGTCGGCTGCATCGAGGGCACACTTGATGGAGGTGTTTGTAATTAGTTTACCCTCCTGTATCAGGTCATGAGCCTTGCGCTTGTGTTTTTCTGGAAGGTGCTGCATAAGAGCCTCTAGTTCGTCATAGTGTGCTCTGTCATATCGCGCAAGCAGTGCTTGTGTGTTTGCAATGCGCCACATGTTTGCAGCTTGGGAGGCGGTGCGTTTACCAGACGCGTCCAGAAGTTTAGATTCCTTGTCTGGCGGTGGGGCTTCTCCTGAGGATTGGGAGTTAGCCCGCTTTCTAGCTGTGGAGACAACTAGGGAATCTAGGGGAGCAGGGCCCTTAATGTATGCAGGGTCTGTGGGTGCCGCTTTGTACTTCTTCTCTATTCTAGGGTTCAGTACTCTGGCCCTGACAGGGTCTTTGAACACCTCTGTAGCGTGCTTGGTGACGCCCTTAAGCATGGGTAAGATAGAAGTAGATTTGTCTTGTATGTCAAATGTATCCAGTAGGAAGTCTTCTTCCACTGGTTCACTGTGCATGTCCACCCCATGATAGTGTGCTGCTCTCTGCACTAAATGATGAAACCCTAAGGAGTCCTCTGGAGGAGACGGCCTGGATGGGTATAGGTCGTCCTGAGGTATATCTGGTATATCAGGGTTATTGTAATCCTCCCATGGGTCTGGGGTCCCTGGTGGAGTGGGATCCATTGGGGCGTCCACCGGGTAATTGTCCGGGTCCCCGTCATCCGGATCTGGGGATGGGGCCGGATCGTAGTGAGGTAGAGGTGGCGGAGACCTGGGAGGGGGTGGAGGTGGTGGAGGAGGTAGGGGAGGCGGTAGTGGGAAGGGCACTCTGAGGGGTGAAGTAGCAGAGTCCTTCCTTTTGGGTGGTGGAGGAGGAGCCGGAGTATCAAGGCGTCTTTTCTTGATAATTAAAGTCAATAGTCCAGTCTTTGGATCTTTGGACAGAGTCTTTTGTAGAGGGTCTGGTGTAAACAGAGCCAGTGGCGTCGAGTCGTCCGTCGGCACCGGTGATTTCGGAGCCGAGGGCTTCGATGGTTTGTGTGCGCCATGCTTTTTTGGGGCCTCCTGTTTTTTCGGCGTCGAAGGAGTTTTCGGCGTCGGAGCGTCGGTGCCGACAGATTTATGTTTGTGTTTGGTCAGCACCGAGAGTCCAGGCTTCGGCACCGGTGGCTTCGGAGTCGAGCTGGATATTGCTTTCTTCGGTGCCGGATGCTGTTTTTCGGCACCGGGCGTCGGCTGGCTCGATCCCGAGCTGCCGTGAGACTTTGGATGCTTCGACACCGAGCCCGAAGTTGGGGTGATCGAAGCTTTGGTCTTGGTTTTGCCCAGGCCGGCAGGCGAGGGAGTAACCTGAGTCTCTTTGGTTTTGGGCGCGGGGGTGGGAGGGGGCACAGTACTCACGGCCCGCTGCGCCGGTGTGATGTCCTCCACGTCGGAGTCGGCGGCTTCGGAAGCGCTGACGACGTCTTCTTCCTGCTCGGTGTGTGTTTGCCCCGAAGCTTCGGCGCCGTCTCCGAAGATGTCCGGTGGAGCTGCAGACGATGAGTGCGCCATGGTGCGTCGAGCTTTTCGATCCCGGATGGTTTTCTTCGATCGAAAAGACTTACAGGCGGGGCAGTCTCTGGCCTCGTGTTCTGGAGAGAGGCAAAGATTACACACCTGATGGAGGTCGGTGTGGGGAAATTTAGACCCACATTTTGGGCACTTTTTGAACGGAGTCCTTTCCATCGGCCGGGACCGGAGTCGAGGAGGGCCCGAAGGCCGGTGCCGATGTACGGGATGGAGAAAAGTGCCGCTTCGAGAGATGAAGATGATGATGAAGAAACTCGAAGATACGAGGATTTTCCGTCGAGGCTGGAACCGTAGAAGTTCGAAGCCGGAGCACGAAGTATCACATCCGAGCCCGATGGCGGAAAAAAACAATCTGAGGATGGAGCCGAAGCCCATGCGCAGTACGGACCGAAGGAGGAGTCACCAAACTCGTGACTTCCAAAGACTGTCCAAGAAGAAAAACAAACTGCAAACATCCGGGCCCAACACCAGATGGCGATCTATGCTAAGTGTACAATCTGCAGCTCATATGCCTCGAACATATTCTTTTAGTCATTTTATTTTCTAAAACCAAGCAAGCCTGGCACAGGTAAGTTGATAAATACTTTGTAGTAAATGTACAGTTTGAAATGCAATTGCAAATGTACTTGAAATGGTTACAGTTTGAATTACTGGTAATGCAATACTATGAAATGCTGTAGTTGAGCTTCTGGGGTTAGAACAAGGGTTCCCCCAGGCTCAGGGATGCACTCTTTACACCCTCAGCGGCACAAGGGCGGCCGGGTGCAGGGTGCAGAGTCCCAATTTTATCCAATGAGGGATAGGGGGTCTCCGGTTGGTGGCTGCTGGCGAGCAGGCCACAAGGTTGTGGGAGCCAAGCTCCTGGTGGTAGGCTCAGGGCAAAGGGGGATACCGTTTAGCACACAAAGTGCACCCGCAGGGGTGGCTGGGTGCAGGGTGCGTTTTGGCGTACGGTGTCCCATTTTCAATGGGGATTTTCAGTTCTGGTTTTTAGCTACAGGCTCGATCCAGGAAGACTTCCGGGAGGAACCAACAGCTGGGCAGGCAAGTTGGAGGGCTCGTGGATGCAGGTGCACCTCAGGTTCCTTTCTCCAGGGCGCAGGGCGGCTGGATGCAGGTGTGTCTTTTGAGGTCAGATTGCACCTTACCGGGCCACTCGCGGTTTGGGGAGGGGTCTCCACTCAGAGGCTGTAGGCGATGTCGGTGAGTCCTGGAGGGGTCAACCCATGGCGGACTTGGACTCTGGAGCGCTGGGGGACCTCGCTGAGACCTGGTGGGCTACTTGAACTCAGACTGTAGGCGACAGGTGCAGTGGTGGTTCCAGGCATCGGGTTTCTTTCTCCTCAGCAGGCTCGGAGTCTTTGTTTAGTGTTTCTTTTGAACATTGCTGTTCACAGGAGATCCAGTCTTTGTTGAAGGAAGTCAGTCCTCCCCGGAGTTCTGGAGGTCGCCGGCTGCAGGACAATACTATTTTCAGCACAGGATCTCTGGAAACTGCAGACGGGCTGGTAGGGCTGGGGCCAAGTCAGTTGTGCTCTGCGGTCTCCTCTGCTGGGCATCTTTTTTCGTCCTTTTTCTTCTTAGGTTCCGGAAATCTGCTTTCTTGGTTTCAGGGATGCCCCCTAAATACTGTATTTAGGGGGCGTTTTAGGGGTCTTGAGGTCAGTGGCCAATGGGCTACTGACCTTAGGGTGACTACACCCTTGATGTGCTCACCCCACGTGAGGGAGTGAACACAATCCCTAATCCTGATTGGGGAGTGCCTGCCATCTGCTAGATGGCAAGCACTGAAGAGAGGGCTTTACCTCGCCTCCCCCACCTGAGGGGTGGAGTTGGCAGAGGTGGGCACACCTTCTGGGCTTCCTAGTTTTTCCCACCTGTCTTCCTGCAGAAAAGGAGGGGAGTCAGGAAGGGGCCCAGCTCCTGCTAGCAGGAGAGGCTGGGGGGGGGGGGGGGGGGGGGTGTCGCATTACAAAGGCCGCAACGCCTTTGAAGCTCCCCTGCCACAGATGGCTCTTCCTGGCCGGGGGGAGGAAAGGCTTTGTTTCAGGGCTCAGGGAGCGAAGGCTCCCACCCTAGGGGTCCAGAAACAGGTCTTGTGGTGGCAGGCAGGTGTCTACCTGTCAGGGAACCCACCAGAGGCTGGTCATTTTTCAGGGGGCATCTCTAACATGCCCTTTGTGTGCATTTTTCATTAAACCCTACATTGGCATCAGTGTGGGTTTAATGTGCTGAGAAGTTTGATACCAAAATTCTCAGTTTTCAGTGTAGCCATTGTGGTGTTGTGGAGTTCGTTATGACAAGCTCCTAGCACCATATGCTCTTAATGCCATCACTGCACTGTCTAAGAATGGACTTAGACACTGTAGGGGTACAGGGCTCATGCACCTGTACCCTCACCACTGGTATAGGGCACCCAGCTAGAGGGGTGACTGATCTATGTCAGGGCAGTGGGTTGTAGGCATGGCACACAGGGATGTGTGCCATGTCGACTCCTCACTTTGTTCTGCACCAAAACACGCAGCCTGCAAAGGGTGTGTGTGTGTGTGTGTGTGTGAGAGAGTGTGTGTGTAAAGGTACAGGGCTTCTAAGGGTGGCACAATAAGTGCTGCAGCCCGTAATGGTCTTCCCTGGTCACAGTGCCCTGGGTAACTGGGGCTGACCTGTGGCCAGAGATGCCAATTGGGTTAGGTTTGGGGAAAGAACACAGGGCCTGGGAACATGACTGGCAGGGACCCAGGGAACATCAAGCCAAAGTGCATCAGTAGTCTGGCAAAAAGTGGGGGGGGTGTTACTGCCACAGAAACCCACTTTCCTACAATAGTCATATGGGAAAGACGTAGATTCACTCCCTGCAGAGATGTGCACCCATCACTGCTAGACACTTTGTTAACACCCTTGGGGCCCATGGGGACCCCACAGGGGAGTACTATGAACTGATAATGATATTCACTTACCACAAGGTGAAGGTACTTCCGCTGAGCAAGATAAATGAGAATATGGAATTAGGCATCCTTGAATAGGACATGAAACGCCCATGCCGAAAAAGGGAGGGGGGGGGGGGGGGGGGGGGTTTGACCTCATGTGGTGTGGTCATTGGATTATGGTCTGATATGATCCAGCAGTTGAGGGATCGAAGATCGAGGCTAGGATTGAGCGAGCCGACATCCTTCAGAATGAGGAAATATACTCCTTTCTCTTGATGTTGTAAAGTATGGGCTCTCTAGCCCCCTTTTTCAAAAGTGCACATACCTCTTGCTCGAAACAAGATGCTTGCTGCTGACCCTTTGTGAATGTTTGGGGGAGGGGGGATTGAGAGGGCTGGAATGCAATTTGAGGCAGTAGCCGTGCTTCATAATTGCTAGTGTCCATCTGTCTGACGAAATCACCTGCCAATGGTAGAGAAACTTGCCTAATCTCCACCCCGCACCCCTACCGCCATATAATTGCCTGCCGCATCCATCTTTTGACCTAGCCAGAAGAGAGGAATCGCCAGTGGCTTTGGCGGAGCCACGCTTGTTGGCAGTATGTTCACTAGGTAATCTGGTAGGACCAGTCCCCTAATATACACAGGTCACTGGGGGAGGATTGATGGTCTCTCAAGTTCTCAGGTGCAGACTTTAGCATCCCATTATGCATAGGGAGGAAGAAGACCAAGTACTCGGAACTAGTGTCCATGAAAAAATTGCCCTCCTTGAATTATATGCATTTCCACTTTATGGTATGTAGTTACCTGCTGAAGGATCTCATGGTACACTTTTGTATCATCACAGGTTGAAACGGATGGGATAGTGGTCAATGTCAGGGTCCTTAGAAAATCTAAGAAGTAATCATCCAATGGGTCATCATCAAGTCCCTCTCCTATTGACTGGTTATAGGGGGTCACATCAAATGGTCCTTTGGGACTGTGCTGAGAAGAGACTGAGTAGGGACACTTCCTCTTGAGAATTTGGTACAGGCAGAGATGTAGGGGTAGGTGGTGGTGATGAGGAAGAGTGTGGGAGAGGCACACAAATGATGGCTGACTATCTCGCACAAAAATAGGTTCTGGAGAAGAGTGTGGGGAGAAGCTCTTAATCAAAAGTAGGCTCTTGAGAAGGATAGGTAGGCTCCAATGGTGGAGACAACTTGATAGAGATGTTTCCTGTGAATGAAAAGGCACAGCTGCCGAACATCCAACTTTAGTGGCAATCTCTCCAAGATTTGGACCACAAAGTCCTCTTTGGAGAGGCATGTTGGAGGCCAGTCTTTGTTTGCCAGTCTTTGCTTATGCGTTGATAAAATGAGTCATGCTTTGATACTAAAGTACAGTACCATGTAGTATTGTCTTTACTGCCCCAGAACTGAAAATTTTATATTTTTACCCAGGCACTGTCCTAGAAGTAGTCTGATGATTTAGTCAGTTTCTAAGTACTTATGTTGTGAACCATTCATTACCAAATAGACTGCTTCAAATGTCCATGCAGTATTCATGTAGTTCTCTAACCACCTACACAGTTGTTTTTCACACCTTCAATTCTCTAGACAGTTTCCATACACTTCCAGGAAACACCCTATCACTCTCTTTGTAGTCTTCTAGTGACCCATTCAGCACCATGTAGTAATTCATTCACTGTGCCAAAACCCAAACATTTATAAATTCACCAAGACACTCTTTCCAGTACTCAAATGATTCAGTTACTGTCTAAGAATTCATGCACTGAGTCAGGACTTCGCACATGGACTGCTTCAAACCCCTATGCACTATGCATGCAGTCTTTTAACCACCTAGAGATTTCTCTTTTATACTTTCAATTCCCTAGTCAATATCCATATAGTCCAGCAAACATCTTGTCACTCCCCTGCAGTCTTTTAGTGACCTTTTTAGTACCAAGTACTAATTCATTCCCTGTGCGAAAATTCTACCAGTTATAAATTCATCCAGGCAGTCTCCTTGCTGTAGTCTAATCATTTAGTCAGTACCTAAGTACTCATGCAGTGAGCCGGGCCTTAGCACATGGACTGCTTTAAATGCCTATCCAGTATGCATTCAGTTCTCTAATGAGCTACACATTGGTCTTTCACAGCTTCAATTCCCCAGTTAGTATTCATACACTTCTAGCAAACACCCTGTTACTCACCCAGTGTGTCTCTTTTTAGTATTGTAATCATTCAGTTAGTTAGCATGAAGTCTTTTAGTGAGGTAGGCTTTAGGGCATGAACTGCTTCAAAGTTTATGTATGTAGTGTTTTAATCATCGTCACACTTGTGGTTCAGGGATATAGTTTTTTTAAGTCTGTTTTTATATAAAATGTCTCTGTACAGTAATGGAATATTGTAAATTTGAAAGTTATTAATATACATTTGTGACTCTTTTTTACAGATACTGTTTTTCAACGTTAAAATCGAGAAAGTATGCCAGTAAAAAAAAAGAAAAAGAAATAAACAGAGAAATAATCTTCAGGTAAGATCACAAAGCAATTTATTAAAAATGTTTGTAGGAGCAAACCAAATGTAGAGAATGCTGTAACTTAAAATAATTGTTTAAGTAAGGAAAAAATCACAATAAGAGGAAAAGTAAAGTCGAAGGAGATAAAGTATGGTAAAAGAAGACCAAATCAGTATAAGGAATTACGCAAAAAAATATTTTACAATAGAGTAGTGCATAATTTGCTGAAAGATGTAAAGAAATATAAAAAGAGCTTTATTTTATAAAAAGAAGAAGCATATTGAAAGCATTGTGGAAAAGGCTTTCGTAGTAAAAAGGAAACTGTTTATTTTTGTGTTAAACAGAATTCGATCACTAGATAAATCAATATATGTAATGAAGGCCAAAAGTAGGAGGAAAAGAGTCATTAATTTAAAAAAACTGTGTGATGTTTTTTTGGGAGAATGGAAACGCAGTTCTAGTTCAGAGCCTATTTTTAATGAAGAGAGTTATTCACTAAGTGAAAAATTATTGTATGCAGTTGACACCAGTGGTAGAGGTTATGAGGTTAGTGATGGTTGTCCAATGGAGAAAGAGAAAATGGTTGAAAGAAATGCAGAAGAAGTGATAGCTGATAAAGTTTTAGGGAGACGTGCTAAAAACCCTGTGTACACTTGGGATTGCAGTAGTGTTTGTAGTGTACGACAGGAATCTATTGAAAAATTATGTAGTTTTTTACGAATCTATACTAAAAAAAGTGTAAAACAAAAGATTAAGCTGTTGCAAGGACTAGACCCTTGCAGAGTGAGAAAACATACTGGTTTGCAAGGTCATTCTCTGGCTTGTCTTTCTAGGAAAGTTTGTGAAAGTGTTTTTCACCATTTCAGAATGCTGGCAGTACATCATACTCAAATGCAGAAGTTAGTGAGAAGGTTGTATTATGCAAAAAGTCCAGCACTAAAGTAAAGTGAGTTGAACAGTGCTCTTTTGCGTGGGTCAGTTTCAGATGTGAAACAGGTCTGTGAGGACATTGAGTTTTGTTACTTTGGGTCTCAGCAAGAGTGAAGAAACTGACACATTAGTAGAACAAAATGTTGAAGACCATGTAGAACCTGTAATTACAGAAAAATATGAGGATGAAATGACAAAGTTTAAGGTAATTTCAGGTGAAAGACCAAATGTTTCTTGTATTTGTTGTCGGCGAAGTCACTATAAAAATCAGACTAGGGGTGTCAATCTGTATTTAAAAAGTGAAATAGAAGATAATGATAAGTGGATGGAATTTGCACCTTATTTGTTGGTAGAGGATTGTTTTGATTTGGGATGTGAGCAGCTTATTTGCAAATTTTGTTATAATAAATTAGATGAGAATATAATGCCCGCTAGAGCTGTTCATAATAATCTAGAGTTGGTTGCTATTCCTCCAGAGCTGATAGATTTAAATACGTATGAGTCTATTCTGATACAATGTGTTCACCCATTTCAGGCTATTGTTCGTATGGAGCCCAAAACAAGTAAATTACCTCCATCAGAGTTGCAAAGAGGATTGAAAGGAAGAGTTGCGTATTTACCATTAGATTTAAGGAAAAATGTTGAAACTATTGGTGTAGATCATGCAGAAAATGAGCCACTAGTCATTCTAGTTAATGGTGTTCCTACTAAGAATAAGAAAATCTGGCAAGAGTTAGTGGATGTTAGAAAAGTGCAAAAGGCATCATTGTATCTGATAAAAAAATAATGAGTACTATAGAAATGTGTTTGTTGGAGAAGAAGAAATAGATTTAGCAGAAGATAGTGAAACATTAAGTGGACAAATTGAAAAAGTGGACATGTCCAGATGTGAAGAGATCTATGAACATTACAGTGTACATCCACTTCATTCCAAAGAGGTGATGGGGAATACAATTGAGTTTGTTTCAAATGAAAAAAGCAACAGGAAATCCCATGAGTGTATGGGAAGAGAGTTTGGAAGCTCGTTGTTTCCCGCAGTTGTTTCCAACAGGAAAAGGTGGACGATATGATGAACGTCCTGTGCAGATTTCTGCATCTGAATATCGGACAACAAGATTATATGCAGAAGATCCAAGATTTCGTCAATGTATCCCTTATATGTTTCATCTTCTGTTTGAAAGTGACTTGTCTGGACTTTCATATGCAGTAAATCACATTTTAAAAACTGGAATGCATCTGCAAAATGTAACTGCAAAGGATTTTTATGGATAAAGTGCATCAGAGAGATGATCATTTAGAATCTCAGTTGATTAATCTGATGGCATGTCAGCGTGGGTCAGCGTGCAATAAAAAGAATCCTCCTCTTGGAGAAGTTGTGGATTTCTTTTGGAGAAAGGAGTATCAAGCAAGAGGTGCTCCTCACATACATATGTTGTTATGGGTCAAGGATGCCCCCAAATTTGGAACAGATTCAGATGAAAGTGTTTTGTCTTTCATTGAAGATTATGCTACATGTGCTGTACCAAATAGCAGAGAAGACAAAAACTTAAAAGAACAAGTCTTACGATTTCAATGCCATAGGTGTGGAAAATACTGTGGACGAAAGTAGAAGTCAAAGGATAAGTTCTATACCAAATGTCGTTTTGGATTTCTACGTCCTGTATTAGCCAAAGGAAGAGTGAACAGTTTCATGTCATTTGTACGACATTCCATCACAAGAAAGTCTCTGAAAAACACCTACAACTTAAGAAGAAGCGGAGAATCAAAATACATAAATGACTAAAACCCAGTTATTTTATCCATGTGGAACGCTAATATGGATATTCATTATGTTGCGGACAATTCTATTGCTGTTGCTCGATATGTAACTTCTTGCATTACTAAATCAGAAAAGACTGAATTGAACGAAATGTGGGAAGAGATTTCTCACGAGAAGAGTCCAAGTAAGAAATTATACAGTTTCAGTTTGAAAAGGTTATCGCATCGTGAAATTGGAGCATATGAATGTTCAGATCGGTTATCATCTGCAAGTCTATATTCCAAAAGTAGAAGAATCATTTGGGTGATTCTAGGTCTTGCAGGAATGCGAAATCGGGTACTGAAATCTGTTCAAGAAATTGAATATTTAGCAGAAAATGACCCTGAAAGTACAGATATTTTGAAAACCAATATGTTGGACACATACTATCCAAAGAGAAGTCATCATCTTGAGAACATGTGTCTCTATGAAGTGTTGCAAAACTACACTTTTAAACGGAATATTACAGAGAACATCAACGATGGAAAATATGGAGTGATTGGTTCTGAAGGATGTCTGGTGAAACAAAGGAAAGGAAATGTAATTAATCACAGAAAACGGAGTTGCGATACTGCTGACAAAAGGGAATTTTACTATTTAGCCCTTTTGCAAAAGTTCAAACCATGGCGTTCTGAACTGGAATTACTTGGAGATTTTCCCAGCTATGAAGATTCATTTAATGCTTGTAAAGATAGCATACAATGCAGTGCTTTCGCACATTATGTGAAAATGTTGAATGATGAAATTGATCAAGAAGCTACAATTGCAGCCGAAATTGCTAGAGACAGTTGTCAAGACAGTCAAAGTTCTGCTGCACTGAGTCAAGATCCACTTGGACAACCAATTGTTGAAAATGAAGCAGCGATTGCCATGAATGAGGTGGAAACAGCAATGTATCAAGCACAAGAATATGCAATACAGTTAGGAAACTTGGAAGAGCAACTAAATGTTGAACAGAAACAAATATATCAGCAAGTGAAAGAGCAGATTGACCATGGATTACTTCATGAAAAGAAAGACTGCTCATGTACATCATTTCAACCTATCCGAATGTATGTTAGTGGTCAAGCTGGAACAGGAAAGAGTTTCTGAATTAAAGTAATTACAAGTTATCTGCAGACAACAACTGAGTCGCATTTGTCTTGTGTTGTCACTGCTCCAACTGGGTTGGCAGCACATAACATTAAAGGAATTACTTTACATTGTTTACTAATGCTGCCAGTAGAGCATGAGAACAAATTGGAATACCACAAGCTATCTGGAGAAGCTTGTTGTGAAGTTTCAAGAGTGCTGAAGAAAATGAAACTTCTCATTATTGATGAGGTGAGCATGGTTTCAAACTTAATGCTTGCCTTTGTGCATTTAAGAATGCAGCAAATTCTTAAAACAGAGTATGAGGTGTTATTTGGAGGAAAACACGTCATAGTTTTTGGAGATCTACTGCAACTGACAGCGGTAAAAGGACAACCGGTATTTAAAACACTTGCCCATGAATATACTAGAAAGTCTCTTGGCAGTGTTGGTAATGTGAACATTTGGAGTAATTTTGAATACAAAGAACTGACAACAAATATGCGACAGGCAAATGATGCTGAATATGGAAGTATTCTTCAAGATATAAGAATTGGAATTCTTTCAAAAAAAGGGAAAGAAGCTTTGGAGAGTCGATTACTTTGCAATGTCTTTCCAAATGAAAATGCAGTTGCTGCAAGTGTGTACGTGGAAATTGCTGTAAACTGTCGGGTAATTTTAAGGCGTAATTTGGATGTAGAGAAAGGTTTAGTTAATGGTGCAATGGGCAAAGTGGTGGATTTTGTGAATTATCAGAAAAAAGAAGGAATTGAATTTTTAAAAATTAAATTTGATCAGATTGATGAAGTTAAAGAAATTGGTCGTTGTTCAGTTCGTTTTTTGCTTGTTAAAGATTTATATGCCCGTAGGAAACAATTTCCATTTTCTCTGGCATATGCAGTGACTATTCATAAATCTCAAGGATTAAGTGTAGACAGTGCATTGGTGAACATTGGATCTACTGTATTTAAAGAGGGTATGGCATATGTTGCTTTGTCGCGAGTCAGAACATTATCTGGTTTGTTTTTGATTGATTTTGATGAGACAAAGGTTACTGCAGATGCAAACTGTGTAAAAGAGTATAATAGGTTAAGAAGGGTGCGCTCCTTGTGTTGGGGTGGCCTCGCTGGGAGACCCTGCCTGCCTGCCTGCTGTGGCCCGCTCCGCCATCCTGGGGTGGCCCCCCGGAGCTCGTGGCCTTGATTGCTTGCTTTTTACTGCGTGGCTGGTGAGGGTGTGAGACCCGCGACGATGGCCACGAAACAAGATGGAGATCGGTTGAAGGCCAAGTCGACCCGGCGTGGTGCCGCACATCAGGCCAACATCATGCACCGCTACACCCTCCCGAAGGGATCTCCCGGTGGACCGCACAAGTCCTCTGAGTGCCCCCCGGATGCCCCGGATTTGCCCACAGATCTGACTCTGCAAGACGTCATGGGCGCCATTGCTGAGATGAAGGCCTCGGTGGGCCAGCGGTTTGACACTTTAGCGCATAAAATCGACGCGGTCCTCGTTGATGTCAACCTGGTAAGAGCTGATCTCTCGAAGACTAACGACGGGGTCGATTCTTTGGCCCACACCGCGTCGGGCCTCACGACTGAGGTGTCGGCCCTTCAAGCGGAGGTACACCGGCTTCGTCAGGCGAGTGCGCTCATGGATCGGCGCCTGGAGGATTCCGAGAGCCAGGCCCGGAGGAATAATATCCGCATCATCGGAGTACCTGAGGGACGGGAGGAGTCGGCGGCGGATCTTTTTGTGGAGGACCTGATCACTACCCATCTCCAGCCTCGGGGACTGAGTAAGTTTTTTGCCGTGGAGAGGGCTCATAGAGTTCCCGGGGGAAGGCCGAAGGTCGGAGCCCCTCCGCGGCCTCTTATTGCCCGTATTTTTAATTTTCGGGACAGGGATGCGATTCTGCAAGCCTCCAGACTGCAAGGGCCGATCAAGCTGGAGAACATGGAGGTGAACTTTTATCCTGACTTCACCCAAGCGGTCCAGAAGCAGAGACTGAGCTTCTTGGGCGTCAAGCGGCGGCTTCGGGACATGAACTTAAAATACGCCATGCTCTTCCCGGCCAGGCTGCGGGTGGAGGTGGATGGTCGCACTCACTTTTTTGACTGTCCTGAAACGGCCGGGGACTGGCTGGACACTTTGTCTGGGGGTCGGGATCGGGATGGCGGGGGAGGGGGGCTGCGGGAGGAGAAGGCCCACTGGACCGGGACTGAGGTGCTGATACTGGGACTCACTCTGGACGAAGATGCTGCCGCTTTCGGCCAAGCTTAGGGTCTTTCGTTTTTTGTACTCGTTCCCCCTCCTTTGTAGGTGGTGCGGGGTCTCGAAGGGGTACTCTTTCCTCCTCTAGGGGGTTTACCTAGTTTCAACTATATAGGGGCGACAGGCACACTGCAAGTTGGGGGGGCTGTTTGGGCTCATGCAGGGGTACAGGGAGGGGGGAGTTTTGTTGGGGCGGTTGGGTTGGGGTGGGGTGTTGTTCATTTGTACCACAAGGCAAAAGTATGGTTGTGTTATTCCCAAAGTGCTCTCGGGGGGACGAGTGATTGCTTTCGTTTATGATGGGGGGGTAGGGGACTGAGTCTTTTGTCCTGGAACGTTAATGGACTGGGGGACAGGATAAAACGAGGTGTGGTCCTGCAGTTCCTGAAACGAATTTCACCTGACATAGTTTTTCTGCAGGAGACGCACCTCATTGGCAACTCCTTTCGTGCTATGAACCGACGGGGCTACCGCCTCCTGGCCCATTCGGGCTTCACGTCTGGTTCAAGGGGTGTGGGCATCATGGTCAAGACCTCGCTCCCGTTGGAAGTTGATGAGGTGCTCCATGATGACAGGGGACGTTACACGGTTCTGGTGGGTAGAATGGAGGGCAGAGTGATTATTTTTGTTTCTGTCTATGTCCCGCCAGGGTTGCAGACGACCACCTTTGCGGATCTGGGGCGCCTCCTCCTTGGCCTTCCGGAGGGGATTCTGGTGGTTGGGGGGGATTTTAACGCTGTGGTTTCCGGAACTGAGGACCGTCACCCCCCTAGGGATCTCCCCCGTGCCCAAGCGTGGTTGTCTGGCCTCTTGGATACCTTGGGGCTGGTGGATTGTTGGCGTTTGAAACATCCAACGCAGAAACAGTACACCTTTCATTCCGGGGCCCATGGCAGTCTCTCAAGGCTAGACTATGTCCTGGTGCCGGCGGCGCATGCGGGGAGGATCGGGGAGGTGCGCCATTTGGCGCGGGGTATTTCAGACCACTCCCCGCTCTTATTGCACTTGGATATTCTCCCGAGGGGAGAGGGTAGGGTGGTCCCGATTAATCCCTGGTACCTGTGTGACCCCCACCATTCGCGCAGAGTTGGTTAAGTCCCTTAAGCGATATTTTGATGATAATGTGGGGTCGGTGTCATCGGCGGTCTCGCTATGGGAGGCATTTAAGACGGTGATTCGAGGGGATGCCCTGTCCCTTATTTCCCATTCCCGGAGGCGCGAGCGGGAGGAGGTGACCCGTGTTGAAACTGAAATAACTGAGTTGGAGGGCGACCTCGAATGTGGGGTGACGGATGACAAATTACATGTTCTCCGACTCAAGCAGGCGGCCTATAAGGCCCTCGTCACGGAGGCGGCCAGGGGCCTCAGTAGAGAGCAACAGGGGAGACTGTATGATGTGGGTGATAAGGCTGGGAAATTGATTGCGTGGCTGGATAAAAAGGAGAGAGCGAGTCGAGTTGTTCCGTCGATTGAGAAACTGGATGGTGTGTGTGTCACTGAACCGGAAGAAATTGTCGATTGCTTTGCAGAATATTTCCGTGGGGTGTATTCCCCGGTGTCCTCCAGCTCGGAAGAGGATTCCCATGCCCTGCTTAGGGATATCGCGCTGCCTTCCCTTTCGGAGGAGGACAGAGTGTTGTTGGACGCCGCCCCAACCTCTGAGGAAATTGCCCTCGCCATACGCTCGGTCGCTTCCGGCAAGGCCATGGGTCCTAATGGTCTTCCCATCGAATTGTACAAGCTGCGCCCGGATACGCTGGCGCCGCATCTCCGTGCGATGTTCCCCGCGGCCCGTTCGGCGGGTTCCCTCCCGCTAGACCAGCGTCTGGCTACTATCGTGGTTATTCACAAGGAGGGGAGGCCGCGGGACCGGGTCACGTCCTACCGGCCTATTTCGCTGCTGAATGCGGAGCCCAAAATTCTCGCCAAAGTATTGGCTAATCGGCTGGTTGGCGTGGTGTGCGATTTGATTCACCAGGATCAGTCCGGCTTTATCCCTCATCGCAACACTGCGCTTAACCTGCGGCGCTTACATGGGGTGCTCGCGCGTGTCCCGTTTATACGGGAACCGGCCATTTTGGCATCCCTGGACGCCTCTATGGCGTTTGACACACTTGAGTGACCATATATTTGGGCGACACTGGCGAAGTTTGGGTTTGGCCCGGGATTCATCGGTTGGGTGAAATTGTTGTACTCTGGACCGCTGGCGCAGGTGGTTGTGAACGGTAGAGTGTCGGCTCCGTTTGAGCTGGGCAGGGGCACGCGTCAGGGCTGCCCATTATCGCCGCTCCTCTTCGCGCTTGCCTTGGAGCCCCTGGCGGAGTGGCTGCGGTGGCATCCTTCTATTCGTGGTCTCCGATGGACCCCCGAGTATGAGGACCGCGTATCTCTTTACGCTGATGATATTCTTCTGTACCTGGCTTCCCCACGTAAATCACCGATAGTACTGGTTGATGTATTGCACTCATTTGGCCTCAACTCCGGCCTGGTCATCAACTGGGCTAAATCGTGTGTGTATGTCCTCTCTGGGGAGGATCCTATCCTTCCGCGGGGTTGTACTATCCAGATCGCCCCGCGGGGATTTAGGTACCTGGGTGTCTTCATTACCCTGGACGCGGAGGCCCGATATAAACAGAACTTGCTTCCCCCACTCCAGCGCCTGAAGGAGGACGTCGCGCGTTGGAGGCGCTTGCCGCTCTCGCCGCTCGGCCGGGCGGCATTGTTTAAGATGATGTCGCTGCCACGTTTCCTGTACGCTTTGCAGAATACAATGGACGTTGTCCCGGCGCGCTACTTTCGCGAGGTGGAGAGTTTGCAGCGCCGACTGTTCTGGGAGGGTAGGCCGCGTATCGCCCTGGCGAAGCTGACGCTCCCGTGGTACGACGGGGGGTTGCCCTCCCAGATATCAAGCGATATTACTGGGCCTCCCAGCTGGCTGCGATCAATCACGGCCTTTACGGGCCCGCCCTAAACCCGGCCTTTGAGATGGATAAAATGTTACTGCCGGGTGGTGACTATAATCGGGCGCTTTATTCTAGCTCGCATGACGCGCGGCTGACGGGCCCCACGAGGGTCATGGTACGGGTGTGGCACACAGCTAACGTGGCGATGGGGTGGAAGGATCGCTTGACCCGGGCGACGCCACTATACGCATCTGAGCGGCTGGGCTCCCTGTGGACCTCGAAGGGCTTTGAGAGGTGGGACATGATAGGCATCAGCAGGGTGGGCGATCTCTGGACGAGGGAGGGATTCAAAACGTTCGATGTGCTGCAGACAGAATTCCAGCTGCAGGACAGGGAGTACTTTCGATATATGCAGATCCGTCATGCGTTGTGCTCCGTATTTCCGGACGTTGCCTCCATCCCGGAGTACTCCCCTCTGGAGGATAGAGTGCTAGATGGGCATGTCCCGGACGGCGCGATTTCATTAATTTACAAAAAGCTCATCAATGACCGTTCGGGACTGCTGACCGGCCTTCGTGAGGCGTGGGGGGCTGATGGATTGGAGCTGGATGACGAGGACTGGGTGTCTGCGGTGGCCTCCCCGAAAGAGGTGGCCATACCGGCCCGCCTTCGCTTCGTCCAGCTCAAGATACTCCATAGGGTCTATGTTACGGGGCCGAGGCTGATGCGTATGGGCTACGCTGTGGACGGGTTGTGTAAGCGTGGGTGTGGTTCTTTGGGGACCTTTCTCCATATTTTGTGGGAATGCCCGGAGGTGGTGCGATTCTGGCGTGGTGTGCATGAGGTTTTGCAGGTAGTTACGCATGTGCCGCTGTTGCCTGAGGCGAGGAGATGTCTTTTGAATGTATGGGAGCCAACCGACTACTCAGTGCCGCAGACGTGGTGGGCGACTCTGGGATATATGGTGGCCAAACGTGACATTGCGCAACTGTGGGGTTCCCAGAGGTCGCCGACTGTCTCGGCGTGGAAGGACAACATGGATTGGTGTATGTTTCGGGAAAAGGTGGTGTATGTTGCGAGAGGTAAGCCTGGGACATGGGTGAAAGTATGGGGCCCCTGGAACGCCTACCGTGGGGGAATCTGTACCCCGCCGCTACTGCCTGATCCGTCACCGGCCCCGTCTCCTTAGCCTGTTTGTCTTCCCGGTTCTGGGCAATGAGTCTACTTAGTCCCCGTCCTGACCTATTCCCCCCCTCGATATTCCTATGGATCGGTGGGGTCCCCCCCCTAGGGGAGCACATGCTGTTGTTTCCGACTGTGGGTTGCCTTGTGGACTTGTTTCTTGTTGTTATTTATATAAAAATGAAACCGTCGTGTGGGGTCCGGATGGTGTGGCTGCCAACGCCTCTTTCAACTCCTGTGAACTCCCTTCTGCCGCAGCGTGCGTTCTACTGTCTGTATTATATGCTCCTTCTGTTTGCTAACGGCCGGCCTGAAGGTTGTAGGCCCATCTTTGTATATTTTTTGGATTCTGTAATAAACGGTTTAAAAAAAAATAAAAAAATAAAAAATAAAAAGATATTGTTGTGATTGCAGGTAAAAAGAAATTGGACACTGTTGAAGAGATTGTTGGTTATCAGTTTGAAAATAGTTCTGGTGTCAACTGCTATGCTAATGTAGTGGTCAATGTTGTTTTTTATCTTGAAGGTTTGCAAGAGCAAATTATGGAGAAACGGCAAAAAAGATTTTGTTCTCTGTTGCATTCTGTTTATGAAAAATTGACAACAGATAGAACTAAAATACAATCTGTTTCAGATGTTCGTAGTCTTTTGGATGTGTGTTCTGGTTCTACGCAATTTACACAAAATATCCAACAAGATGCTCAGGAATTTTTAATGTATATGCTTACCATTTTTGAAAATGAAGGTGTAGACATAGAAAATATTTTTGGCCTTTCTTACAAATGGGAACATCATTGTGAAAATTGCACGTATACATGTAGCACCAATGTAGACACAGAGATTTCTGTATTTAACATTACCAGACTGTAAATCAGTGGCTTTCAATAAATTAGTGAAAGGTGGCCCTCCAAGGAGATCTCCAGGTACTAATGTATCAATACCAAGCAGAATCTCCCAAGGGGGGGGGGGGGGGGGGGAAGGGGGAGTGGATAAAATAAAAAAGAAGACAAAGAGACTGCCTGCGGTTATCTGCTTCCAGCCTTCTGTTTCTTCACCTTATTATGTTACTATCTCGGCCGTTGATGCAGGATAACCTTAGACCTTGCTTCTCTATGTGTCTTCGTGTCTTTCTGCTATTGTTAGATAGAAGTTCTTCATGCAAGAAAAAGCGGGCTATGTTCTATTTTTGATCTCCTTCCATCTCTGTTGTTTCCTCAGGTAACCCAATACGGCGAGAGGAATGAGTTTGGTAAGTATGAGACTCCCATTAGGTCTTTTCTTTTGAATATTTGTAGTTGTATATTCATATATTATTTTAGTACTTAGCTCTGGTTAGTCTCTCTTCTATAGGCTTCTTGTTGTTTACGTTGCACTGTCGAGGAACTCGAACACTGCCTCATAAATTACTGCATTTGTTTCTGTTGAGCTGTGTAGATACAGAAACCTTGCATGTGTTCCGCCACCTCAGACACTTTTCTCTTGGTTAAGTAGCGTCTTCCCTCTATTGCGCAGGACACTGGAACTAGCGTTCTCCTCAGCAGTGGCGTGCGCATGGGTTCAGAAGAAAGGCACTGGGACGAAATGGAAATGACTGCACTGAACTCGAAGTTTGGAATTGTCCATAATAACTTGAAGAACTCTCAAACGAAGCCCGACGGACTCAGCGTTTGACCTGACTAACTAACTAATTTTCACGAGAAACTTGGTATGCGTGCACTTCCGTTAAGAACTCAGGTGAAGTGCATCAACGTTCTATTGCGAGCGCCCCAAGTAGAAATCAGCATGCAGAGAAAGACTAGACTAACTGCACTCTTCGAGCATTGTCGGCCATCTTGGAGTTGTTCAATCTCCAAGCTTCCTTCCAGGTAATAACCTTTACCTTCGGTATGCGTGGTATTGCCTGTTGTTGGTATGTTGAACAGACAGAGAAGTATTGATCCTTAAAAGTCCTGACAGGCCTCAAGGAAAGGTATATTTTTGAATTATGGACTTTTTGGTGGTCATTTATTCGGTGATTATTTTAATGTGGCAACATTTACAGTCTTTATAAGTTAAAGTTATAAAATTTTGTAATCTTTAAGCATTTCATATATGTATGATTTGTATTTTCTGGTATTTTACTGAGAATAGTATGTTGTTTTTTTTAAAAAAAATCTTTCGGATTGTTTTTTTTTTGGCCGCTGTTAAGTGATGAGTACCATTGAAATCACTATTTCGAGTGAAATTCAATATATTCTGAGAACAGCAAAAAAATTACTTGTGGAAATTATGTTGTGTTGTAAAAAATGTATTATATGTTATAATTTTCATTTTATTATGTTTCACAGATCCAAATTTTAAAATGAGCAATTTAAGAATTTATATTTTAATGAAAAATAGGCAAGAATGAATATTTTTTTTTATTCCTATTACTGTGAAGGTAAGTTTAACGAAGTCTCAATATGCAGAATGAAGAGGCCTGCAAGAATCTACAAAGTTGAAACATGTTTCTTAAAACACTTAGTTTATGTAGTTTTGAAATCTGACCATAATCAGATATCAAGTGACCTGCAAAAAAAGAGATTTGAGGGGTTCATAATATTTTATCTTTTTAGCTGTTGAAGGACCGCAATCATTTCAATCATTCTTCTTTGAACATCTTTGCAGTCAAAATTCTGTGCTTACCTTCGATCATTCGCAAGGAAATTTAAAAACGAAAATGTCACTGTTTGTAACATGGTTATTGTGTAAGATACTCTTTCATATTTTCAAAGAGAGGAAAAGGCACTCTGCACTTTTTATACTCCATGAAAATATAACCTCATCATGCAGACCACTTTCGGTTGAAAGGGTGTTCTATAAGTGTTGTTGTGCATGATTGCACTTAATACTCATAGAACAAGACACATGTCTAGATTTATTAGAAATTGTAAATCTCGATGTGTGTGATTGGTGCACCATTCTACAATTGGTGTAGGAAAGCACAACAAAGAGTTGTTTTAATTTCTCCACGTTTTTATATCTTCAATGCATGCTGAAATGTTCAGCATACATTGAAGGAGAAAAATGCATTTTCTCATTGTTTTTGTACAGGAAGGTGTGTCTTCCTGTAGAAAAACAAACAGCACATGACACAGATATCCTTGCACTATTGTGCAAGGGTGCCTGTGTCAACACATGGCTGCAGTTTAAGCAGCCGTGCAGAGAGAAGCATAGATTTGCAACATATTTATGTACATATGTTGCATCCCTGTGCTTCGGAAGTACTACAGCACACTACAATTAAAGAGGTTACTGTGTGATGCTGCAGCACTTCCTTATAGTTCTGCACTTATACATTCACCATACGCTACTAATGCATTCATTCAGTCAATTACGTACTACACATACATTCATCTAAACTTTCACACACTAACAAAGAAATGTAGCTTTTTTTAAAACCAGGAAAGTTAGTTCTTACAAGAACTTTTTTTTTTCTTATTTTATGTTTTTTTGGGGGGGTATCTGAACAATTTTGTGTTTTTTTGGTTTTTCTGAAAGAAAAGAAAAAAACAGGAAAAACCAAACAATGAACTTCAGGGCACAGAAAAAAAAAAATAGCAAATATGACTTTCCTGCCGGCGGCAGATGAGGTCGATTGACTGCTCGCCATAGCACAAAGTCATATTGCACTTAGTGCAGAGCACTTTTAAAAATTGAAATTGAGGACGGATGTCCAAGGTTTGGTCTGAGGGATGCACTCTTGACGTGCTCGGCTGCGATGAGGTGGATGGCGCAGGAGTGTCTCTCATCCGTCGGCACTCTTCACGTGCAAGATTGTTTGGATGAAGGCTCCTCATGTGCTTCATCATACTTGCCGTGCCGCAAGAGTATTTCTTGGTAGGATCCCCTCTCGATAAGACTCTTTTCCAAATCTTACATGTGACCAAGGTGGCATTAGTCTTATTCTGCCCTTCGGGAAAAGTAAAAAATTTCCACACCACTGAAGCAAAACGTTTTTTCTGTCGTTCCTCCGGCAAAAATTCATCCTCAGAGGTTTGTGGTGATGCAGGTGATGCCTGCTGCCCCGAAGCCATTTTTGGTTGCAAAAAGTTAGAACTAAGTGTATACTTAGTCTAAAAAAATCTTCTCTCCAAAGAGATGGTTCTCCAAAGAAGCTCAAAGAAGAATGATTGAAATGGGTGGGGTCTTTCAATAGTTAGAAGAGGAAGTGTAATGAACCAATCAAATCTCTTTTTTTGCAGGTCACATGGGATCCGCGCACCGTGCGCTTACGCAGCACGCACCCAGCGCGCATCGGCGAAATTGAATTAAAAATATAGGATTAGATGTCAAAATATATTAGTTTTAAGACTAGTTTAGAGTTTGACTTCAATTAATATTCACATGTAATACATAAATATGTTTTTTTAAATGTTAAATACTACGCGGGATCCGCGGACCTACCGCGTCACGGACGCATATGACGCATCGCAGAAGCGCGTAGACGTCTCGTTACATACATCGAACGTAACGCGTATATGCTGGGAGTCGCGTACCAGTCGCATAGCGATCGCGCACTAAACACGTACCCAACGCATACAATGCGCGGATGCTATCGCGTACGGATCGTGAACGGTGCGCAGATCCAAAAACATTGAAAAAAATATATATCTAAAATAAAGTTTTGCACTTACAGTTAAAAAAAATATTTTGAAAAATATAAAAAAATATGTTTAAAAAACATTAGGTTCAAATAATTTTTTTTAATTTTTAAAAGAATTAATTGAAGAAATATGTTTAAAAATGGTGATAAAAAAGTATTTTAAAAAAAATAATTAATGAAATTGACACACTGAATTTGAAAAATATAGAAATCCAATCAAAATCATTAAACATGATATCTTTAGAGATGAGTTATAGATCGGAATTAAGCATTTAAAAACCCTTAGAAATTCACTGAAAAAACCATAGGTTTCAGGGGTGTTATAGTTAGCTGGACATTTCCCTCGTACAAAACCCTAGAAATTCCCCTGTTATAGTTAGTTCAGCTAACTATAACTCGCGCCCCCGCAATGCACTGCTGATGACGTCACATATTACACCACTCATGACATGGTCAGTGACATCACTGATGACATCTCAAATGACATCACTGATGACGTCATCTATGTGATAAATTAGTACACCTTCTCACACCCTAATATAACTTTTGATACACCAACTCAAAATTTCAGACGGCCATTTTGAAGGGAAATGTCCAACTAACTATAACGCCCCTGAAACCTATGGTTTTATCAGTGAATTTCTAAGGTTTTTTAAATGCCAATTCCTAACTATAACATGCATGAAACCTATGTTTTTTTCAGTGAATATATATATATATATATATATATATATATATATATATATAATCTACTGGCGGCCGCCAGTAGATAGTTAGGATCGTGTTTCCATAGGAAATCCGCAACATTCTATTTGGAATAACTTTGGCGCCGATTGACGAATCCTCGCGAAATTTTCAAAATAGGTGGGGCGCTCCGCTCCTTCCTTGAAAGTCTCGGGGGGATTCGTCAAGCGGGGGCTGAGAAAAAGGGGGGGTCCCAAAACGCGTTTTCCCCATGCATTTTTCCATAGGACCTTTAGTCCAAGCTACAGCCTGAACGGCTGAACAGAATTACTTGAAATTTGGCAGAGAGGTAGTCCTCAGGTCAGGGATGTGCCTTTTGCAGGTCTGGTGTAAATCTGTTCAGTATTTCCTGAGAAAATAGCATTTAAAAGCATATATATATATCTATAAGCGGCACCGTGCGCGTACGGTAAAACTTACCATACGCGCACGCTGCCGTGCGCGAGCGCGATTCGGATTGGTTGTTAGATCTTAGTAAACATTCGAATCGGTCGAAACCAGGAAGGGTCGGCCGCCATTTTGTCTCTCGCAGTCTGAGGGGGTGAAAAACAAAGGTGGAGAACGTGAAAAGGGGGCAGGGTGGACAGTTCCTGACCCGCTAGCCTTAGTCAGAGGGTCCCAGAAGGACCCCCAAGGGCCAAAATTTCCTATCATTTTTTTGCGAAAAATCGCGTAGTATGCGTAGCGTGCGCGTACGGTGGAAACGGAAAAATTCCGCGAACTGCGTAACGTGAGTGCGCGGTGCGCTTTGCGCACCGTGCGCGTACGGTACGCGCACGGTAAAAAACATAAAAAAAAAAAAATAAATACATAAGTTAGCATTTAAAAAACCATACAAATTCACTGAAAAAACCATAGGTTTCACACACGTTATAGTTAGGAATTAGCATTTAAAAAACCTTGCAAATTCACTTAAAAAACCATAGGTTTCACACATGTTATAGTTAGCTGGACATTTCACTCGTGAAAAACCATTGAAATTCCCCCGTTATAGTTAGTGCAGGCAACTATAACTCACGCGACCGCAATCCTCTGCTGATGACGTCAGATATTACATCACTGATGACATATGTGTCTTTCTGAAAAAAAAATATTTGTAATATATATATAGCTAAAAATTAATGGAAGAAGACATGGGTAAATAAGTGTCTAAATACAGTGATGTAATATCTGACGTCATCAGCAGAGGATTGCGGTCGCATGAGTTATAGTTGCCTGCACTAACTATAACGGGGGGATTTCAATGGTTTTTCATGAGTGAAATGTCCAGCTAACTATAACATGTGTGAAACCTATGGTTTTTTAAGTGAATTTGCAAGGTTTTTTAAATGCTAATTCCCAAAAATAACGTGTGTGAAACCTATGGTTATGCATGCATATGAATTTATACACACACCTATATAGACACTCACACACTACCAATCATCCATAGAGGTACTCTCACACCCAGTCATTCATACAAATAATCACACTGCCATTTACTCACCTATGCAGTTATACACACTCAAGTTCCCTTGCTCACAAAAATAGTATCACATATTTATGCTCTATTAGAATCATTGACAAAAGCACACACTCATCCATACAGTCACTGTCACAATCACACATTCTCACATCTAGCCACTTATATACTCTTACACACATATATACTGCCTTTCACATATGTAGTTAGTCACAAATGTACCACTGAGATATACATTCAATCCCCAACACACCCATACATACACTCGCTCAACCATACAGTCCATCACAGATGCACTCTTAAAAACATGCACCCATAGAATCACCCACTCACACATCTATGCACAGAGTCACACACAGCCTACCCACACTAACACTCAGGCACCCATACAGATACTCAGACAACCAATCGATAACCCATATATACACTCATATAGCTATTCACAAAACCATGCAACCACTTATACACCAATAGACAGAAACATACAGACATTCACACAGTTTATTTACTTAACAAAAAGATCCATCTCTTAAGGGGAGAAAAGAAGGAAATTCAAACCTGGGTTATATGGGTGTAAATGTCCCACAATGGTTGGACATACACAAAGGTGTTTAAATACCCCTCACACACCAAGAATGACCAGTGGTTTCATGCTTCATCATAGGGGTCTTCCCGCCCCGCTGCGGGACGGGGCGTGCTACGACCTACGAATACGTGGGAGCACTGATAATAAAGTGCTATGTGTAGTGCAGTGGGAGGGTCTGGGATAGGTGTGAATGTGAGTTAAAAAGGACCTGGCCCCTAGGACAAAAGAACTTTAATAAGTCGGAGGGGGCTGGTACTAGTAAAAGGGTGGTGTGGAGACTTCCTACTCAATGTGTGGTGTTCTCCTAGTATGTTGTCGACATGTTTCGATGCTAGGCATCTTCTTCAGGACAGGGTTAAGATCCCTCCTATGTGCGCATATTGGTACTTATGATAAGTTTATCAATATAAGAGAAAACATGCGTGAGTATACAGTACCTAATGGTATTCGTATTTAATTCTGTAAGAAAAATAATAAAGCAAATTACTCGTTCAGATTCCCAGGAATTGTGAACATCGTACCTGCAAACAAAAGAAGTGTGCCACGAAGGTGACAAAAAACGTGATAGTTTTAGCCATAACTCTAAATGGTTGCAGAAGAAGGTGCAGTGACCTGTAAGAAAAGTAGAGACAAACATGACACTACAAACAAAAAACAGAAAACACACACTCTAAAAATAATGGACGTTACTCTTATTCGGATATGGAACCAATGGTATATTGAAAACATACTTAAGTGTATGTGAGGTATTGCCTCATGGACCTTAGGGTTGATGGAAAAAACAATAAGGAGCCTCAATGCTGAAAAAGATAATAAAAAGGAGAGATGCCTGTTATCTACTGATTACTCCTAGAGAAACGCCGTTATCGGTGTCCTCCAGCGGCTAAGCCGTACTCACGTATCCTTTAGCAGCCAATCGCTACATGTGCATCCATCCCGATGTCCGGTCGTACTGTGGGGGAATCCCTACTGTGCCCAGTTTAAATACAGCCAGCTTTCACCAATTTGCGGGGAAACTAGTTGCACCTGGTGAGTTTCAGAAGACTTCCGGTTCAAAGGGTGCCGGTAGACTAGACCGGATCGAGTAAAAGATCTCTGTCAACCGGAAGTGAGGACCCAATACGGGTATTTGAAGTGGTATGATCACATGCGCCCACTGGTGAATGTAAAAAACAAATAATAAATCAAAAAATGAGGATAGAGGTCTCCCAAGTGTATCGCCTCAAAGCCTGTTTGACGGAACAAAGAGGTACGGGCTGGACTTAGTGAGAGCGAGAAGCGTCTCTCATATGTCGAGCGGTGTGATAACTGAATTGGCTCTCGTATGTCGAGAGGTAGCTGAATTACAACGGGGAGAGAAAGAAAAAGGGCCAATGCTGAGAGGAGGTGGGACTGATCCGAGGGAGGGGGTCAACGGGTGTCAAAATTTAGAGGATTGACACATGGTTAGTAATCCATCCGAGCCCTTCGTGTCATTTAACAAAGACAGAAGAAGTTCTTCTGACGGCAGAAAGGATGCTTGGGTGGTTTGTTGTGAATACAAGTACAAGCATCCAAATAGTGCCAGGAAAGGAGTATCATAATTGATCTCGTTGGTCATAACTGACAATGAAAGGGGTGAGGCAGGTCACTATGACAGCTGTGACCATGGTATGTCATCGTTCAGACCAAACACGTGAGTGCCCAGACGGAACACCCAACGTTGTTCTTTCTCGAAGAGTCCATGCTCATTCTGTAGTTGCTCTATGACCGTCCATCTGAGATCGTCAACCCCATGATTCTCAGTCAGGAAATGCGTCGCCATCTTGGTCGTGCTTTTTTTGCATCGAATGTTACTCTTATGTTCGCCCATTCGCACCTTTACTGGTCTGGTGGTCATACCCACATATTCCATTTTACAGGGGCAAGTAATAAGATACACAACGTTTTTGCTGTTGCAATTGGTGAATTTTCTCTGTTCCCAGACTGTGCCGTTGGCAAAAGTGATGCTGGTACTCTTCTTAGTGAGTGTGCAAGTGCTGCACATCCCGCAAGGATGGTGCCCTTTGACAGGTGGTTGAATACCTCTTACGATCTGTTGGGCAGGTGGTTTTCGTGGTCTGGTGTGGACCAAAATGTCCTTTAAATTTCTACCCCTTTTGTGAGAGAACATGGGTTTCGGTAGATTGAGGCCTCCACAATTTAGAATTTTCCAATTCTTATTTATGATCTTGGAAACCTGGTTTGAATGTGTATTATAGGTTGTGACACAGATAGGCCTGGTTTCCTCTTCCTGTGGTGGTCGATTTTCTAAAAGAGAATCCCTATTGTTGTTCCTTGCTCTCTTGAAACCCTTTTTGACAACTGCCTCTGGGTAGTGTCGATCTAATAATTTCTTCTGCAGGTCTTTTGCCTGGGCCTTGAAGTCTGTCAATTCTGAGCAGTTCCTACGTAGACGTAGGAACTGGCCATAGGGGAGATTATCACGAAGGTGTCTGGGATGGAAACTATCGTATAGCAACAGGCAGTTCTTGGCCGTTGGTTTAAAGTGTGTGCTGGATTTCAATCTGCCTTCATCTGCATAGATGTTAAGGTCTAGGAAAACTAGGTTGCTGTTGGATGATGTATGCGTGAACTTTAGAAAGGTATTTTGTTCATTCAACCAATTCATGAAGGTGACTACTGAATCAGAGTCTCCTTTCCAAATCACTAGCACGTCATCAATATAACGTTTCCACAAGATGATGTTCTGTTGAAACGGGTTGTGAGGGTTCAGTATCTTTTGGGACTCCAGATGGTGGACATATAATCCCGCTAAGCTCGGCGCAAAGGTACTACCCATGCTGGTACCGTGTTTCTGGAGGTAGTGCACATCATGGTACAGAAAATAATTCTTCTTGAGGGCCAGGGTAATACATTCCATCACTAGGTTGCGAGGGGTATGATAGTTCCAAGGGGTGGAAAAAAGAACCTCCTCAATGATATCCAAGGTGTCGTTGTGCGGTAGACTAGTATATAGGCTTTCCACATCCAATCCTATTAATAGGTGTTGGGTAGGATCAAAAACCAGATTTTCGGGGGGAGGAGCCAAGATGGCGACCGGAGCAGTCGCTTGAGCGCCCGGCTCCGTCGGCCCTTGGCCTCGGACTATCATCCTGATTCCTATCCTTGCCGATTTTCGAGGTGCAACGCGTGCGACGACGCGCTGACTGCGCCGCCGCTTTCCCGAAGTCTTAGCCCGCCCGGATGCCGGAGTTTTTGGTGCCTTTGTTCCCCGCCCTGGACCCTTGCTCTACTGTGGCCTCGGCCGACCCCCTGGAATCGTTGCAGTCACCGGACCCGCTGGTGCAAATCTGAGCCCGAGGTCCCGATCCCGCCTCACGCCACGCACGGTCGCCAGAAGAGCCGGGAGAGAGACGCCCGGACACCTCCTGTACCCTGCATCTGATGGGCTGGAGCCAGAGGGTAAGCCCCGGTGTGGCGGGTCTCCTACCCCGCTCTGTGGACCACGCTGTAGAAGGCTGCAGACCCCCTTCTTCTATGGTCTAGTCGGCTGCAAAGAGAGCCTGAGGGAGGGGAAGAGACTGCTGGCTTTCACCTGTTGCGGCGCAGACCTGTTGGGAATTGCCTCCTTGTCACGATCCCCCCCCTGGCCACGGTACCGTTCAACGGTAAAACATGGCGCTGATTGCCTGCTCGCTGCGGGGGGGTGATGCTCCGGTCTCGCCCGCTGCCCGCTTCGCCCTCCCTCTACCAGACTCCAGCTCCCCAGTGCCGTCCCGGATTGCTGCCGTTGGGGGGACGCAGCTTCCGCTGACATACGGCTCCGTTCTGGCTGCCCTGCGGGACTTTCGTCTGCAATTGTGTGTCGGCTTGCAAACGCTGAGTGAGCGGTTCGACTCTACACTGTCTGCTGCGGGCCGTGAGCGCCCCGTTTGTGATCAACAAGACGTGAGTCTGCCAGTGCTGTGGTCCTCCTGCGGGGAAGCAACGACTGGGTATAACGGTGCTACACTGGTGTCTGCATTTGGCTTTCCCGGCGCTCAGGATCAATCGCTCTCCTGCTCAATGGCAGATACTTTGTTTCCCCGGTCATTGCCGCCTGCTTTGTTGTTGCCTGCCTCACCGTGCCCGCAGGAGTTTCCAGCTGAACTACACCTGGCGACCTCGAGGAACTGTTCACGGTGGCCTACGACTCCTTTTATGTGGAACTCATGTACTTTACAAGCCAGGTCTGGATTTTATATGGTGTGCAAGGGGACCTCAATAGATGATCGGCGGCCATTTTGTGACTCTACTTCTCCATCTTCTCCCAAGTGGCCATATTGTCTTTGTCTGTTCGGGATGCGGGGCATTCACGAGGGGGCGGGTCTAATCGTACGCCCGCGATCGGGCCAGGGCTAGATTACTTTCTATCATCATGGCTTCACGGCCGGGCTGGACTGGGACTGGAATTGTCTACTTATGTTGTGCGCACTCGTCGCGATCTGTCTGCCTTCATTTCCGTGGTGTTACATGCTATCTTCCCACGACCGCCTTTGGGTGTAGTGGGGTTTCAGTGTGTGGAGGCTTGGTTGGCCGGTGGTGTCGGGCGCTCCTGAGGATACGTGGGCTCCTCCCCGCCTCCTTTCTTCTTTCTTCTCTTAGTTTCTTTACTCTATTCCTACTTTCTCTCTCGTCTATATTTCGGGTTCATTGGGCGACAGGCACTATGCTGGGGGGGGGGTAGGCCATAGCCTCCGCATTGGTGTAGGGTGGGGGGGTAATTTACTGTTTCTTTTTTAGTTCTATGGGCCTCTTTCTTTCATGTCTCTGCGCTATACTTGTTTCGATTCGGGGTCCGGGTGTGGGGTGGATTGAGTGGGGGCGGCTTTTAGGGGGTGCGTATTTACTACTGTGATGATCCTGTTATCTAATTGCATCGCCTTACTGTATGAGATTTTCTATGGCTGTTTTAATGATGCTGCTGCTCTCCAGTGTATGAAGCCGACTTGCGGACTCGAATCTCCTTGTTTCTATCCTTTACTGACTTTTTTCCCGAAAAATTTTTTTTTTGAAAACCTTAAAATTAACCTTCACTTCTCCTTCCCCCGGTGTCAAGGCTCCCTCCAGTGTATGAATCCTGAATCGTTGCTAATCTTGACCTTGACGCACAGGGGATGTATTGTTTGTCTCTGTGCTCAACCGTATTGTGGCCGGCCTGATGGTTGTAGGCCCGTATTTGTTCTTTTACTATGCACAAATAAAGGTTTTTAAAAAAAAAAAAAAAAAAAAAAAAAAAACCAGATTTTCAAGAAGTTGTAATACTGCTTTTGTATCTTTTAGATAGGTATCCGTACCTTGGACTAGTGGTCGAAGAAATGCATCCGCAAATTTTCGCAAAGGCTCTAATATTGAGCCAATCCCAGATACAATGGGGCGTCCAGGGGGATGTTCCAGGTTTTTGTGGATTTTTGGGATTGTATAGAAGTAGGGAGTTCTAGGTGCCTTCTGTACTAGGAAGTCCGCCTCCTTTCGAGTGATCCAATCATGTGCAGTGGCCTCTTCCACCATCCCCATTATGTGAACCCGAATGCTCTCTGTAGGGTCATCATTGAGGACCTCATAGTTCCTCTGGTCACTCAATAGTCTCTTACACTCATTGTCATAGTCAGTAGTTGTTTGTATAACCGTTGCTCCGCCTTTGTCGGCCGGCTTAATGGTGATGTTAGTGTTGCTGGCTAGTTGTTGTAGTGCTTCCTTTTCTGCTCTAGTCACATTCTGGAATGCCTTGTGATCCTTCTGGAGTACATTGTTAATATCCTCCATTACTGCTTTCTCGAAAGTTAATAGTTCGATGGGTAGAGTGGAGTCCGCCGGGGTAAATGTGGATTTGGGTCTTAATCCCGTGTCAGATACCTGGGTGGGGACTGTAATTTGGTCAGAGAAAAAGACTTTGAGTTTGAGTTTACGCATGAACTCCTTTATTTCCAAACAAAGTTTGAATTTATCAACTTTGTTGGTGGGGACAAACCCCAATCCTTTCTCCAAAGCTGTCATTTGTTGATGAGTTAGGGAAATAGTTGAAAGGTTGACCACTAGTTGTCCTTGCGGCTGGTCGATGGCTGGTTCGATGCTGCTGTCATACTCCGTGTTGATACCCTCGTTGGGTCCTCTTGGTCGCTGCTCCAATGGACCTGGTTGCCTCTCCGGTTTTTTCCTCTTTGTGGTCCTGGACGCATCCCTAAAAAAGGAGGTGGACCATAATAGTTGTAGTCTTGTGGAGAGGGATTCCAATGTTGGAAAGGTACTCCCATAGGTGGAGGTCCAAAGGGATATTGGGCATATAGTGGTGGGCCCTGATAGCCACCCCAACCTCTGCCTCTTGGTCTGTAAGGTCTCTGTTGATAGCCTCTTCCTCTCTGACTTCTTGGACCACTGTTTTTACTGGAATAGGAATCGTTGGACGCCGTGTCGGAGAGATCACTGTCCGTGTCCTGGTCGCTGCCTGTTTTGCGTTGTATGTAATCATCCCTGATGTATGGGTATACGCGTTCATGGCTGAAGGCTGCAGTGTCTTTCTTCAGCTTTTTATACTTGCTCTGTTTCAATGAGATTTCATACTCACTCATTTCTTGGTTTAGTTCCTCAAGTCGTTTTTTTAAGACAGAGGTTGATTGATAGCTCTTCAGTTGCACCTCTATCTTCTGTATATCAATCTTCAATTCCTGAGTGAGGCGCGTGGCTGTCTTGATAATCAGGACTAACCAGTCCCTTGTGCAGTGCCATGATATAAGGGACCAATCTTTTTTAAAGGTTTTGTCGTGCTGGAAGATAAATGGTTCATTCCGAACTATCAATCCTCTAGGCGCTGTATTGGCCCTGAGGTATTCCGTCATCAGCAGACCGTATAACGCTGTCTTGATCTGTGTTCTCCGTAGGTTTACCAATTCATCCCAATCGGAACTATTAAGTCCGGGGTCTGTATTGCTCAAGCCCTCGAAAGGGTTGAGGGCTGCCAGGATCCTGTCGACCTCCTCATCATCAAATGTAAGGCCCGCAGACTCAGCCATTGTTGTGAATTGCTGGGGTTGTGAGTGTAGAGAGTGTGTGTTTTGCAATGTAATCTGTATGAGAGCGATTGCTAGAACAAAAATTTTTAATTAAAGAAAGCACACTGGCTTTTTTATCCCACAAGGGGCAGGAAAACTCCCACAGCTGTACGCTGTCGAAATAGCTACTAGTAACAAGATTGGGGAGTGTAGAGGGATGGCCCTTCATGGGCTTCAGCGATGGATGCGTCCTCCACTTCAAATTATTTACTTAACAAAAAGATCCATCTCTTAAGGGGAGAAAAGAAGGAAATTCAAACCTGGGTTATATGGGTGTAAATGTCCCACAATGGTTGGACATACACAAAGGTGTTTAAATACCCCTCACACACCAAGAATGACCAGTGGTGTCATGCTTCATCATAGGGGTCACAGTTTAGTCACTAGTCTGCAGTAAGATACATTTAATGACTCACTTATAGAGTCAGTTACACACCAAAGAAAATCATACATTTACACACTTGTACACCCACTCATTCTTCAACAGGCCTTTCCCTATATATATTAATCATATTAAAATTGTTCAGAAACACATACTCAATGGATGATGACATCAGTGATGTCATCAGTGATGTCATTTGAGATGTCATCAGTGATGTCATGAGTGATGTCACTGACCATGTCATGAGTGATGTAATATGTGACGTCATCAGCAGTGGATTGCGGGTGCGCGAGTTATGGTTAGCTGAACTAACTATAACGGGGGAATTTCAATGGTTTTTTACGAGAGAAATGTCCAGCTAACTATAACGTGTGTGAAACCTATGGTTTTTTCAGTGAATATATATATACACACACACACACACAACCACACACACACACACACACACACACACACACACACACACACACACACACACACACACACACACACACACACACAACCACACACACACATTTTGTTTTCCAATGTGCTTTGCGCTTGGGAGGTCACTCGACAGCACCTAGTGACATTCAGCTCCCCCTTATGCCTCGCATTGAATCATTCTTGCCGACACGTATACATATACACACACACACAGACATATATATATGTATTTGCACATTCACTGAAGAAAGAAACAAAGGTTAAAGTGACTCAGGTTTTAACTAACATTTTTACCTAACAATTTAAACTAAAAGAAATCCTCACACAAGTTCTAGTTAGCTCAATGAGTAATAACCGGTGAATTTCAGTGGTGTTTAGTTTACAATATTACGAATTAACTGACATTTTCACCCAACTTTAATGTCACTGTAACTTTTGTCTTTTTCAGTGCATTTCTAGGGTTTCTTTAACGTGAAGTAAGCTCTTTTTGCCATACTCAACCCACAGCAGGTGGCCAAAGCCTTAGGTGGTGCATGGCGTGAAGTTTCATATTGGTTTTGAAACTCATTTTCACAGCGCTTTTGGATCACAGCGACCACCTTATTTAAAAACATTGGGCCCAAGAGGGGACATCACAAGAACTAGGGTTATCAGCGTATCCCTACCCTGCCTCCTTATATCCTTTTTTTATAAAGATTTTCAGGGCAGAGGAGCAAGTCCATGAGTCCTGTAATGTCATTTGCAACATTTCTTTTCATCTTGTGGCCAGCCAATCACAGTGCTCTCTCTGGAAAAAAAAACCCTCAGCCAAATCAGAAAGCTGGGGGTTGGTTTTAATGTTTTCATTTTAGCCCAACGGTCCAGATAGTTATACAATTTGAACCTTAATTTCTCAAAAACTACTGAACAGATTTAAACCAGATCACGAAAAGCACACTTTGTGTGTGAAGATCTAGCTTTTTCCAAATTTGGTTTGATTCTATTCAGCCTTTTTGTACGTAGTGCTGTCAAACTCCCCATTGAAAATTGCATGGGGACATTGCATTTTGGGACCTCCCTTTTTACTGCTGCCTTTTGAAGGATCACCCCTGAACTTTCCAGGAGGGAGCGGGGGCGGATAAACTCTTTGTTTTGACCGTTTGAAGATTTGTTTAACAGAGCAAAACAAAAAAAATGTATTTCTTATGATAACTAGGTCCCAACTAGACCCACACAGTATGTATACATTTACACAAATATATGTATGTGGCATGTCATTGTTGATTGTGGGGAGGCACTATAACTCACAAGAGGCAAAGTCTTGAGTGAGTCACGATGCCCCTATTTTTGAATGCATACTTGTTTTAATATTGTGATTAGGTGAGTTTCCCTGTATAAAATAACTGCTACATGTATTGTGAGGCAATATGTTTTTCATATTAATGTTGCTGTACTGCGGTAATAAACTTAAATGTGACCTTTGAACTTTAGTAATGCGCATATACATGTTTTTAGTACAGGTGCTTTAACTATCCGACTTTTGCCCCATATTTATCTTCACTGTCTTGGAGCATATATTTATGGTTCAGCTGCTCTTTCTAGTAAAAAGGCATTTTTTTGATGTTCTTATAACTTTTGACCCCATGAACGGAACTGTACCAAATTTGGCAATCACTTGATGTACTCAGCCAAGCACTGGCATGCTCATTTTGTGCAAGGAAAAAAGAAAAAAGTAAGAGCAGAAATGGGAGATGAAAGAAAAAAAAAGAAAGGGAGGAGAGACAAGAAAGGGGAGAAAGAAGAAAGGGAGAAAAAGGAGAAAGAAGGTGAAATAAAGAACATGAAACAAAGAATAAGGTGAAAGAGAAAAGAAAGAAAGAATTAGACAGATGAAAAGAAGACAGAACAAGTAAGTCCAGTTGCTTAAGTTCCACTTTAATTCAAAGGAATGAAAGGTTAGCTTGAGGGGAGTACAGGGCCAAACCAATAAGAAAGAACTAGGCGAGGAAAAAATACAGGTTTGGCAAATACAACACATCTCCTACCCAAAGGTGATGAACAAAAACAATTATATGAACAGTAAAAAATGTACAGAAAGACTAATATACTAGACAGATGCGAGTCAATGGACAATAATACAGAACACAGTAGACATGGTAAAAAATGGGAAACCATAATAATTGATATGGATGTTACTTGAAAGATCAAAACATAACAATCTCTGTGCCAGGGAGTCTTCCGGACTTTGCTACGCCTGGAATCACCCCTATACTTAGGGACCATATCCCCTTTACAATTCCTCTCACAAATGTTACCATCCACCAACTTTGCAGAATTGTCAAGAACAATTCTGAACATGCTCCAGGATTGTCCGTTGTCTAATACCACAACATTCCTCAGTACTCTGCGAATTGTTCTGGGAGTTGAAAAGTAAGAAACACCAGAACACTTGACTTTTACTTCATCTCCAACTTTCCACATTACATGTGGCCTTTTCACCTTGTCAATGTAAGTGCACACATACTTTTTTTGATGAGCACAGATTTTTTCCATGATCTCCACCCTATCAATTTCCACCAGGCTGTTGCCCACTAGCCATTGTGGACTGAGTTTAGTACCGGGATTCCTACCTCTTAAAGACAGAAATGGTGAAATACCTGTGACAGAATGAGGAGTAACATGGTAAGTCCAAAACATTTCTTCAAGAGCTCTCTTCAGATTAGAACCTCTACTACCATTAAGTTGAAGACACTCTTATTAAACGGTGTACTCGTTCAACCATACCATTCAGCCTTGGGCAATAGAGTGCAGTTTGTAAATCATCCACAGAGAAACTAAAAACTTATCTGTGTGGAAGTGAATTGTACTCCGTTGTCTGTTACTGAGGTTTACGGTATGCCCACCTTCAAAAGTTCTCCTTATAAAAATGATATCACTGTACAAGTATTTATATTCTCTACACCCTTAAATTCCACCCACTTAGAATGGTAATCAACCATAGTTAATATAAATCTCCCACACCGTGCCTTTGTAATTTAGCAGACCAAAGTTGTCCAAAGCCACTTTATTCCAAGAGACAGGAGGTACTTCAACTGCAGCAATGACGTTTTTTACTACCCATTTGCTTTTGTCACTACAAGCACAACTTCTACATTCTCTTATGCTTTTCTCTATCAAGCTATCCATACCAGGCCACCAATAGTGAAGTCTTACCTTATTTTTGTTAAACTACAACCTATAGGTCCTTCATGTGCTAATGCTATGAGTTTCTCCCATAGACCTTCCGGAGGAACTAACTTAAAACCTCTGTATAAGTTAACATCCTTTATGAACAGCTCGTTTCTAACCTCCGAGAAACGTTCCTGAACCCACAAATTTCGCCCTAATTTTTTGTTAACCATCTAAAACACTCTTCTTAATGCCATTGATCACACTGTCTTTTTTATGTTTTCATTCCACTCCACTTTTCTAACTCCATCAGTAACAACAGCAACTATAATTTCATCAACCTTGAAATCTTCTTACTCATCATTGGGTAAAGGAACCCTTGATAAAACAATCTGCAATTAAATTCTCTTTGCCAGGAATGTACACCATTCTGAAATGAAATCCCTAAAGTCCTAAAAACCAGCGTGAAAGTCTCGGGGGGGTAGCTCTCTCTATATTTTTTATAGAAAATGCTGACAAAGGTTTATGGCCAGTTCTTAACATGAAAGGAAAACCCCACCAAAAGAAAACGTAAAATATTGCACTGCACAGGAACACGCCAATGCTTCTCTTTCAACCACTGAGTACCTTGAGTCAGCTTCAGACAGATCTAGATGCAAAGGCTATTATTCTTTCTTCGCCGTCAACTACTTGAATCAACGTGAAACAAACCTTTAGTACTGGCATCCATTGTAAGTATGATATGCCTTTTTGCGTCAAATTGACCTAAATGCAGAGCATTTACGATTCCTTCCTTCCGTTTCCTTAATGCAACATCACAATCATTGTTCCCTCTAATTTTCTTCCGTCTGTGTGCGGCAGTGTAAGGTTTCTGTGCACTGCAGCCCAGGCTATGTGCGCCGGGAACCAGACCGCCCTTGAGGGTGCAGCGCCAAATATCACTCCAAATTTTTGCTTAAAAAAGTGAAAGGATGGTGCATTTCCACAACTGTAGCACCACATGAAGGGTCTAAAGGCAGGTGTTTCAATTAGATATACATGCCATGACATGAATTGGTTACACAGGCAAGTACACTTCGGGTTTAGGAAAGCACTGTTCATAGGGTGGGAAAATGTTCAGAGCCTATACAAGATCACATATATACAATACACATGGATATGGCACTAGATGAATCTGGCTGTGGGCTGCTTGGAGAAGCCTTTAAATACACAAAGTGCAAGCACTGGGTCTAGCCTCACAATGACCCCGGCGCCTTATCTTATTTTCCGGCTCCTGAAACTACTGAGCTTAAACACGGAGTTGCATAAAACCGTGCACCAATAGTGCCCCGCGCATTGGCTTGCAATGCCAAAGGAGTGTGTTGTAATTACAAGGAGACTGACCCAGCATCACCCAGCTTGTGATTGAGGTGCCTTACACAGTGTTTGAGTAAAGTTAAAACACCCTTTCAAGCAATAATACAGTAAATTACCTTTGACACAATTCTGTCCTGAGTCACTATCAGGAAAGTGTATTTGTTGTGCTTGATCCCATTAAAATGGAAAAGGTTGAAAGAGTGGCGGATTTCAGAAAGGAAAGAGTCTATTGTGATTTAATGTCGTTCTCTGCTCATATTAGTTTGTTTTGCTAACTTTTGATTCTTGAATCTATACATTTGTGAGAGATAAAAGGTTCACACCTTTAATTGCTGCCTAGTACCAGTGATCACTCATGTTCAAGTGTTAGTAGTTGAACAATGGTTATTGAAGGTAGATGTGAAGATGTTGTTTTCAAAGAAAATCTTGCAACACCTTGTATTGCAAAGGAATTGGTCACTATTCGGTATGCCTGAAGTGTTATGTAGATGCCTTTTTTATTTCAGAACAATTTTATATGTAAAAATGAAACATCATGAAATGCAATACAAGCTTTGTAAAGTATACAAAGGCAACACACACTAAAATCAGATGTGAAATGACAAGTTCTACAGTTTAAGGTGCAGTGCTAATCGGGATTAAAGACTATGGTAAGTAATTCAATGTTATACTGGTTATGGATCAAAATGTTGGTGGGAAGCAAAATATTGAGACATCAGACATAAGAATAGAAATGTCACACAAACACAAGGAAAATATGAAAATGTTACATAAGGAAAATGAAACTTGCCAGCCATCTTTTTCTGGAAAGAAAGCATCACTCATAGTTGTTGAAATGTCACTAATTACACTGAAATCATGAAAAGGTCACACAGAGCAATGTGTAACGTTGACAGCTATGCATGCAATTTTTATATACATTTCCCTCCTTTTTATGGCTTGATTTTGCTGGCGAGAAAGTGTTGCACACAGCCCTGCCAAGGACCACGCATCCGGTGTTAGACTAACATTTCAATGTGGTGGTCCGCACTGAAATGCAAATTCATGCACAATAGGCATAGCACCTGTCTTGGCTGTCAAGCCATAACTCCGCTAAGCTGAAACTGGAGTGGCAGCAGGCCTGTGAGAGAGCACTGCTCCTGGAAGGCTTTGCAGGCTGCTGGCTACAGTGTATTAGTTAAAATAGGAAGTAATCCTCATGGCTGCGTGCGGCATTACGCAGGACGTGGCAATGCCAGGACAGTGCTTACACCGCAGCACGGTAATTTAAGCATAATCAGGAATGATCCCTGCCACCGCCAAGACCCAATCCCACGGACCCGTGGCGGCCGCTGGAGTCTAGAGCACGCACTGTGTAACTGCTGAGTCTGAATGCAGCCCGGGTGGCACGTTTGCCGAGGGAGTCATTCGTTGTGGCCAGGACGACTCTGGTTTCTATGATTCAAGAGAGGGCAAAGCTCTGGTAAAATAGGCGCGTCGGTGCTTGTTGGCAAGTGTGCTTGCTTTTAAAATGCATGGTTTTAATGAATATGCATACTTAAGCTCATGGCATTTAGAGAAAAAACGTGCCTTTGAGTTGAAAAAAATTACCGACTTCAGTCTAATCTATATCTAATCACGAGTGTATGATTTTTATTGATCCAGTTAGCTCTTTAGTGGGGCGATCAGTGCCCCAGTTGTACTCCGCCGGAGCCAGAGGACAGGGCCACCAGTCACTGACTCTCTACACCTCCCGTCGAGAGCGAACAAAGACTTTAAGATGCGAGGGGTGCTCCCTTTGACCTTTTGCAGTAACATTCCTATACCTGAAGCGGAAACAACATTTAACAGTATTTAACATTATTCCTGCACTGGTGAATATTGTATTGTCTTTCTACATCTCAAACCTTGCTTCCCACAGCCCACTTTCTCCACCAGTGGCGCCAGCACAACCCCACAGGCACCCTCTCCTCTTATGCTGCAGTCTGGCTGTTTTCGGCTGCCTCCAATGCCGCCTCATTGCAAACACGTCCCCCGGCTGGCAATTACCAGAACCCCTCAGGGTGATCCAGGCTGGCCCCTGTGTTCTGACCGATCGCCTGTCTTGACCGCTGCACAGCCGGTTTTCGCCAGGGGCTCTTCAGCCCCCCAGGGCACCTCCGCAAAAAGACACCGTCCTCCACTGGGTCAGCCCTCCTTCACTCAGCCTCCACTTCGGAGTCTTCTCCTCAGGGGCCTCCGCACCAGTGCCTTGCTGCAGGCCTCACGCAACTTTGTTTCTGCCGTTAGTCCCCTCTTTCGGCTCTCTGTCCTAACCAAGGTGGCGGGGACTGCAGGATTCAGCGTTGGATTAAAAATTACAGTTTTGTGTCCAGGAAGAAGCACTTCTTGTCGACATCTTGCCAGCCATGCCTCCCCATGTCTGGGCATTTCAATGCCAAAATGAGTGTTTCTACTCAGGGCAGGTTCTAGGGCGGTGCGATCGGTACCATCGCACCGGGAGCCGACTTGGGGTGGGGCACCATGTTTATTGTTTTGAAGGCAGCTGGTGCCGCGTTCTTAGTTCCAGCAATAAAAATGTCAAAATAACTCCTCTGATTAATGTTCTTCCTGGGGAGAGACCGGAGCTTTGTCTAAGAAATGTTGACTTTTAGTGCAGAGGGTGAATATATCTGCTGCAAATAACGTGTCCCATTCATATCACAAAGTGCATAAAATATAAATTGGTCAATGGGTTACCGCTTTTGTCAGAGAAATCCTGTTACTTGAAGAAGTTAAAATCCTAATATATTGTCAGCAAAGAGCTACATGCAAACTGCAAGGAATGTGTTAAGAGCTATGTGTGTTTTTTGCCAGTCTTTTGTTATACTAATATTGCAAAAAGCGTTCATTTATGTAGAAATCAAGTCTTATTATTTAGGAAAACCCCCAACATTGGTGTAACATTTATAAATTCTGAATTTGTATTTTTCAAGACCAAAGACTCAAACTATACTGCCTACCAGAATGGATGACATTTCACTCCTACACCTTGTAGTCCTTTGTCTTATGTAACATTTCCTATACATTCATTTACACATGTATGATTGTCTTTGTGCAATGTGTGTGATGTAAAGTGTTCTGACACCTTAAACTGGTATGAGTCGTGCTATAAAACGAAATTAATCAAAGAGACAGTGGTTATTGAGACTTGAGGAGAACTGTCAAATGGCCTGTCAAATGGTGGTAGTGTGGGAATCTGTGGCTGAGGTGGTCATGGGGGGGGGCACAAAACATTGTCGCACAGTGCGCCACCAGTGCTAAAGCCGGCCCTGTTTCTACTTATGCCTTGTGCATGTGAATGCATCAGTAATGTCGCCTTGCACCTAATTTGTGTTTTGACTCTAAGGGTAAATGAAGGGGAACTTAGTCAAGACCTACGATTTAGTGATTTTGTAAATGTCATGAGAGTCCACCTCACAGTTTCTAGTGGTCGATAATTTTCACTAACTGTGCAAAGTATTTGCAATAATACAGCGCCCTTGCTCACTCCGCTGATGCTCAGCTATGTGTGCCCCTCAGACTCTCTTGCACCCAAATTAATGTCCCTTAGCTGTTTGCCGTGGCGGTTGTTAAACCATGAATTTTAGTGTGTTGTTTTTGCTTGTGAGAAAATGTCACTCATATTACACTGAAACATATGGAAATGTCACATAGCAATCTGAAACCCTGGCAGCTATGTACTCATGATCCTTAAAATGTCACTCATATTACACTGATACATATGAAAATGTCCCACATGGCAATCTGAAACCTTGGGAGCTACGAAGCACACATCCGGCTTTACATTTGCTACATTCCTTTTGCTAATAGTGGGCATCTGCGGGGCTGAATGTGGGTCTTTGAAATAGTTTTCATGCTAATTGCAGTGCACACCAGCGCTGCAATTAACATGAATACTATCTGAAAGGCCCACATTTAGCCCCGCAGCAGCCCACTATTAGCTAAAGAACTGCAGGGTCAAATACGATGATTCTGAAAGCACACGTGGTATAAGACTCTGCATTCCTTTTGCTGATAGTGCAGGGCTGAATGTGGGCCTTTGAGATAGTATTCTTGTTAATTGCAGCGTCCGTGTGCACTGCAATTAGCATGAAAACTATTTCAAAGACCCACATTCAGCCCTGCAGATGCCCACTATTAGCAAAGGAATGTGGTAATCTAAAGCGCGACATTTTCTTTCAGAATCCTCTGAAAGAACACATCACGCTTTAGATTACCACATTCCTTTTCCTAATAGTGCACGCCAGCGGAGCAGTTTGTGGGCCTTTGTGAAAGTATTCATGTTAATAGCAGCGCTTGACGGCGCTGCAATTAACATGAATACTTTCACAAAGGCCCACAAACTGCCCAGCTGGCGTGCACTATTAAGAAATAAAATGCAGCAAGTGCAGGCGCCACTTGCTCGTAAACCGGAGCCCTCCCTAACCATACAGGACATAAGGGAGGCACTTTCCTGATGCTCGGCTGTGTCCTCTCCACCGTCATCTCCAGCTCTGCCTCCTGAAACCAGGAAAATACCGTTTTTCTCGCCGCTCGCGTTTTAAAGCGGCGGCGCGAACAGACTTACAGGCTGTGTTATGTGTGTGCGCCCTACAATTGGGACACTGCGTGCTCAGGGAGACTTCAGTGCACCCGGGCACGTTATAGGGAACAGTGATCACAATCATGATCCCAAACTAAAGTCTTGTGTTTTTTTTTTTTAACAAACTTCTTAAAGGAAACACTACTTCTGAAAAATTCCATACAAATTTTGAATAATATTATGAAAGGCCTAAAAATGAATTTACCTCATCTTTATTCTGTGGGGTGGGTGCCAGCCTAATGGCCTCAACTAAATCATGCTTGGGTTTAATACCATCTTTTGATAATAAATGGCCTAGTAAGTGAATGATTTCACTCCTATTTGACACTTCTCTTTCTCAGGGTGAGCCCCGCACTTTTCAATTTCCCCAACACAATTCTAAGAGTGCTGTTGTGTGCATCCTCTGTGCTTTCAAACAATAAGTCATCCTGAAAGCACAGGACGTTGTCAATTCCCTCCAAAACATGCTGCATGATCCTTTGAAAGACAGCTGCAGCAGAGGCAAGTCGGAATGGCATTCTGCAGTATCTGAACACACCAAAAGATGTGATGAATGAGGTCAATGGCCTACTCTCAGGGTGCAACTCTACCTGGTGATACGTAGAGGATAGGTCAATCAGCTGGGAAAAAAATCAGCTCTTCCCACTACGCTCAACATTTCATTAATGTTTGGTAGAGGTCGACGGACCACCCAAATCTTAGCGTTTAGCTCTCTCAGATCAGTACATGATTAATTGATTTTCCATCCGATTTGGATGCGATTACTATGGGTGCGCCCACTCAGAACTCTCGATTGGCTCAATCACTCCCAGATCAGTCAATTTCACTAATTCTTGTTTTAGAGGTTCCCTCATCATGAGCAGAATGCTCCTACATTTGTGCGCAACTGGCAATGCATTATTTTTAAAGTTTCATTTTATGCTGAAGTTTCTGGAGGCAACCTAAATTGTATGGGAAAACCTCAGAAACTCATTCAGCACCTCCATGTCACATACAGATCTTTCCACCAACATGACAGGCTCCTCAGCTGTGGGATCCAATTTGATCCCAAGATCCCTCTGATGGGCCCATCCTAAAAGATTTGATCCTTGCTTTGCAATATAATTTTTGCCAATTGTACTCCTTCCTTTGAAATCAACTCTTGTGGTTGCCATACCTACTAAAGGAATAGGATCTCTGTTGTACCCCACTGGCACGATGTCAGCCTCCAGCAATGGCACATCGTTAGTGTTAAAATTCTCATAAAATGACAAACTGTTGAGAATAGAGAATGGTAAGCAAGAGTCCACAAATACTAGAATCTTTTGACCCTCTAACTTCTTCACACTTTGGTAATTCACTTTTATTTTCTCCTTCTACAACCTGAAGAACATATTTTCCACTTCCTACATCTGGAACATCAATATTGTTTACTCATCTGTTATTCATGTCATTGCATTCCCTTGCGAAATGACCCCTGCGATTACACTTCCTGCACAGCACAAACTGGGCGAAACAATTTGTGGAAATCGAAAATTATTAGTTAGCATGAGCTGAAGCCATCTTGTTTGCAGCATCCATTTTGTTAGCCTTGTGATTCTGCGGTCTTCACTGTTGCCTGCTTTTCTATTCTGCTTGAGTCGTCAGCTTTAGTTAACTCCCTCTGTACTGAGCCAAAGCAAGACGTGCTAAAAAAAAGAAAAAAAGGCCTGTACCTGCTAGAATACACCTGTTTGAAAATGTAACTGTTCACCATGTCTTACTGATGTAAGCAGTTGTTTCCCCTCTCACTTCACTGACTAAGTGTTTGTCAGTATCTTTTCCTGTGCAGGCCTAAACCTTCTATTTGAGTCTACATGCTTACTCTGCAACGAAGTGTAAAAAAGGCCCATGGTTTCTGTATTCCCTATACTACCTCCTGCAGCAGTTGAGGGTGTTGTATTGATGTAGTACCACTCATGAGTGATTAATAAACTTGTTATTTTGAATTCCAGCTTCAGTGCCAATCTCTTCTTTGTTGGTTTAAGGACCTGTGGACAAGATAAGGGTGACCCCTGCACCGGTGTGCCCCCAAAAAGGCACATTTCCACAGTTTGGCGACCAACGTTGGGCTCATCACAGACGCGGCCCTCCGAAGGAGTGGTCTTGACGGAGGAAGAAAATCTTACTGAGGAGACGTCCTGTATTGGAGACCATTGTCTTTGTAGACAAAAGTGACATTTCCGGATTCCCTGATCTGACCCTCCGGGTGGTGGCCAGTCCAGACTGAAATTTTCTTTGGCGCAGGTTTTGCAGTGACCATTAGGTCGACCAAGAGATTGGCAGTTGGGAGACTTTTGTTTGGTAAGTTAGCTGAAGCGGCACTCTTGATTTTGGATTTGCTTGGCCAAGATTCTGGTTGTTTGTTTATCTGTTGCAATAGATAAAGGCAGGTAATGTGGAGATTTTTCTCTACTTTGGAAGATTTTTGAGTAGTAATATTTTACTACAATTTGGTAGCATGCCTGCTCCTAGCACACTTCGTAGGTTGTGTTGCTGTCTTGGAGGTACCAAAATGGATTTAGAGAGAAGTCAGCTGGCTCCCCCAGAGGGGACAACAAATAGGTAAATGTACATTAAATATGATATTTCTTCCATAATGTATAGTACAGTGTGGAACAAATATACAAAAAAGGATCCTGATCTACGATGGCCAGTACATGGGTCATTTGATTTTAAAAAGATTCAGTATGTAGAGCAGTGTTTATTTAAGAAAAAGAGTCGACAAGCAATGTTTGACTGTGTACGAATGTGGGAGAAAGATATGCACGAGAGAGTGAGGAAAGAAGCTATAGCAGAAAAGAACAGCAAAAAAGGATATATAAAAAAGCGTTGGAATTGAAAAATAAGGAGATGAAGGAAATAAAAGAAAAGAAGATAGGGAGCGTCGTTTAGAAGTAACTGGCCAGTACCCTATTAGGCGGCCCATTTATCCAATACTTATAAACCACAGGATGACAGCCTTCCATTAGATCGACCCCCACCCCCGTATAAATGTCCCTCTGCCCCGGAGAAGTATCAGACGATAAAGATAGAGATAAGCAAGATGGGCGACAGACTCGCTCTACTTTAACTGCTGATGAAAAAGCCCCCATTAGATCCACTGTTTGTTCCGAAGCCCGTAAGAAAACTCTTGCTTCAGATCTTGTAGCAACGGTCCAGCAGTGGAAAGATTTATAACAGTTACATTTTGCAGAGAAGTTTGCTTGAGAAGTTACAGTTAATTTTAGAGACCTTTCTAAAAACTTAGAACCTGTTGATATAAATTCTGATTATAAACAATTGAGTGATAGAACTTTCCTTTGTTCAAACATACCAGATATAATTAGGCGAGTGGTTAAATTACGAGATCAAACATTTCGCTTAAAAGCTGAGAAAAAAGAAGCTAGTACAACTAAAACTGTACAAGTAGCCCAAACCCCAGCGCAGATAGTAGAAGCTTCAGAGACAAAAAATGGATCTAGTAGTGCTGAAGTTGGAATACAACCAATGCGCGAAGCTGCGCCTTTGTATGTTCCTCCAAAGGGTACGGGAACAGATGAAGATAAGACTTCAGATGATGCAAAAGGGTATTTTATTTATAATTGGGTCTATACTCCTTGGAGTAGAGCAGACGTTATGGCTCTTAAAGCTGCTCTGCCCGATCCACGGAAAAATCTGGCCGCTTTTTATGAAGAAGTGGAAGGAGCTATTAGTTCCTGTACTATGACTGCCAGATATTGACATGTTTTTTGGGCTTATTTTACCTCCTGATATGTGGAGATCAATTCGGAAGGTAGATGGTAATGTAGCATATGGTGATACTTGGGTGCATTAGAAGAAATGGATGCAGCTAGGGAGCCTGCGCAGAAACCACAACAGGAGATATTAGATCTTCCCAAAGCTATTGTGACTAAGTTAAAAACTCGTATACCCCCCCCAAAAAATAGATTGGACTACATTAGCGTCTTGTAAGCAGAAACCGGATGAGTCCGTTTCTGATTTCTTTACACGATTTGAAGAGACACTCCATGACTTTAGTGGGCAGTCATTGACAGATGACACGGGTAAGCATCTGTTCGTTGACAAATTTGCCGCCAACATGTTGCCAGAAATAGCTAGTCGCCTAAAGTCCAGTGAGAGTTCATGGACTACATCTTCCCCAGTTTCCCTTTTGACTATGGCCCAATATTATGAGCGTCAGGAATTGGAAGCAAAAGGCAAGGAGGATAAAAAAGGTTAAGGATTTAAAAAACTAAAGCTATGTTGTCTCAAGTCTATGGTCAATCATTTAGAGATGGTGGTAGAGTTGGACGTGCGATGTATCACCCTGGTGTACCCCCTTTCCCTCGAGCAACTTTGTCTTCTGATCAGTGTGCTTATTGTAAAGAGATTCAACATTGGCCTTTTGAGTGCCCCCTTTTGCGAGGTCAGCAGTATCAGCGAGGTAGAGGAAGCAGTATCAGCAAGGTAGAGGAAGCAACGAGAGGCCGCCCAGGGAACTCAGAAAACAGGGGAGGCATGAATAATCATACCAGATTTGAGGCAGTTGAACACAATCCAAATTCTTCTAATATCTTTGATAGACGAAACCAATACCAAATGTCTGATTATTCGGCTGATGGTCCTAAAGATTAGGATTATGTATAGGAATGCCTAGATAGGGTATGGAACCGGTTGAGGTCCCAGTAGATCAGAGGGGTCCCTATGTAACTGCAAACATCTTGGGTTCTCCTGATCAGTTTCTGGTTGATACAGGAGCTACTTTAAGTGCTCTGTCTAAACAATTAGTTCCTAGGGCTCCCCTGTCTGGCACAATGATAACATCGATAGGGTTCGATGGGACACCTACACTTAGACCACTGTCACAGCCACTTGCATTTAGTCTTGATAAATTCACTGCAACATGTCCATTTCTGCTGGCCCCTAACACGCCAGATAATATTGTGGGTATTGATATGCTCAAACATTTTCGTGCTACAATACGTTGTCCTCCAGAGGGTGTGCGTATTATCTTAAATGATAACTATCCAATGATTGAGAGGTCTTGTCTCATTACAGAGGTTGTTGCTCTGGCATCTTTATTTAGTACTTTGTTGGCTACCTCAGATACTGATGTGGGGCAAATGGTCATTCCACCAGTACATATTCAAGTGAAGGAAGGTGCTTCGTTGCCTCAACTGCCCCAATATAAGATATCCCGGGAAGGTGAGGAAGCATTAATACGTATTGGTCCGGATTTGATCAGAGTAGGGGTTGTGGAAGAAGTCCCTTACAATACCTGTAATAGTCCTATTCTTCCAATTTTGAAAAAAAGACACAGACACTAGAATTTATAAGTTAATCATTGACCTACAAAAAGTTAATAAAATAGTGGTACCCCAATACCCGGTAGTCTCTGACATCGCGACACTTCTTACTATTGTTCCTCCTATTGCCACTACATTTAGTGTGATCGATTTGAAAAATGCATTTTTTTCAATACCTATTCATCCTGACAGCCGTTATTTGTTCGTCTTCACTTTGAATAATCCATCATTCAGATTTTGTTGAGCTCCACAAGGATATAGAGAAAGTCCTAGCATTTATAGTCAGGCATTGAAAAGGCAGCTTGATTCTTTCCCTGTGCCAAAAGGGGTGGCTTTCATTCAATATGTCGATGACATCTTGTTGGCTGCTGATACCCCTGAACAGTGTGAAGAAGGAACACTTATTGTTATCATTCCTTGCCTCTCATCATCACAAAGTCTCTTGAAAGAAAATGCAATATTGTAGACAGCCGGTTACCTACTTAGGTCACCTCCTAAGGAAAGATGTGCACTCACACCAGATCGTAGTCAAGCCATTTTAGACACGCCTGTGCCCCGTACTCAGAAGGATGTTCGTGCATTGATTGGCCTTACTTCTTTTTGTAGACAGTGGATCCCTAGCTTTTCTCCCATTGTGAAACCCTTGTTGGCTCTTTTGACTAAAGACACTCCGATGCCTATCCCATGGACTACAGAATGCCAGAATGCTTTCCAACAGTTACGTCATGCTCTTTGCTCTGCACCAGTATTATGAACTCCAGACTACACTAAGGCCTTCACACACTATGTACACGAGAGGGACGGTTGTGCTCTCTTGGTTTTAACACAGACACATGGTGATAAGCAACGTCCTTGTGCATATTTTTCAGATGTCCTTGATCCAGTCGCTAGTGCATTGCCTGGGTGTTTGAGAGGTGGCAGCGACAGCCATGCCAATACGTCAGAGCGAGGAAATAGTCTAGTCACAAATTGCTTGTGCTAGTACCCCATTCAGTTGATGCCCTTTTGAATCAAACGAAAACACATTTGACTAGTGCTCGCTTGACAGGATACAAGTTGACACGTTTGGCTTCTCATATCACACTGAAAAGATGTTTGGCTCTGAATCCTGCTACATTATTACCATTTCCAGACACTCGGTCTCAGTCACAAGAGTCTCATGACTGTATATTCCTTACTGAAGAACAAACAAAGGGTAGTGTCGACCTACAAGATACACCTCTTTCTAGTGTTGATGGGAATTGTGGGTCGACAGGTCCTGCTTGAACTTGCCTAATGTTACCTCCTCCGCTGCGTATGCAATTACACTTCAGACAGTAGTTGAGACAGCCCGCATCCCACAGAAGTCAGCTCAGGCAGCTGAGTGGATAGCACTGACAAGAGCGTGTGAGCTTAGTACAGACTTGTTTGTTAACATTTACATGGATAGCCAATATGCTTTCGGAGCTGTTCATGATTTTGGGCAACTCTGGAAGAAAAGAGGCTTTCTTACTTCACATGGAACACACATAGTACATGGGGAATTAATACACAATCTTCTTACTGCTTTGACATATCCTAAGAAGGTAGCAATTGTTAAGTGTAGGGCCCACAAGAAAATGACCGATAAAATAGGAGCAGAAAATGCCTTTGCAGATTACACAGCTCTTGAAACTGCAATGCAGCGAAGTACCACATCCATGTATGTAGTTAAGTCACAGGCTGAACGTTGGCATGACGCCAGGCAAGAAGTGCTGGGCATGCAGCGATCTGCCTCTGCTGATGAATTAGACCAATGGTTCAAGGAGGGGACATTGGATGATGAGGGTTGCTGGAGAAATAAAGAAATGACAAAATGGAAGTTGCCCTCAGCCTATTTACATCCCATGATCCACATGGCACATGGGCCGGCACATGTTGGTGCATCCTGAATAGCAAAGTTACTTACACAAGTTTGGGATCATCCAGATATTGCCGGCACAGCTAAAAAGATAGTCCAGTCTTGTCTCATCTGTCTTCAGTATAATCCCGGAAAGGGAATACGAACTCCAGCAGGAGGGTTTGCAGTACAAACTGCACCTTTTGAGATCCTGCAAATGGATTATATTCAGCGTGAGCACTGTAATATTATGAAATATGTCCTAGTAGAGGTTTGTGCCCCTAGTAAATGGATAGAGGCATACGCTACAAAAGATAATACAGCTCTCACTACAGCAAAAATCCTCTTAAAGGAGTCCTGTCCCTGCTATGGAATGTGTAGGGTCCTACGGAGTGACAATGGACCCCATTTCATTTGGCAAGTTGTTGAGTATGTCTTGAAAGGATTGGGATTAAGCAGAAATATCATGCTGCTTTTAACCCAAAAATCGTCACAGTAAGTGGAACGTTACAACTCTACCTTAAAGTTAAAAAGTTGGTCAAAATACAGGCTTCCAGGTCTTTTAAATGGCCTGATGCCCTGCCCTTAGCATTGCTCTCCATTAGATCAATACCCCATACTCGATCTGGCCTTACACCTTATGAGGTTGTTTTTGGCAGACCCATGAATATTTGGGGGATCCTAAAGCCTCGCCCTATACATGATGTTCCCCAGGTGTTGATGAGTGACTACTTGTGACAGTTGACTGACAGCTTGCTTTCTATTCATCAACAGGTTCGAGAAGCTCTTCCTAACATGTTGCCAGGTGATGGTCATGATCTGCAGCCCGGTGACCAGGTGATGGTGAAGGTGTTCCAGAGGTCGAGCAGCCTGGAACCTCAATGGCAGGGACCTGAGCAAGTTCTTCTGGCGACCAGAACTGCAGTCCGAGTGACCAATCGAAAGAACTGGGTCCATTCTACCCACTGCAAGAGGACGCCGTTCGCCTTGGTGAAACCTGCTGCGCTGAAAGATCACCGCGATATCCTGGACACCGAGAGGCCGAGCTGTGTCACCTGAAGGATCTGAGGAAGTCTGCGCGGACCACCCGATTCCTGGTACATCTCGATATTAGCTGCGACCCCGGAAGAAAGACACTTTGTTGTTGAAAAAGACTGTTTGAGCCACTGTCCTGGGTTAATGAAAGTCTGAGTAGCAAAGGGGGGGGGGGGTGGGGGGGGGGGGGGGCTCTTTTAGTGATACTCGTCTCAACTTCAGTGAAGAAACCAATGGCTGCCCAGGACCTTAGTTCCCCATCTGCTTTGTTGTTCAACGTCGAGATGAACATGCCTACGGAGAAGAAAACCAACTGCTGCAAGAGTCTGTGATCGAAAGACAATGTTCATTATTGGACTCACTTCAATTATTGATCTGATCGCTATAATAACATGGGTTGTAGAGGGAGCAGCTCCTGCTCGAAATCTACTGCCTGCTAATACTCCTGTCCCCATTGAGCCTCATTATTCCTTATCACGAGAAAAAGCAAAGAATGTCCTATCTCAACAATACGTTCATTCAAATGTTGCACCACACCCACAATGCTACGAACATTACCAACTGTTGGGTGTGTGGAATGATGCCAGCTCATCAGAAAAAGGGAGGAACGCCTTTTATTCCTTTGCCGTTTTCACACAATGGCTCTTGCAGGGCCTGTTTTGCGCTGCTATGGGCTACTCATGTTGCTAACATTACGGACTTTGGTGTAGGAAGACTTAATACCCAACTAAACAGAGCCTGTTACCCTGATGAAGAAGGAGATCCACAAGCTAAAGGAACTGTATGGGAAATGGAGGAGTATCGCCAAGGAAATTCCTCCACACACTAGGTTTTCCCCAACACTCAAACTGCCAAGGGTATTGGACCTCCAGTTATAGCCGTTACTAGAGCACGAGCAGACCTTTGTTTGATCAGTATTGGCAGTATTCCTGTGGAGAAAAGTGTACTCTGGTGTTAAATATTACTGGAGCGAATAGCAGTTTGTCATCACACAACACCTATTTTATTTGTGGAAATAAGGGATATTACCTTCTACCTATTGTTGGTCGGGTACATGTTTTGTGTCCTTTTTGCTACCACCTGTGTTCTTAGCACCTGCATCCTACCATAAAGACTATAAACTGTTTAATGACATTTCCAAGAATCGATTTAAAAGGACAATAAATCACGATGAGGTGGATCAAACTGATACTGCATTGCAGCAGTATGTTGACTTTAATTTGGGACTGTTCTTTGATGGTGCGGCCTTAAACAGCAGAAAGATAAGGCGCTTGACACGGGTTGTAGAGGCTGTAACCAATCAGACAGCCACGGCACTTGGAAATATCACAGAAGAATTACAAATTGCAACACTCCAAAACAGGATGGGTTTGGATGTAGTCTTGGCTGATCGTGGTGGAGCATGCCGCATCATCGGAAGCAGTTGTTGTATCTACATCCCTGACCACACCCCTTCAGTTTTTGAAGCAATTTCTAAGCAGCACAAAATGGCCACTGAAATCCATCAGGATTCAGGGACATTGACTTGGACTGGATGGCTATGGGGTGTATTTACTTTATGGGGATGGTAGCTGCTGTCAGCTCTATGTATATTTTTTTAAATTCGGTTTACCTGTTGCTTATGTATACAATGTGGCCCAATGCTCTTTTCCCTCTGTATTTCTACCTGTACCTCATGTATACCAGCTAAAGAAAATGCGAAGAATGTAAATGTCAGACAAGTAACAGACCAAGAAATTAGAGAGTTAATGATGATTGATGTCCATGATATCTTCCATGCTCCTTCCAAATCATAGAGATGTCTTCAGCTAATGCTAAAAGGGCCGTCTGTGGAAATGGAAAATAAAAGCAATCTTGTTTGCAGCATCCATTTTGTTAGCCTTGTGAATCTGCTGTCTTCACTGTTGCCTGCTTTTCTATTCTGTTTGAGTCGTCAGCTTTAGTTAACTCTTTCTGTACTGAGCCAAAGCAAGACGTGCTAAAATAAGGCCGGTACCTGCTAGAATGCACCTGTTTCAAAATGTAACTGTCCACCATGTCTTACTGATGTAAGCAGTTCTGTTTCCCCTCCCACTTTGCGGACTAAATGATATTCATGTGCAATGTTTGTCAGTATCTATTCCTGTGTAGGCCTGTACCTTCTATTTGAGTCTACATGCTTACTCTGCAACAAACTGTGTATAAAAGTCCCATGGTTTCTGTATTCCATGTACTACCTCCTGCAGCACTTGAGGGCGTTGTATTGATGTAGTCCCACTCATTAATGATTTATAAACTTAGTTTGAATTCCAGCTTCAGTGCCAATCTCTTTGTTGGTTGAAGGACCCGTAGACAAGATAAGGGTGACCCCTGCACTAGTGTGCCCCCAAAAAGGCACATTTCCACAATTAACACTGTTAGCCAGATGTCCTGTACTTCCGCACCAGTAACACTTAAATCTCTAATCCCGGTTAAACCTTTCCTTCTCTGAATTTCTAGCTTGTTCAAAATTCTTCTTAATTAAGGACACACCCTTTAGTTCACTCACAACTTTATTCACAGATTCTTCACTCGTCACCCTGATCTCTTTAATGCACTCAGTCGTGTGCTCGATTCTTTTTGCGATATCTATGGCATTCTTGAGATGGGGATTACCAATCAGCAATTTTTCCAGAATTTTAGGATTATTAGTGCACTGCACCAATTGATCTCTTATGAGTGAATCAGTCAACTCTCAAAGTCACGTCTCAGCTAACCCTAGTAAGTTAGCAATAATTTCCTACCTTCTCATTTATTCCCTGAACTCTTACAAAACAACCTATGCCTCTCAATAACTACGTTAGTTTTTTCCCCAAACTGAATTCCAATTTTTTGATTGTGCACAAATAGACATCCATCTTCTATCAAACATCTTTCCCGTCTTCCAAATCAGGCAAACTCTCATACACTTTCCTACCCTCTGTGGCCAGATTGAGTAGTAAAATATTCTGCTTCCTCACCGCTGACAACCCACTACCCCCAATGGCAATCAAATACGATTCGAACAACTGTATCCATCGCTTCCACATCAACATGGGCTCACCTACATCAGAAAAAAATGGAGGTGGCTTGTCATACTAGCCACTGCCATGTTGTACACACACAAATACACATTAAACGCCACTGACCCTCACACACCAAGAGAATTATGCATAAACATTTCCAAAGAAAAAACAAATACAAAAAAAGCAACAACCAAAAAAATCTCTCTCAAGACCAAGTCTTAGCAGTACAAACGTTGTCTATCCAAAAAGATGTGTTGATATACCGATTAATCAATGAGCTACAACCAGACCATCCCTACGATATGTTCGAAATAACAGTATAACAATTGGGGCCACCAAAATGGATACTGCAGTCTCACTACAAAAGTCAACATGAGCAGACTTCCGTGCTCACACCAGGACTTGCTGTGCTTCACAGACTGCTCCGAAACCTGTGACGAAACGCACACATAGCACCAGCCTCCTGAACACTCCTGGAGACTTCCCACAGCACTGCTCCCTACACGCTGGTACTTTCCGACGCGACTCTCTCTGGATGTGGCAATGATCTAGCGGACATGCCTCCCAACACACTGCATGCTCCTCCTCTCACTGACTGTCTTTAAATTACTTGCCGTCAGCCGTCACGGCGGTGACTCCTCCTCTTCCGGTCGATCCGACTACTATCAAGACACTCAGCTACTGCTCATCTTGTATGCCTCACGACATAGTAATTTCCAGAAAGATTTCCTGCGATGTGCTCAAATGACTATTAATCCTTGGTACGGTGCGCGTCACAGGCTGAAAGAACTGCGTCGTAACTTCTTCGGCGGGTCTTGAACTTCTCCGACGGTCCTCTTCATGTATTTCACCTCAGGAAATCAGAGGGCATGTTGTGCGGTGTCCTCTGCCAACAAAATCACTTGTCACCAGTGAAATGAAGACGCAACAAGTAAGTCCAGTTTTTTAAGTTCCACTTTAATTCTCCTGACACAACATCCATAGACTGGCCACACTCCCATTGGAACAACTGAACAAACAGGCAGTTAGAGTAGAACAATGCGATTGGGCAAAGGAATGAAAGGTTAGTTTGAGGGGAGTACAGGGGGCAAACCATTAAGAAAGAACTAGATGGGGAAAATGGAAACAAAATAAAAGTTTGGCATATACAACAGATTTTATCAACAGCACTCTTCGGTTGGTGGTTGGTTTTTCTGGGTTGCAAGACCCAGATAGGATCCAAACGCTTAAAAAACTTGCAATGAGGGCTGCTTTCCTGCATGCAAGGGCATAAAAGAGAGCCTCTGTAGATGAGACGAGAACAGACTGTGGCGACATGCATTTTTTATGCTCTACCCGAGGGTTTTAAACCATACCTGTACTGGGTGACAAATCTGCAACGTTGTTTTGCCGTGAACAGATTGCGGTTGAGCAGCGTACACCACCTTGTTTCCTTCCCTAACTGTAATCAGTGGCATATAATGACCGTCCCATGTGACGGAGCCTCTAAACAGAGTGCTTTTTTTCATTTTATGCTTGTTTGTCAGTTTTACATGAACTTAAGGAAGCACTTTAAAAACCCATTTTTTTTCATACAACATTAGGGACCACAAAGCTGCAATGCGCCTTTTGCACACCATGGAGTCCGCTGCTATATGTTTACATGTTGAGTCTTTAATCTATAAAGCGATTTTTAAAAATGTCTTTATTGGCATTTTTGAAGAAGCCACACAAGGCAAATTATAGTATACATGCTATGTCATCGTACTGCACCTCATGAGGGTTTAACATCTTACCCCATGCTCCATTAAAACGCATTTCGAATAAAGAAACAAAAGTGTTTGACATGTTTTGTTCATACGTCCCGTCTTCAACTGTAGTCAGCCCCTCCCATGCCCTTCCCCTCCAGATTCCATGAATACCCTCATTACAGATCAATTCTTTTTAAAAGGGAAGTAATAACGTGGGACCAAGCAGATCAGGAGCTCGTCCTGGGGTTAAGACCTTCAATTTGACTGCGTCGCCTTGGTAAGGCTAGGGTAGCTTGGAGGGGTTTCCAATAGTCCCTGCGTCATTGCCACGCAGTCCATGAGGGCATCTGCTGCCTTCTCATTCCTCCTAGTCCTCCTTAAATGTGCCTCTTCTGCCCCAGCCCATTCAAGCACATCATTCTCCCAGGCCTCCAGAGTCGGGGGCCGCACACTCAACCAGTGTATTGCTTTACGTTTTTTCATCACTAAGTCCTAACATGTTGCAGCGCCGGCTGAGTTTTGATTTTGAGTTGTGGGGAAGGAGTCCCAGGAAACATTTGTTAATCGTACACGGGGCTGCCAATCCCGTCACACGATTACGTTGGGGGCCAATATCTCGAGCTAGTAGGAGATTATCCTCGGGCAATACCAAACTAAATGTAGGAAATCCACCACCTCGACTCCACAGCGAGAGCAGCTCTGATCTCTGGTGGAGTAGATGGAGTTTAGTCTCTAGGGGAGAGGTAGGTCATATGGACTATTTTATAGTGGATTTGTTGTAACGTGGCATAGACCTACACCCCGCACATTCCAGTGTGGACCTTGGACCGGTCTCTGGGAAAGATAGTCTCATCTCTCACGAGCTACCAAATATCCTCTACGCGTAACTAGTTCAATTGCCTGCCTGCGTGCAGTGCCCGATATAAAAGTGTGTGATAAGTGTGCGCCCTCTCCCCATTCACAGCAGCGTCATTAGGGGAATGTGTGGGTTCAGGAGCTTCCAGGAATTTCAGCCAGATTTGATGTGCCATAGCCGCAATTTTGGCACACAACAGGAACTGACCGGATCAGAGGGTGAACGTTTCCATAGCTTCCTGTAGGGTGATCAATCTTCCCTCCGGGTAGAGGTCAGACATCATGCACCCTCCGGTCTGCCAGCGATCCACCACCATCCGTTGTGCAAAATGAGCAAAGGGATGCACAAACCAGATAGCAGGGTCTGGGGCGTATGGCGCTTGTTTTATTACTCGATGTACTGTTCTTTCCCATATAATGAATCAGACGCAGTAAGTCTGAGGGCAGTCTGAGTCCCCCCCCCCATCCCCCCTCCCCACATCAGCAGTGTTCCAAGCTGATGGCAGTCATGTATGCCTTCCAGCAAGTCTCGCTTCCAGTGTAACCAGTGGATCACGTGTTGCAGCTGGGCTGCTAGTGCTAGATAGTATAATTCTAGGTCTGGGTCTCCCATTCCACCTTTGTCCCTTTCCCTCCTGCCTGCGGTATCTCATACATAGCACCCTACAGTACATGTACACATCTAAGCAACACCACCATTTTTAGGAGCAATATTTTCTCCAACAGGAAAATCTTTAAAATTGTTCCAGAAATGAATTGAGGGTCATAGATTATTGATCACTTGTCCCAGATTGCGATTATAAAACTGCTGTGCGTCATACATGATCCGGATACCCAGATACTTGAAGTCTGTCTTCCAAGGCAAGCCTACATCCGGGAGATGGTCTGGTGGTAGGCCTTTCAGATGTCCAAGAAGGAACAGAACCAACTTGGTCGTATTGCCCTGCAGTCCCAAGAATTCTCTCATGACTTTAAGCAGTAGATGTGTGCGGGCTACACAGAAATCATGGAGTCATCAGCATATGGAGAAACTATATGTTCTGTCCTTCCAACCTGTATGCTCCACCCACAGAGTCTGTCTGAGCCAGCAAGCCAGGGGCTCCATCACGATTGTGAATATAGAGGGGGATAGAGGGCATCCTTGTCGGGTACCCCGCTGCAGGATATTTCCGGTCATAGCGTCTTGTGCGAACCGGTGCTCACGGGTCTTTATAAAGCAGTTTAACACAGTCAATGAAGTGGCAGCCCGACCATTTCTCTCCAGCACTTACCAGACATAGTCCCGCCGTAGTCAAATGTTTGCTCAATATCCAAGAATGCAAGCGCATATTGACCTCTGGCCAGTTCTGGTGCACGGATAACATAATCAAGCTGACGAAGGTTGCATAGCATGTTCTTTTAAAGAATAAATCTCGACTGATCCACACTGATCAGGCTTGGGAGATATGAGAGCAGCCACGCCGCCAGTACAGGACTAAATAGTTTTTGATCCACATTCAGCATGGGGACTCGGCGATAGGAGCTGGGGTCCAGGGAGTCTCGGCCCAGCTTCAGGATCACCACTATGAGAGCCTCTCTCATAGAGGCCGGAAGTACTCCTTTTTCCAATGCCAATGTGTACACTATCGGGAGGCTTATCTAGCAGGGTGGCTGAAAACAGTTTATAGAGTTCTGCAGGAAGGCCATCAGCCCCTGGCGTTTTGCCAGTTATCAAGGCAGACATCGCTCAGCGTAATTCCTGCCTGGTCAGTGGGGTGCCCAATGACTCCTAATCCTGAGGTAAGTCATTGTAGAGACAATCCTGCCAAGTAGGCGGACAGCAGTTCAGTCACATCCAGACGTGGTGGGCTTGTGTATACCTTGCGTTGATGTACTTTGAATACATAATTAATCGCCTGCTGTGTGTGCACTAATTGGCCCTGCATGTCTCTTAATTGCCAGGATTGACTGCATTGCAGTCTCGGATCAGATCATCCGCCAGCAGTTGACCTGTCCTGTCACCTTCCATATAGCAGCGCCACCGCCCCGTAGTGCTAATGTGTTTTTCCAGTTGGCCCCACAGTTCGCCAAGCTTGTGGCGTTGTCTGTCCCAGTCCTACAAGATCACTACGTTCTTTGAAAGAGAGGTTTCTCCAGCTCCTGCAGTACAGTTTCCTGCTGGGTTAAACCCCTCTCTCGGTACGGCATATGACTACTGTGGTTGCCAGAAACACCCCCCGAAGCACCACCTTCAGAGCATTCCGCTCAACTGCCCTGCTGCTCGTACTGTCCCAGATACTGTCAAAATATTGTGAAATAGCCTCTGATAGTGTACCCCTGAAGACCCGGTCCGTTAATGCGTCAGCGCCAAGTTTCCATAAGGGTATCCTTGGCGCCGTGATCAGGAGTGTTGAGTGGTCGAAGATATACCGGGCCAAGTAGTGTAATTCCACTATTCTGTGTGCTGCTTCCGTTTGGAAGAAAAAAAAAAAAAATCAAGATGGCTTAGTGTGCTGGCAGCCAGAGTAAAACAAGAGTATGCAAAGCGGGAACCAAGTGCGCACAATATCTGTCAAGTCTAGGTTAGAAGTGTGGTGGTCGTCCAGGGTTAGGTGTCTAGTTTACGTGGAGACCCGTCGAACACGCAATTAAAGTAACCCATTAGTATAACCTCTGCGGTCAGGGATTTCTGGATGGAAGCCAACACATTGCCAATAAAGCCTCAATTGTTTATATTGGGAGAATATACATTAATAAAGTAGACTACGTGGGTGTCAAGCATTCCTTACAAGACGTTTTGCCTTACAAGACGTTTTACCTTCCCCTGGCTATCCAAGCATATTCCGGTATGTTTAAATGAGACACTCTGGACCACCCATTTCAAAGCTCCTCGGGTATACCCCGAGTAGGATGTGGCATATTCCTGTTCCTCAATTGTTTTTTTAGGTATTTAATACAGTGTCCTCACATGCGAGTCTCCTGAAGGAGTGCTATTGCAATTCCATAGCGCCGGAGGCATGCATAGACATGATTGCACTTCTCCGCACATTCAATGTCATCAACTTGCATTTAGTTCCCATGCTGTCCGTAACCAGATGGTAAATAATGACCCGCCCGTAGTTATTCGAGCAAATGTTTTCAGATACCACATTTTGTTCATTCTACATGGGAGCTCCTGTTCCCATCAGTAGTCTACAACGTTTTAGAAATATAGAGATTAAACGTAGGAATCTCCCCACCAAAGATTCCAAGAGACCACACGTTGTGCTCTTCTCCCCAGAAAGCTCCCCAACTTAACGTTTCTAATCAGAACATTTTAATCATGAAGAATTAAAAACAAAGCAAATCCTGCCTCCCCTAACCCAATCACGGGCAGTCGCCACTACTCCCTCCCCGTTGAGCTAATGGTCAAGAGGACAGTAAACCCCACCCCCAGACTCTCTCATGTTCCCAACTAAATTACTTAAAATAAAGTGTGGGTTCTAATCAGGACACCAGATCCCCCGCAAGTCGGGAGCCCCTAAGGAAAGCTCAGTAATCTATATTGGCCTATGCCCCGGACCTATTCAAGACACATAACTGCTCCAACACCCAAGCAACATTTGGATGTCTGTATAGATGTGGGCTGGTGAGCTTCTGGCTGGCTTTCTCAAGAACATGGCCTGGCATGGCCCCAGCAAGCGTAATTTTCCAACTCAGAGGGCCTAGGTTCATGTGATATTTATCGAGAAGCTGCTCACCCGGTCGCCGTACCCTCACTCTGACTCTCTTGGACAATGCACAGTGGGGTTCTGTGTCACTAGGTGTTCAAGTTTAGTCTATAGTGTACCATCCGAGCACACCAGGATATGCCCCCCTGCTTAGCGGGGGTTTCCACCTGCTTCTGTGTTGCTCGGTCATGGGCAGAGCTGAGCGGTCCATGACGCCTCTGTTCTCACCATTAACTGTTCTGGTCATCTTAGGGTCTTAGGGGGCGCTAGAGAGCCCAGAGCAAGATGGCCGCATCCTAGTACTGCTCTGCTGGTCAAGGCAGCAATCTGACAAATATCCTGCAATAACAGCACCATCCCTGGGTGATTATCACATGCCCCAACTCCTTACCCAGTGATTACTGCATTGGTGCTGCGGACATCGCCGCTCCGTGCCCCTGCACGCCATAATCGACATTGCCTTGCCTCACAGCAAAATTGTAGCGCTGCAGTGATCTCGGCGCTGATACTGATCTCTGCAGAGTCAGCCGCCTGCTGCCTGGTCACTGAAATCCTCCCAGAGGGTGCACAATAGCGCAGTTGCTATAAAGGATCCCCTGCTCTCACAGAAATCCTGCGTTAAGATCTCGGCCCGCGCTCACTGCACGCCACGAATCGCCAACTCCGTGGCGGGCTTAGCGTGCGACCTAACGGCATCGCAATCAGCCGCTGACACTGCATCATATTCCCTAGACTCCTCGGCGAATCCCAGGTAGCCTGGGATCCCTGCGACAGGTGCCTATTATACTGCGGGGCACCTAATATAGCGTGGGCTGGACCCGCAAATCGGTGCTAAGCTTACCCACTCTAAACGCACCTGATAGACCCTCTGCATCGCGCTTGATAGGGCCTGGCTCTGCAAGGTTTCCTCCGGCTGCACCTGGCGGCATGCTGCTTGGCCCTCTCATCACTGGGACTGTACTCACCAACGCCGGTCTGCTGTGCAAAATGGCGCCCTCCTGCTCCTCTTGACCTGTCAACCTGAAGACCCACCGCTGCACCAACTGGTAATTGCTCACCGGAGATAGCGGCAAGGTGCATAATCCTACATTCATAGTCGGGCCCTCAACCAGCAGCATACCCATTATAAGACACTGCATCTGTCCAGAGTTGTCCGTGACTGTGGCTGCGACAAAGCGCGCATTGCTGAGGAGAGGCCTGCTTGGCTGGGAGCTGTGGGCGATGACACGAGCTGACCGCACTGGGCTGGCATAGCGAAAAGAACGATATATCTGACCCTCACAAACTCTTAATCGGACTGGGTGCACTCGGTGGTCAGTGGCTGAACTGACACCTTAGAATAGCGTAGTCAAGGTGCACAACACTGTATCACACTTATTGCACCAGGTGACGCTTAGCTATCAACGAGTTGCATACGCTGGGAGCCCTACCACCGACGCGGTCTAGCTCAGCTGTGCGCACAAATCCGCTAATATCAAGCTCCATCATGGGGAGAACAGACAAGCAGCAGACAATATTAAACTTTGAAGCGCGGCGACTCACGAAATCTCAAGCCCCAGCCGCTTCAGACACTAAACGAGAAATGGAAGAGGGCACAAATACCAAGCTGGAGCGCCTGATGCTCAGTATGCAGCAGAGTTTGAAAACTATTGACGCAAAGATTGACCACTTTAATTTGTGCATGGATAATATGACAGCCAAAATCAAGAAGCATGGCACACAAATAGCTGAAGCTGAGCAACGCATCTCCACAACAGAAGACAAGATGGAGGTCTTCAGCGCATCGTGCTCCAGCATGGAAAAGATACTTTAAGTGATCCAGGCAAAGAACGAGGATCTTGAAGCCCGCTCGCGCAGAAACAATCTACGAATTATGGGCATCCCCGAATTGACCAACACTGGTGTCGTGGAAACACTGCTCAAAGATATTCTAGGGGCTGAACACTTCTCCAATGTGCTAATTGTGAAGGGAGCTCATCGATCTTTAACAGCCAGACCTATACCAGGGGCACCTCCACGTCCCATTATAGCTCGCCTTTTGAACTTTAGAGATCGTGACACTGCGCTGTGCCTGGCCAGGGAGAAGGGGGCCACCACTTATCAGGGCATGAAGGTTGAGCTGTTCCCCGATTTCACCATGGCTGTACAACAGGCACGAAGGGAATTCTACTCTGTAAAGAAATATCTGCACACTGCGCATACAATATGCAATGTTATATCCTACACAACTGAGGATACACCACGCAGGGAAAGCTTGCATCTTCTTGAAGTCTAAAGAAGCCCTGCAATATCTGCGTCTGATCGAGCGGTAGGTTTTGGCACGTGCGGTGGAGGCAGGCACAGATGCTGATGCAGAGAGCTGAACACGTGAGAACTATGCTGCCTGGAATGCAAGTGACATGGTCTTATTCACGAACTGTGGGCTCCGACACTATACGTTATCAATGTTTCAATTATGATGCCTATTATCCAACTATTGCCCTACGGACACTGCATTTCCCCGTCTGTTGTACAGGTCATACTGCATATTGCACATTTTTGATACTCCCTTGTTCTATTTTGGTACCTGCTCTTTATGCTTATAAAAGGCATGTTATTATGATCTGAAGTTTACTGTTAGCTTTGTATACCACAGGGTCTTACGCCTGATTATCTCCGCCTTCACCCCCCCCAGTATCTACTGGGGGCCAACGGCTACTAACGACCCTCCACAGAGGGAATACCCCACAACTAAAGGGTTTTTTTTTTTCTCTGTGGCATTGCACCCTTTTGGTGCTCTTATTGGTTTCTAACTGTAGCATGCGGTTCCATGGTGTGTTTTTGGTTCTGAGGGTTGGGACCTTCGGCGTATTTCAGATGCTGGAGTGGGTGGAGGGGGGTGGGGTTTGTTGGGGAATTCTGTATCACTAAGGTAGTGTTGATGACAACAGCAGCAGACCAAATTCCACTTGAAAATTGATTTTGTACGATGGCTTGCTACAATAACTTCCCACACACATCATGACCGGGGCTAAAGTGCCCACAATCTCATGGGTGACTTAGAATGTTAGGGGCCTTAACAACCCCAAGAAGGTGAGACAAGTGCTTTCCTACTTGGATCGTCACAACATCCAGATAGCCCTATTGCATGAAACCCACCTTACTGACCGGGCAGCCTCTACAGTGGCTACCAGATGGGCAGGAGTGCGGCTAGGAGCCTCACATTCCTGCTATGCTAGGGGAGCCATATTAATAAAGAAAGGTACCCCCTTCCAACCAGTACATGTGACAATTGTCAATATATATGGTCCCAATATTGACGACCCTGCTTTCTATGAAATGCTATGGGGTAAAATATGCCAGCTACCCCAGTCTGCCATGATCTGTGGGAGGGACTTTAATGCGGTGTTAGACCCAGCGATAGACAGATGCTCCCTAGCCGAAACCACACTGAAAAAGGCATCCTCCGCCATAAATCACACTATTCAAAATTTGGGGCTGCTTGATCCTTGGCGGTTACGACATCTGGACACCCGCGAAGGTACCCGTCATTCCTATGCAAGTCAATCCTGGTCCCGTATTGATTACTGGCTGGTCACGACGGATGTCAATACATGGACAGTACAAGTCAAACATCTACCTAGGACCCTATCTGACCATGCCCCAGTCCTTTTGAGCATCAAGTTACCGACACATACCTCCTCTCCCTTACAATTGCGCCTGCACTCTTCCTCCCCTACTTGATCAGGTATTTTGTGAAGGAATTCGAGAGGGTCTATTGGACTATTTCTTGCATAATACTGTCTCAGAACAATCTATAGGGAACATATGGGAGGCATTTATTTGACTATTTGTGGTGCGTGTATAGGATTGCAATCGGGAGTTCTAAGATCCTTACGGGGCACTATGTCTAGGTTGGAGCGAGAGCTGGGTAATCTTGAGCTTCAATATAGCGCTACGGCTAACCCTGCCATGCTAGCATCTATTAAAACGAAGATCACAGAATACAAGGATGTGGCAGACCAGGAAATACATCACATGTCATGCAGGAGCAAAGCCAGATACTATGGGGAGGGCGGCAGCCCAGGTAGAGCATTGGCTGGCAGAATAGCAGACCCTTGGGGGCAGACATGTGTGATTAAAACCATTATAGATGAGGACACTGCGACACACCCAATATACTCTGAACCTTTGAATAATACTACATCAAAGCCTACAAGAGTTTATTTAGATAATTGTGCTGCTCGCTCTTCCCTTCCATTGCCTGCTCAACAAGAAGTTCCCAAACCCCCATGATACCCTTTTCACGTTTAGAATGTTTCACCCTACTGTTTTATTTTCTTGCTTTTTGTAATTAATCGTTTAGACAGGTTTGATATAATTTCCTTGTTTCTTTTTAATGCCCATGTTCATTGCTTTGCTGGGTACTTTCTCTTACATATTCCATTTCCCTTCCCCCCCCCTTTTTCCTCTCCCCCTCATTCCTTACTGATATTTTGTATTGCATTTTACTTGCTCATTATCTAATAAAATTCTCTTAAACTTAAAGCCTACAAGAGTTGGCAATCAGCAGATGAGGCAGAAATAACACAATATCTAGAGGACATCGCACTAGTATGGCTCTCACGACATCAGCAAGAATTTTGAATGCATCCCTTAACGCTCGAGGAAATTCGTGAGGCCATTACCGCCGTGCCCAATGGGAAAGCGGCAGGCACGGATGGCCTGCCTGCGGAGTTTTATAAAGCATATATTGACCTTCTACCTCCCACTTTACGGGAAGCACTTGTAATAACTTCGTTAAAGCCCGACAAGGCTCCAGATCAGTACGGACGTGAACATATTGGCGAATGTACTGGCGAACAGGCTGAAACTCCTTCTTCCAGTCATGGTGCTCCATGATCAATCAGGGTTTATTCATACCCACTCCACATCCCACAATTTATGCACATTATTTGCAGTCTTGCATGTCCTCGAACCCACCCTCCCAGCAGTGGCCGTGCTACTCGACGCCACCAAGGCCTTTGACTCCATCTCCTGGTCGTATATGTTTTCCATTTTGCATCGTATGGGCGTGCCTTTCATTTTTACAAATTGGATTAAATTACTTTATACGAACCCAGTGGCACGTGTGAGAGTCAATTGTCAGCTGTCGGATGTTTTCCCGATCCAGAGAGGCACGTGGCAAGGGTGTCCGCTGTAGCCCTTGTTTACGTTGGTGCTTGAACATGAGCGTGTATTCTACGACAATGCCATGCGGAGATGTTTAAAAATGTACCCTGGCCTCATGTTGGACAAGTATCCTGGCCAGTAACATCAAGCTGTATTTTAAATTGCAGTATTGCATCCTTTGTTTAGCCAGTAGAACATTTTTGGGGATGACCTGGACTTTGTGTGTAGTTGGGAAAGATTTGTAGAGTTTTATCGCCATAGCGCGGGGGACTGTGGACGCGTGCATGCTGAAGTATAGCATCTCTGTGCCTATAGTTGAACATGTGGACTAGGAGCGCCCTGGGTGGCACACCAGTGCGGGACAAGCACCAGTATTCTGAGGGCTCATTCTATAGAGAATAATTTGAAGAGATGTTGAAGGTTGAGGTTGGTAACAATCCAGACCTCGAGAAAAAGCTTGGAAGAGGGGCCCTCTCCCGGTTTGGGAAATCCAAGGGATCACAGCTTATAACGTCTGGCGCGCGCTTCGGCATCCTCAAGACAGATGTCCATTTGTGTTCCGCTGCATTTTAGGCCTGGGACTGCCATCTGTCGCTCTTGGACATTTTTGCGAAGGGTGGCCACTTCCTTTTCAGTGCTAGTGACTTGCTCTACCACTTTCCAAATGTATAGTCTTGGATGATTAATGTCCATCATATCCATTTTGACCTCCAGTGCTACACAGAGGCCTGAATGGCCTCTAGGATCTCCACTGAGCCCTGCACTAGTTCTCTCCGCTCCAGGCTTGCGTGGCCCCCCCGTCCCATCTCACGCGTATTAGGGCCAGGTACTGTGTATTTAAAACATTACTTAGATTGCGCCCCCCTTTGACCAGGATTAGGTGCGTTCCTGGGTGTGATGTCACAGGAAAGGATATCCACCCAGTCAGCTCTCAGGACGCTACTGCATTCCAGGAAGGGGGGGGGGGGGGGGGGGGGGGGGGAGAGGAGGAGGAGGAAGAGAGACAGACAGAGACACAGAGACAGACAGAGACGCAGAGAGACAGAGAGAGAGAGACAGAGAGAGAGACAGAGAGAGAGAGAGAGCGCTCTTGGTGTCGAAATGTACCTTTTTAGGGGTACACTGGTGCAGGGTCACCCTTTTGTCCACGGGTTCAAAGACCAACAAAACAAAATAGAGATAAACACTGAAGCTGGAATTCAAAATACCAAGTTTATTAATCTCTGATGAGACACAGCACTCTCAGGTGCTGCCTGAGGTAGTACACTGAAGTCACAGAACACAGAGCTTATATACTGCTTTTTCTGCAATGTAAGCATGTGATCACAAATAGGAAGACAAGTTTTAGAAATTGTTTTCAGCAAACAAGGACAGATGAAAAACCACATGGTCAGCAAAGTGGGAGGGGGAGCAGGAGTGCTAATGGCAGTGGTAAATGATTGACATTTAACGGGTGTACTGGCAGCTACAAACTCTCAGCACATACACTGCTTTTAGCGGAGTCAGGAAGTTAACTAAAATAGATAGAAAAGGCAGGAAAAGACGAGCAGCAGAGGACGGGAGAATTACGAAGGAAACAAAATGGACACCTCATCAAAAATGGCTGTTGCTTATGCCAAATAAATATTACAGGTTTTCCATAGACGGCCCTTTCCGCATATGCGAAGACATTTTCTTATGCTTCTAAGGGGGTACGATAAATGCCATATATATCGATTAACATATCGCTGACTTCTTGGTCTATTGCTAAATGGGCATTTACATTTTGGACATCTGTTTTAGATGGTAGACACGTAGTACAAGTAGAAATGCAGAGGGAACAAAGCATTGGCCTGCATTGAATACATAAACAAGAGAAGCGAATTGCAATAATCATCAATAAGGCCGAAGCCCCATAGAGAAAATACACGCCAGAACCTGGAGAAGACCGCATATACAGAAGGTGAATTATCCGGTGTGAAGAAAACAGCTGGATCCGATGATACAGCATGCTCCAGTCTATATTATTCCCATGCGGTCTCTGTCTGGTCGACTACAGAGACTTCGATTGTACATTTTCCTCTACTACCAGCATAGTGATTGAACAATTGCAAATCTTGATGGTAGGTTGGGGGAGCTAAACATACAGGTGGTAGAAGGAAGGCTATGTAACAGGTACAAGACCAGCCTGGAGGTAGGAAGTAGTATGCCTTAGTTCCACAAACAAAAGTAGTGTGACGCGAAGCAAGGAAGCTGCTTCGGTCTTTCGTACACATCTGGAACACTACAGTACAGTTACTGTGGCCCACTGGAACATCGCCTGTACTTTGTACACAAAGGGGTGCCAGTGGTCATGGTAACAGAGATAACAAGGTGTCTATTTACTTTTGCCGACCTAGAATTTTGGTACACAGTTTGTTGCTGCACTTCCTTTACTTTATTCTTCCATTTCTAAAGCAATCCCTTTTGCTTATGTGTCCCCATCTTCGTTCGGGACTTTGTTCATTAGAGGCATATAGAAGTTTGAACCAAGCTGGGCATGAGCCATTGTGAGAGAATGGCAGCGGTGACAACGGGACTCCTTTTATGTTCTGATGAGGAGAAATCTTGCCACAAACCCAACAGTTAGCAGCATTGCTTCGCTAGTTGTCTGATGCAACATTTGAAGAAATGAATCCTCTCTCAGATTTTGCCAGTATCCCTGTTCATGTTGCGGCAAATCAAAATGATGGTGCTCTTTTGCAGCAAGTGATGTAACAGTCATGTTAGGTAAGGAGGCTCCAGGCATTACTTCCTCCACTACCCACATTACTGTAGCGATTATGGCAGCAGTCAAAGTCAGACCAAGGATGCAGATTGTACAGCCGTTGCACAATGTCGCAGCGATCTCCTTCATCTTAGGCGAGCTCATTTTCATTGACAAACCACAAAATAGATGATGCCCTAAAGTCCTGGGCAGGCATTGGTTTCTTCACTAACGTTGAGACGAGTAGTCACTAAAAGGCTATCCCCCTTTGTAATCAGTCTTTAACCACCCAGGACAGTGGCTCAAACAGTCTTTCTGTACTGAAATGTCTTTCTTCCTGGATCGAAGCAGATATCTAGAAGTACCAGGGACCATGTGGTCCGGGAAGACTTCCTCAGGTCTTTCAGGTGACACAGCTTGTCCTTTCTCAGTGACCAGGATGTCGCAGTGATCCGTCAACACAGATGGGCTCAAAAGGGCATGCAGAACTTTATGACAGTGGGTAGCATGCACCCAATTCTTCCGGTTGGTCACTCATACCACAGTTCTGGTAGCCAAGAGGACTTGCTCGGGCCACGCCACCGGGGTGCCAGGGAACTGCTTAGCTGGAAAGACTTTGTCAAGATAAAATCTCAAGGCCGCAGATCATGGCCATCACCCTGCAACCTACCTGGAAGGGTTTCCCGTACCTGCTGATAGATAGAAGACAAGCTTGTCAGTTAACTGGGACAAATAGTCACTCATCAACACATGGGGCACATCATGTATAGGGCGAGGCTTACGGACCCCCCCCCCAAATATTCATGGGCCTCCCAAAGACTATTTCATGCGGTGTAAGGCCAGACCGTGTATGTGATATCGATCTGATGGATCTCAGGCCATTTCAATTTCAGGGTGAAGTTGTAAAGCTCCACCAGGCCTGCTGACTGTGGGTGAAAATCGGCATGAAATTTCTGCTTAATCCCTGACCCTTTCATGACATATTCTACAACTTGTCCAATGGAATGAGGTCTGTTGTCCATTTGCAGGACCTTAAAAAGGTGCAGTTGGTGTCGCAAACCCTTCTGTTGGAGTTTGCGTTCACTTTCCAGGATTATCCTGGAGACAGACCATACAAGACTTGACTATCTTTTTAGCAGTGCGGGCAATATCAGGATGATCCCAAATTTGTATAAGTTGTTTTGCTATTACGGCTGCACCAACATGTGCCGGCCCATGTGCCACGTGAATCAAGGGATACAAGTAGGCTGTGGGTAACTTCCATTTGGTCATATCTTTATTCCTCCAACAGCCCTCATCATCCAGTGTTCCCTCCTTAGACCATTTATCTAGTTCATCAGCAGAGGCAGATTGTTGCATGTCCAGCACTTCCTGCCTGGCATCATGGCAACGTTCAGCTTGTGAATTCACAACATACATGGAGGTGGTACTTCGCTGCCTTGCGGTCTCACGGGCTATGTAATCCGCAATGGCATTGCCAGCTCCTATTTTATCAGTTACTTTCTTGTGTGCACTACATTTAACAATTGCTACTTTCTTAGGATAGGTTAGGGCAAAAAGATTATGCACTAATTCTCCATGAACTATCTGTGTCCCATGTGAGGTGAGGAAACCCCTTTCTTTCCATAAGCAACCAAAATTATATGCCACCCTGAATGCGTACTGGCTGGCGGTAAAAATATTGACAAGTAAGTCTGTACTAAGCTCATACTCTTGTTAGTGATTGTAGTCTGGAGTTCCTAACACTGGTGCAGAACAAAGAGCTTGGCATGACTGTTAGAAGGCATTCTGACATTCAGTAATCCATGGGAAAGGCATCGGAGTGCCTTTAGTCAAAAAGGGCCAACAAAAGTTTAATAATATGTGAAAAACTGGGGATCCACTGCCTAAAAAAAAAAAAGAATTTAACGCCAATCAGTGCACGGACATCCTTCTGAGTACGGGGTACAGGAGTATCTAAAATAGTCTGAATGCGATCTGATGTGGGTGCAAGTCCCTCCTTAGACAGGAGGTGACCTAAATAGGTAACCTGCGTTCTACAAGATTGTAATTTCTTTCTAGAGACTTTCTGATGAAGGAAGGCAACAAATAGTAACAATAACAGTGTTCGTTCTTCACACTAGGGAAGGACGCCAGAGCGGCATCCTCACGGATAAGACAGGATCTCTCAACCACTGGATAATTGTTATTTAAAATAACACGCACACCTTCCGAAGAACAATGTATTGTGGCACAAAAATATTTAAGCATATCAATACCTACAATTTTGTCAGGTGTGGTAGGGGAAAGCAAAAATTTGTCAAGTCCTAATTTAAGTGACAGTTAAAGTGGGCTAGGTGTAGGTGTCCCATCGAATCCTATCAATGGTATCATTGTGCCGGACAGGAGACCCCTAGGAACCAATTGTTTAGACAGAGCACTACGGATAGCCCCTGTATCAACCAGAAACTAATTAGTAGATCCCAAGACATTTGCGTCAACATAAGGACCCATTTGATCTACTGGCACCTCAACCAGTTCCTAACCCCATCCTAGGCATCCCTATGCATAATCGGAATCTGCAAGGGCATCAGCAGAATAATCAGACATATGATAGTGATTTCGTTTATCAAAAGTATTTGAGTAATTTGGTCCTTGTTCAACTGCTTCAAATCTGGGGCGAGCTCCTGTACCTCCCCAGTTTCCTGAATTCGCTGGGCGTCCTCTCATACTTCTCCTTCCCAGCTTATACTGCTGACCTCGCAAAAGAGGGGACTCCAGGTATATACATTGCGTGTCTGCCTCTTCCACCGCCCCTGAATGGTGGACCATATACTTGAGCCAACATAACTTTTGTCTTTAATTCTTTAACCTTCTTGTCCTCCCTGCATTTTGCTACCGGTTCCTGTCGCTCATAATATTGGGCCATAGTCAAAAGGGAAACTAGGGAAGATGTGGTCCAAGAATTCTCGCTGGCCTTTAAGCGACTAGCTATTTCCAGTAACATATTAGCGACAAATGCATCAACAAACAAATGTCTACCCGTATCATCGGCCAATGACTTCCCACTAAAATCATGGAAGGTTTCCTCAAACCTTGAAAAGAAGTCAGAAACTGACTCATCCGTTTACTGTTTACAGGACGCTAACGTGGTCCAATCTATTTTCTTAGGGGGTATGAGAGTCTTTAACTTAGTAACAATAGCTTTAGGAAGACCCAATATCTCCTTTTGAGGTTTCTGCGCAGGCTCCCTTTCCGCATCTATTTGCTCTAAATGTTCCCAGGTATCACCATATGCTACATGGTCATCTATTTTACGCATTGTTCTTAACATATCAGGGGGCAAAATAAGCCCAAAGAACATATCAATATCTGTCAAGGTCCTAGTGCAGGAGCTAATGGCTCCTTCCACCTCCTCATAGAAGACGGCAGGATTTTTCCGGTGTCGGGCAAAGCAGCTTTAAGAGCCATCACATCAGCTCCACTCCAAGGAGTATAACCCCCAATATACAAAATATCCCTTTGGCTCCAATTCCTGAGAAATTTGTCTATAATCAAATATTACCTCCCAAACGAATTCTACAAAATAAAATTGCTCTGCTCTGTTCCACTCTTGAACCATAGCTACAATGAGCAATGCCGCGTGAGGCCAGCGAGCCTCCTCTCTAGCAGCGGCTTTTAATTTATCTTTTTCTGATTTACTCAAAGTAGAATGAGTCTGTCACCCATCTTGCTTATATTGTTCTTTGTCATCTGAAGACAAATACTAGTCTTCAGAAACCTCATCAGGGGCACTTGGAATGGGAAATTTATACGAGGGTGGGGGGCATTCTAATAGGATGCAGTCATCCTGAGGTTTATTAAGTATAGGATATATAGGGCACCGAATGGGTACTGGCCATTTACCTCTAATCAACGTTCCCTAACTTTCTTTTTATTCTAGCGTTTTTATATATATTGTTTTTCTATGTTCTTTTTCTGCTATAGCTTCTGCTCTTTTCGCGCTCTCTCTCGCACTTCATTCTCCCACATACGCACACAATCAAACATATCCTGTCTACTTTTTTCTTTCAAATAAACACTACTCTACATATTGAACCTTTTTAAAATCAAATGACCCATTCACAGGCCATTGTAGATCAGAATCTTTCTATGTGTATTTGTTCCACAGTGTACTGTACATTATGGAAGAAATACCATATTTGATATATAGGTCTTTATTAGGTGTCCCCTCTGGGGGAGCCGGCTGACTTTTTTCTAAATCCATTTTGGTGCCACCAAGACAGCAACACAACCTATGGAGTGTGCTAGGAACAGACATGCTACCAAATTTTTGTAAAACATTACTTTTCCAAAATATTCCAAAGTAGAGAAAAATCTCCACATTACCTGCCTTTATTTTTTTCCAAAAAATAAATAAAAACAAAACAAAACCTGAATCTTGGCAAAGCAAATCAAGAGTGCCGCTTTAGCGACCGCACCAAACAAGAGTCTCCAACTTCCAACTGCTGATCTCTGGTCGACCTGATGGTCAGTACAAAAGTGCGCCAAAGAAAACCCCAGTTGACACCGGCACCACCTGGAGGGTCAAATCGGTAAAACCAGAAAAGTCACGTCGGCCTGCAAAGACAAAGGTCTTCTCGTGCTGTGCGCTTCCTCAGTGAAATTCCAATCCTCCGTCAAGACCACTCCTTCAGACCCCTTCACCCCTCCCGGGAATGCTTTGATTGGCAGACCACGATTCCCCTCCGCCGGCTGTCTTTCAAGTATCTGGGCAGCTGGGTCTCCCTCCTCCCGGAATTGAGCTGGGCGCTCAACGTGGCCCCTCTGGTCAAGAAAGCCAAAGCAGACCTCACTCGGTGGCACTCGCTCCCGCTGAACCCACTGGGGAGAGTGGCGCTCTACAAAATGATGATCCTCCCCCGGTTTCTGTATGTTTTGCAGAACACTCCGGTGTCCTTTCCGAGGTCGTGGTTTCGCGAGTTGGACGGGATGGCCACCAGGTTCCTCTGGGGTGGGGGAAGGCCACGGTTGGCCTTGGCGATCTGCCGCCTCCCCACCTTTGACGGGGGGCTTGGCATGACCAACCTCTACCTTTACTACCTGGCCACCCGGCTTCTGGTCATTCATGACTGGTTTTGGGGGGGGGGGGGGGGGGGGGGGGGGGGGGGGGGGATTGTCCGATCCGGCCTATAGGGTGGAACTGGAGGCCCTGGGTCTCTCCAGTGTTCAGGACCACATGTACGGCGCCCCTATTCCCACCTCCTGCCCCGACATCACCAGGGCGGTCTTCCTGGCTTGGCGGGCAGCTCTCCGCCACACCGGATGGACTGGGAAGTTGACGCGCGCCACCCCTCTCTGGCATGGGACATGGTTACGGGAGGTTGCGGGGTTGGAGGGTTTTGAGCCGTGGGACTTGCTCGGCATCTCCCAGCTGGGGGATGTATGGCGGGGGGGACGCATGTGCTCATACTCGGAACTGCAGGCGCGCTTTTCTCTCCACCCGTCCCAATTCTATAGGTACCTTCAATTGCGACACGCCAAACGGGCTTACACCCCGCTTGACATCCGGCTGCCGGATCATAGCCCCCCGGAGGCTCAGGTCCTGATGGGTAACCTAGGAAGGGGAGGCATATCCAGAATATATCGTTCCCTTGTTAACAATACCCCTGTGCCCCAGGAGGGTCTGAAGGAGCGATGGGAGGAATGGGTGGGTCCCTTGGACGAGATCGATTGGCGGGAAGCCCTTATGGCTCCCAGGCTGGTGACGGCATCCGCCAAGCTGAGGCTCATTCAAATCTACTATCTGCGCACGGCCTACCTTACACCAGCACGCCTGCGCCGCGCGGGCCTTTCCACCAACGCAGCTTGCCCTCGTTGTAGCTTTGACCCGGCTGACTTCATCCACATGGTATGGTCATGTCCGGAACTGGAGGGGTATTGGCGTGGCATAGAGACTGACTTGACGGAGGTCCTGGGGTGGGAGGTGCCGCACGACCCCAAACACATCCTACTGGGTATCACTGACGGCCTGGACGGCACGCGCGCTGAAAAAGTGTTTCTCATGACAGCGTTAATGGTGGCAAAAAGGGACATTGCGGCAGCCTGGAAACAGCCGCAGCCGCCCAGTCTGACCAGGTGGAGCGTAGGAGTGGACTGGTGTGCGGCGCAGGAGCGGACGCTTTACCAAGCTCGGGGCTGCCACAAAAAGTATCGTAGGGTTTGGGGGAAATGGTTAGGAAATGTATTGTGATTGGTGGGGCGAGGTGGGGCGGAGGGGGGAGGTGGTTCGGGGGGGGGGGGGCGGTAAGGGGGATTGATTCCCAGATGGGACTAATGTATAAGGCTGGTCTGAAAGGCTCACTGTTTTTGTTGCACAAGAATAAAAACTTGTTTATCAAAAAAAAAGACCACTCCTTCAGACGGCCGCGTCTCCAATGGGGTCCCATAACGGGCGCCAACTGTGGAAATGTACAATTTTAGGGGTAAACTGGTGCAGGGTCACCCTTTTGTCCACAGGTTCAAAGACCAACAAAATAGAGATCAACACTGACGCTGGAATTCAAAACACAAAGTTTATCAATCTCTCATGAGTGGGACTACGTCCACACAGCCCTCTCAAGTGCTGCCTGAGGTAGTACACTGAAGTCAGAGAACAGAGCTTATATACAGCTTTTTCTGTACTGTAAGCATGTGATCAGAAATAGGAAGACAAGTTTTAGAAATAGTTTTCAGAAAACAAGGATAGTTGAAAAACCACATGGTCAGCAAAGTAGGAGGGGGAGCAGGAGTGCTTATGGCAGTAGTAAATGATTGACATTTAATAGGTGCACTGGCAGCTACAAACTCAGCACGTACATTGCTTTTAGCTGAGTCAGGAAGTTAACTAAAATAGATAGCACAGGCAGGAAAAGACGAGACTGTTGCTTATGGCAAATAAAAATTACATGTTTCCACATTGGTTGGAAAATGACACCTAGTCTTGATTTTTCCTTTAAACAGGTGCTTTTTCCTTTTTGAAATAATGGCGGCCCGCCACCAAGCAGCCTCTTTAGCATTTTCTTCATCACTGGACCGTAAAACACAAAACAGAAAAAAGAATATATTCTAAAAGAGTGAAGATGAAAGGAGGAGAGAGCGCAAAAAGAGCAAAATATGCAGTTTGTGTACGTAATACTCAGTGAGATGCATTTGGAACAGAATTCTCAACCCAATCATCCCAAATTCCCCAATATTTAGGTTTCTTGACTAGTTTAGTAGATCGATCTAATGAGGATACCCTCTGAATGGAATAAATCCATTCTTCTTCAGTATGGGAACAAGGTAAAATCCACTTAATGCAAAGTTCTCTCCAAGCAAGCAGGATCAGTGTAAAGAAAAGAGCTTTCTGATTTATTGTTAAGGTTTGTTTATCTAAGTGCCCTGGTGGTACCCCAAAAATTATAGACAGTATAGTTAGTTTCATCTCTTGGCCCATAATACCGGATATGATCTTACCCACTTTCTGCCAGAAGGAGTGTATTGTGGGGCAGCACCAAAACATATGCACCTCATTTACACTGTCTTCTCCGCATTTCTGGTATTTCTTGATCTCCCAACTCCCCATTCTTGATAGTTTCTGTGGTGTCCAGTAGGCTTTATGTACTGTGAAGAGATGGTTCTTTTTTAAAGGTGCAGAATTCATGCAAGACCATAAAAGAGACATAGATACTTACCCTAATTTTTCAAGATCTTCATCCGGCAGGTCCTTCTTCCAGATCTCTGTAAAGGAGGCTTGCGTATCTTCTCCGCTTTGAACTAACAACCAATACCATTCTGCAACTTCTTTCAGCATTGTTTGACGTGTACAGATCTTTAACACCAAGTCGTTTTACGTTCCAACTCATTTCCTAGAGATTCTACTCAGCTTGATAATTGGTAATACTTAAATTTCAACACCGAATGCTCGCAGAGGAGTGTGGCCATGAGATTAATTCAGCGTCCACAATGAGTTGCCCTCATGTACGGATACCGCAAGATCGAAGGGGAACAGCAATGGCATCCTCCAAACAAGCCGGAGTGCCTGGAGAGTCCCAAATCGGTGCTGCATCATTGTAATACAGAATTTTTAATTGTCGTCTGACCTGAGACCAGGGCTTAATTGCTGCCACCAGGATCTTCAGTCGCACCTCCTTAAAGAAAAAACCCTGCTTGGTGAGAGAAACTAAGAGTAAGGGCCTTAAATAACGGGGAGAAAACTGAGCTTTCCATCAACAATGGTCTAAAGTTCTTTAAATGGAAGGCACAATAATACAAGTATATGTCAGGAGTAGCAATGCCTCCATGGGTTTTCCTTCTTCTAAATTTCTTTAGGGCTATTCTTGGACTTTTGTTTCCCCAAATGAAACTGGAAAAGGCCCCTTGCACCTTCTTGAACCAGGTCTTTGGGAATTCTAACAGGATAATATTGAACAGAAAAGTGTATTTGGGGAGAATTGACATACTTCGGACATTCGCTTTACCCAGAAAAGAGTGAAAGAGAACCCCATGATTGCAGCTGTAATTTAACCGTCTTTGTGACTTTTTCGAAGTTGACCTGAGCTATCTTGTCAAGGTTATGGACTATTTGAACGCCGAGATATCCGATTTCCTTCTTTGTAAGGTCACTCCTAAAATGAGTATTCCATTTCAACAACTCTGTTTTTTGTTGGTTAATCAAATACACAGACGCCCTCCCAAAGCTCTCTAATGTGTCCCATATCACAGGAAGTGATTGCTCTAGGTCACCTGAGAGAATGATAAGATCATAGGCGTATAGTCCGATTTTCGTTTCCCATCCATTACATTTGAAAGGAATGATGTTCTGACAGGCTCTTAATTAACATGCAAGGGGTTCAGTATATATATTGAAAAGGAGAGGGGAGACGGGACAGCCCTGTCTGGGCCCCTCTACCTATTTTTATTGATCTTGTGAGATTGCCATTGATGAGGATTTTAGCAGATGGGTTTTTATATATGGCTTTAATTGCAGTTAAGATTTCCCCTAAATTGAGGCGCTGAATCATTTTAAATAGGAAAGGCCAGCTGCCTCGATCGAATGCTTTAGCAGCGTCAAAAGATCATTACATCAAGTGGGATCTTATAAGTTTGCGCCATGTCTATTGCCCGGCTTAGGTCATGCGTTAATTCACAGAGCTGCCTCCCTTTCATAAAACCTTTCTGGTCTGGATGTATTAGTGGTCCTATTACCTTATCCAGGCGTTTAGTTATAGATTTTGAAAAAATGGAACAAAGGCATCCTCGATCTCAGAATCATCACTAATGATGTTACCGGTGTTTGAGCATCGGAGATCCTTTATCCAATTTCTAGACTGATCAGCTTTGGTTTACCACTCAAGGAGTTTGCCGGACCCCTCCCCGTATTCGTGGTGAGATAGCCTGCTGGCTTCCCATTTTCTCTTAATTATTACTTCTTGATAATCTGTGAACTTATCTTTCGCAGCCGTTAAATTTCTTGTAATATTCGGATTCCCAGAAGCTATTTCTAACTCCTCCCGATAAGTATGTACGTCTGCTTCTAATTTTTTTATTTCCTCCCTCATTTTCTTAGTTTGGGCAATGGAGAGAGTTTTTAAAATACCTCTTAAAAATGCCTTATACGAGTACCATACCACCTGAAGGGAAGCAGAGTCGAGGTTGAATTAAAAAAGAAAAATAAAAAAAAATCTTTGGTTGCAGTTTTTAATTTATCGATTACTGTAGTTTTTAAAAGTAGTGTTCGATTTATAGTCCACCTACGAGAGGACTGACTCTTGGCCATAGAAATTTCTAGGACCACCGCGGAGTGGTCAGACATATGTTCCAGGACGTGGCTAACCTTAATGGTATTTTTACATGTAACAACATCGACCAGAAAAATCAATTCTGGAATGATGACCGCACTTCTTGTTGTGAAAGGTAAAATTCCCTCCAGTTGTCCTGGTCTTATAACTCATCTCTCTCCAAATATCTAAAAGCTCTATATCTGACATCAACTGCCTCAAGGCTGCTCTCATATTTTGTGTTTTTACCACTGTTCTACTGGAGGTTGAGTCTTGGGTGGGATCCAAAACCAAATTAAAATCTCCACCAAATATGATAGGGTCATTTATGTTAATTAATTGAAGGAGTAGGGTGTATAGTGGCACCGGGTCATCTAGATTTGGTCCATAATACTCCACGAAAGTCAGCCAGGAACCATTGATTTTGGCCCTGGCGATCGCCCACCTGCCTAAAGGGTTGATCGTGCAAACCCCAAGCATAGCTTGGGCAGTTTGTTTTAAACAGAAGATCAACCCCTTTTATTGTACATGTTTGACTTGTACAAATACAATGTTCTATCCATTTTTATTTTATTTTTTAAATCGATGTCCATTCCTCATTAAGCAAATGCGATTCTTGACTAAAGAACACATTGCTATCAGAGACTCTTAAGTATTCTAGAATTTTCTTTCTTGTAGAGGGAACCATCAGACCATTTACGTTCCATGACATAATTTTCATACTTTTTGCGTTTGCTATCCTACCTACATCTATCATAGGAGACATAAGAATTAAGAGTACATTCTATATATGCTGCTTACATTTAAAGAAAAAGTCACAGGCTTATCTGGGCCGATTTGAAATATTTGGCAGTTTATAAATTAGGACAATTTTTTTTCTCCATTTTTCCCCACATGCTCCTCCACCCCGTGTAAGAACAGAAAATCTTTAATTTTTGTATTTTATTTGTGACTCAATCCCCCCCCATTCTTCCTAATCCCCCACCCTGGGGAACCCTCCCTTAATGCTAGAGGTATACCTAGAATACCTCTAAATTAGGGCTCTGTCTCTATCTAGGCAGGGTTTTAACATTTCTCATTGGATGTACTTTTAATCTGGGCAATCAGGACATCAAACTCTGCGGGATCCTTAAAATTAAACATTTTGTTGTTCAACATCACCTTCAGAGAGGCGGGAAATCGTAGGTTTGTTGTAGCACCCAAACTTCTTAATTCTTGCATAGATGTCCCCAACTCCCACTGTTTGTCTTGTGTGGTGCGGAAATGTCTGATCTAACACGGAATAACCAATCCCCTTTATTATACACTCCGACTTTTAAACCCCCGGCAAGGATCTTTTCTTTTAATTAATGCAGTTTAAAATTAACTAGGATCCTTCTCGGTTTTATTTTTCCCAGGTCTTTTGGAGTACGGGTCCCGCTGAACTCTTAGTATGTCATCCTCTAGGGTCTGTCTGTCTATGTCAGAATGCAATTCTCTGAGAAGATTAATAAGGAAGGACCGTACATCTCCCTCCGCCTCTTCTGGTATGTTCAGGAACCTGATGTTATTTCTTCTTACGTTGTTTTCTAAACTTTCTAGTTTATCCCTCAGATCTTTATCGCTGTCCTTTAGTCTCGTGATTTCAGATGTATTTTTTTTTTTACTGGTTTCTTAAGTTCTCCCAGAGCGGTTTCCATAGCCCCGACTCTTTCCGTTCTATCATTCATTTTTGTTTCTAACATTTCACAAACTGCTTGAATTGTTGTTTGGTTACTTTATGAAACTGCAAATTTTTCTCAGATTTTCGCGAGTAGGGTAACTAGTAGTCCCTCTGTGGAAACTGGACCTCTAGGTTGTGATCTGTAGTAGATATCCTTAGCTCACCTCTCTGTTGACTAAACTGAGGGCTAGGAATTTGGCTAACGCTTACAGTATTGTCATTTTCTCTCTCAGCCGAGTGTGACGGAGGAGCAAATCTGTTTTCAAGAAGCACAGGTTCCATGTATATTCCTGTTCTCCTGATATTTATTATCTTAGATAGTTCTGAAGAGATCAATTGTAACAAATCACTGCCGTTGCTCGAAGTCACCACAGGAGTACATTCGGAACTTCGCTGGTTATCCGGAGGGAGTTCGGTAGATTCAGTAAATAGAGAGGATTGGGCTTGGACCTTAAAATACGAGCGCAGTGATGGAGTAACTCTAATATTAGCTGATTTTGTTTGATTGCTTTTTTTTCCCCTTGGTTGAGGGGGTCTTCTCTGTCAAAGCCCTTTTATTATGTGAGGCTCTGGAGGTTTTTTGGGGGTTAATTTGTACCGTGGGTAGGGCGGTTTCTTGGTTATGACCCTCAGATGGGGACCGACGTTTACCCCAGATATCCCTACTTCTAAGGGTGTATCTGTTTAACCCGTTTGCCCCTGTGTATGTTTCAATAGGACCCCCTTTGACTTGCTGTTCCTCACTTATAGTGCCCCGTTCAATTTAGGCCCCCAGTCCTTCCTTCTCCTTACCGGGGTCATTGGTGAGTGCCACGAACAAAATCCAGCTTTCTCCAAGAGCACCAATTCCCTACTGTGATTCCAGCCAGTTCTTTGACCAGACTGTGCCTAGACTCCTGTTTGAGGAAATACACGACGAAACTCCAGGGGCCGTCAGGACTTGTGGACAAGGAGCCACGAAGTCAGACACACTACTCCCGCTGCCCTGGAAGCCGACCCTAGCAGCGATGCACCTGTCACGCGCAATCCGTGCTGCCGCTTCCGTCCAGTGGCTCCTCTGTGGAATCTCCTCCCCTCCAGCCGCCACCGTCACTCTCCGAGTCTCCATAAGCAACACGGAGAGAATTATCTCCGGAAAAAGAAAACACCCGGGAAAAGTCAAGCGAGGAAACCGCTAAAGCCTGTCCCAGACGCCGCTACTTAATTCCTCTTAGTTTCACATCCAATTATCTGGACAGCCTCCTCGTTTTAAGATGTATTGCATTTTATTGCATATAACAACTGCTTTTATTGCCTATGTTGATAGTGCCGTAATAAAGGTCTTTTTGCCCGACTTTTATATCTGCATTAATAATACCCAATATAGGGTCTTTGAATTGAGTTCAAACTAAAAATCTTTTAGGAGTTTTATTTAGAATGTAGAAATGTATTACCCGGCAACTAGAACTATTGCAGAGAACGTGATTCCAACTGCCTGGGACAAGCAGATTATTTAGAAACTACACTGTGTAAAACAGATTTGGAGCTAGCATGCAATTCTCAATTTTTCCTTTTTTAAAGTCCATTTATTCTTCTTGCTTACTGCGTAGTTCCATAGATTATAGCAATCTCTTAATTGTACTGCATTGCATACATGTATCTGGATTCTGTTTGACTAATAAGGCACTATGCAGCTACCTTCGCTTTTAGAATTCAACCTTTGTGGATATCATTTAGAAAAAGGTTCACCAATTTACTTTTCTGAATTGCCATCTTTATACCAGCCCAAGCATCAACCTTTGATGGTGTAAATATCGTCTTTTTCAATAAGTAGAAAACAGGAGTTGTGTGCAATCTCCAACTGTACACACACTGGCACCAAGGTATTCCCAGATGATTATGACTCAGTCTACTCAACTAGACTCCTACTTCTAGGACAGTTGAGAATAGACTTTTAATCCAGGTTTCCTATTGTGTTGGAACAGAGTCAGAGGCTTCTCCTTCAGCCCAGTTCTTCCAGCTGCCAACAATGATTACTGAAGGCATGAAGAGAAAACCTTACAGGAACTGCATGCCAGCTCGTTCAACAAATCTATTTTTAAGAATCTTTACAAGATATCTTTCAGATATGTTGTAGGATGCCACCGTCTACTAAGAGACCTTTCTCCAGTGGCCACCCTCTCTTCACCACGCTACACCCAAAAAAGCTGTCTCAGAGTAATCATCTAGTGGATTATGTTCATGCGATTGTAGGAAAGACCAACATTCCGGGATTATGACATGCTAGAATTACCTTATCCACGATAAGAATAATGCCAACAAATGTTAAGCCTTTTATGTCAATCAATCAGTACATTTGTAAAGCGCACTACTCACCCGTGAGGGTCTCAAGGCGCGGGGGGGGGGGGTGCTGCTACTGCTCAAATAGCCAGGTCTTGAGAAGCCTCCTGAAGGTTAGTAGGTCCTGGGTCTGCCGTAGGAGGATGGGGAGGGTGTTCAAGTTTCTAATTCAGCAGCTTTTAAGTGGTCAGACCTTAATGCTTCTATTATGCAATCAATAAAATATCACCACACTTTTGAAGGTTTGGCATGACATGGTTATAAAGCCCAGCTATGTAATGGAAAGACAGTAATGTTTTGTTTCAGTCGAGGCAGTTTTAGAGGTCTCAGAGCCAATCTAATTAGGAAAAAATAAGAACTGGGACTTTGGTTCAGTCCTCTTTAGCCACTGCTTGCTGAAGTGTCATTCACTTTGCAACCAACATCATTAATGAAGATTAAGATCACCGAGTCATTTTATTAACATCAGAGTTCTTTTGTATTACACCGCATGAGCTGTAGAATCGGAGAATGGTGTTCTTTGCAGTCAAGCTTGACAAGGACCAATGAAAAAAGTCTGAGTAACCGAAATGTGTATTAGTACCGATATGACGACAAAGCAATCGATAGGGATGAAACCAGTAGGCAAAGGGCAAACAAGACGGTCTGACAGTGCTTATCTGCCCTTGGTGTCTACACACTCAGGATTGTTACAAACAAAATTTTCCAAGACATCCAGAAAATTAACCTCTTACCTTAGCCATCTTGCAGGTAGTCTGTCTGAAACAAAATGAAACACAAACAAGATCAGGCCATTGCACAAAAAAGCAAAAATATCACACGCCTAGTTACAAACATCAATGTTGGTTTGCCATGGCATGCTGACGTCATTTCAGAGACAGGAAAAGTGAAATGAGCTGATCAGCTTGGCTCATTTCACTTCATCGGTGCTTGGGGGCATGCATATCTCAGCCTCTCGAGCACCCATGCAGATGGGGAGCACTAGCCCATTTCTAGGGGGAAGCTCCCCAGCTCAACAAAATAGTCTGTGGTGTTTAGTGGGAGAATCCCTTCTTAGGGATTGCCGCAGGCTGGCATTCCCAAATCAGGGAATCCACCCACTAGACACTTTTTTTGAGCAGGGGAGCATTGCTCCCTCAGAATGGGCTAGGGCTCCGGCCCCTCCCCCCCTAGGCCCCAAAATCTTTCGCCTCTTCCCCCCCCCCCCTTTCAGGGGCAGATTAAAGGTTGTTACCTCCAACCTGCTTCAGGGGGAAGAAAGCCTACTAGACACCACAGCCTCACTCACCTCAATAACCCCCAGCAGTCTTTCTGCCCCCAATCGGGCAGAGAGGAGGTGTTTCTCTCCAAACTGCCCCGATGGATGTCAGAAAGTGCACTAGACCACCAGGCAGTGTATTTGAATGGGGAGCATACCCTCACCAGAACCAAAAGTCTTTGACCCCCTCCCCCAGGGTAGAATGAGAGTTGCTCTGCTAGACACCCATAGACTTTGGTTTGCCGCATGCCTGTGGCATGCAATAGGCCACAGGATAGCATTTTCATCTGGACAAGTGGGAGAACGCACAGTGGTAGCAATTTTGTGGCTTCCTACTGATTCCAGAAGTTTATGTCACTGAAATGCAAGGAACATGTGCAATGTTAGGCAAAGTTTGAGGTTTGCAGGGCACTGTGAGTAAGGAAACATTGTGGGATCCACGCGAAGCATAATACCCTGCACTTCCCTTGGTTTCAAGTTTTCAGAAATGTCTAGGTTTTGTAGGTTTCCCTGGGTGGCCGTTGGATCCCCAGCCAAAACACTGCCGCTACCGCCATTACCAAATCAGATAGATCATTTTTGTGACAGGAAAGGTCTCCTACTTGTTTCTTGGGAGCTTTTCTGTTGCGGGCACTAGGCATACACACACGTGAGGTACCATTTTTATCGAGAGATATGGGGGGGGGGGTTAGTAAGCAGTAGGCAATGTGTGGCTCCCTGCAGATTTCAGAACTTTCTATCCCAGAAATATGAGGAAAATTTGTTTTTTAGTCAAAGTTTGAGGTCTGCATGGGCTGCTAGGTAATAAAGGGTGGTGAGAGCCACCACGCAAGTCACCGCATCATGGAATCCCCTGGGTATATAGTTTTCAAAAACGTGCAGGTTTGCTAGGTTTCCCTAGGTGTCGGATGAGCTAGGGCTAAAAAAACAACAGCTAGACGCATTGCAAAAAAAAAAAAGGGTCATTTTTCAGTGGCAAAATGTAATGTGTCCATGTTGCATTTTGGGGTCTTTCCTGTCACAAGCACTAACCCTACCCACACAAGTAGGATACCACTTTCACTTGTGGCTCCCTGCAGATTCCAGAACTTTTCCTTACAGAAATGTGATATGTGAGGAAAATACTTTTTAGTACCAGTTTGGGGTTTGCAATGGTTTCTGGGTAAGAATACCCAGTGGGAGACACACAAGTTGCCCCACCCTGGATTCCCCTATGTGTCTAGTTTTAAAACAATTATGGATTTACTAGGTTTCCCTAGCCGGATGCTGAGTTAGGGCCCAAAATCCACAGCTACCCATATTATGTGTCCATGTTGTGTTTAGGGCACTTTTCTGACGCAGGCACTAGCCCTACTCACACAAGTAAGGTACCATTTTTATCTGGATACTTGTGGGAATACAGAATAGTTTAACATTTGTTACTACCAATTGCATTTCTCTGCATTTGTGCCTTCCAAATGTACGGGAGTGTCAGAAAAAAAAAGAAAGTTACTTACCTGTACACTGTGGTTCTTCGGTATTGATATCTTTCATAGATTACCATACTTGAATCGTCCCCATCATGGTGGGAGTCTCACAGTTCTTAGATAAACAGTACTATAGAAGTACAATAGAGACCATTAAGAAAGAAAGGAAACTTTAAAACCCATCAGCATCTTTATGTATATCTAAACTTTGACCCATCAGAGACGAGCTCCAGACCTCATCTCCCCAGCAGAGCCACCATACCTCAGATTTCGGGCGCAAGTGTGTTCAGGTGAATAGTTGTACGGGGTAAGATGTGGCAACCCTAAATAGGGAGAAGGGAGGGCTGCATGTGAATCTATGAAAGATATCACTATTGGAGAACCACAGTGTACAGGTAAGTAACTTATTTTTTCTCCAGTATTGAATCTTAGATAGATTCACATGCTTCAATCAGACTTGTTAGCAGTACAATTCTTTTAGTTACAGCGATAAGGCGAAGACACCTCTGTATGCATTAAAAAACATCAATATATAACTAAATCTCGTAGTAGCCCACTACAAAACAGAAATCAGGAATACAAAAAGACTGTACCTCATGTGAACAGATGCCTCAGGACTGCCTGACCCACTGCATCATCCGTCTTCCATGCTAAAACCAGGCAGTAGTGCCTGGTGAACGTATGCACGTTCAACCATGTTGCCGCTCTACAGATATCTGGGAGTGATACTCAGGCAAACAGGGTTGTAGAGGCTGCCATCTTTCTTGAGGAGTGAGCTGTTATCCTTGCGGACAGAGGTCTTACGGCTTGTTATGTCAGAAGGCAATTGTAGAAGAAATCTAACGTGCAATACTACTCTTTGAACGAGCTGGGCCTCTTCTTGGAGATGTAAACGATACGAAGAGCTGTTCTGACTTCCAGAAAGTCTTTGTTCTGTGAATGTAGAATTTCAGGAAACACTTCACATCCAACGACTGTAAAGCCCTTTCAGTGGGAGTGGAAGTATTTCCGAAGTAAGTTGCCAGTATTACAAGCTCATTTAGATGAAAAGAAGTTGGGACTTTAGGTATAAAATGTGGATTTGTTATCAATATTACTTTATCCTGGTGGGGCGTGGCTTGGCCAGCAGCGATGGCGGACGAGTGAGCAGAGGGCTCCGCATCGGCCTCGCAGTTATCCTGAGTTAAAGTTAGTCCGGAGCTGACTGTTGCACTGCCAGAGCCTCCTGAGCGGATCACGTGCTGGAGGAGCGGACCTGAAGGACTAGGGAGTGCGATCCGGTCGGGATCTGCAGAGATTTGAGGCGCCGATCTGCGAGGCCGGGCGATCCCAAAATGGTGGCAGCAGCAAAGACGCTAAGGCTAGCGGCCTCGATGGAGCTTTGAGCCCTGAACTGTGAGCCTGAGCGACCCTCTGAGGTACATGAGGCGGCGCTGCAACGGCTCTCTGGCGATATACGACCTACCGGCGAGAGGGACTGCCTGGGAGCGGCGGGCAGCCGTGTCCGAACTCGATCCCGCGAAAGAAGAGCAGGGGCCTCTCTGCTGACCAGGGGGGGGGGGCGCCCAATCGCTCAGGTATGGACAGCGAGCGAGCTGAGGGCGAAGAGGGAGAAAACAGCCTGTGGCAGGTACCACGGGCGGAGGGACCTGGGGGTTGAGCTGGATCCCCTGGCCCCGGTCCTGAGCAGGCTGCGAGCTCCTCAAGCTATTTGAGACCCCTGAACCTCTTTCTGCCGATGGAGGGAGACCTCTAAGAGACCTGTGGTGGTGAGGCAGAGGGAAGTTGACAACACCTTCCGGGGGAGCTGGAACAGAGACTGTGCCCGGGGACGAGGTGGGGACGGCCGTCGGATTAGATCGCCTGGTAGCTGATGCCAGAGGAGGCCCCTGCTGAACGCTCATGGACCTGGCAGAGAGCTGATTGCCCGGAAGACTGACACTCCGTGCCGGTCGAGGACCTTGAGTCAAGAGAGGGAGTACGGCTTCTAAAGTGCTCAGCAGTGGCCTGAGACGTGAGGAAGGACTTCCTGGCTGGCAGATTGGGAGAGCGGGGTCCCCAGTGGGTGGTACGATCCATGACTTGTATACAGCACCAACACCATCGCTAAAGTTAGCACGTAAGGAGCAGGACTGGAAAGGGGAAGAGCTGGAATTGAGTAATGGTGGACTGCACTGCGCTGAGATAGCGGAGCGATTACGACCGGACACTTGGAACAAGCGACAGGACGATAACTCAACTGAGTAGGGAAAGGGGCTGGCGGTGACCATGCAGATAACTCTGCGACAGACGAGAAGCGGAACAGTAGGAGCAGGGGAAGTCCTTACTACCATGGGCAAAACCAGGGGCCGCCAGACTGTGGTCCCCCAGGACCAGGAGGAAGACATACATGAACCGGTGTGGAGTGCCCTGGACGACCCGGTGCAGGAACAATTACAGCAGATACTGGCTGCCATAGCTGAAACAAAGGCGACCCTCCATCAGGACATTAGCACTGTTGCAGTGGGGCTTAGCCTGTTGCGGGACAAGCACAAAAAACTTTGAGAGGGTCAAGAAAACTGAACTCAGCATTGCGGAGCTGGCAACAGTGCACAAAGATGTAGCACAGTAAGTGCAGGCCTTAAGAGACAGGGTAACTGTTTTGTAACGCAGGGCTAAAGATGCGGAATGACGCAATCGAAGGAACAATGTGCGGGTAATGTGGCTGCCAGAAGGGTCGGAAGGAGGCGATATGGTAACCTTCCTGGAGGCATGGTTCAGAAACGTTGTTGCTCCGGAGGGACTCACTGCCTTCTATACCCTTGAGAGAGCTCACAGAGTGCTGGCCAAACCTCTGGCCCCAGGTAGACCCCCGAGACCGGTGGTGGCCCGCCTGCTTCATTTCCGGGACAGGGACTTATTACTGCAAAATGCGAGAGCGGACGGCCCCTTTACGGTGGATAATGTCAGGGTCACGCTGTTTCCGGACTATACGATGGAGGTGCAAAGGAAACGTGCCTCTTATATTGCGGTCAAGAAAGCTCTGGGAGATGAGGGCCTCCAGTACTCCCGGATGTTCTCGGCCCGATTGCGTATCATCCTGGATGGGAGCACACACTACGTTGAATCTCCCCAAGAAGCTTGGGACTGGCTGAAGAATTACAGGAAGGAGACGCCGAAAGATGGGGGCCCGGGGGAGATGCAAGACCAGGTTCTCAATCGAACTTTACGACGGAGCAACCGCAATAGGACCCAGAGGAAACCCACGCTTACTCAAGACAGCTCGAGAGCGGGATGCGGCGCTGCAGGCAGTGGTACAACTGGCGCAGGAACAAGCTCCTGCGTCACAGAAGGAGGGCGATACCACTGGAGGCTTTGTTGGACTGACTCGGACTCGTCCCAAATCGGCGAGGAGCAGATGCCTGTGGTGATACGCAGACGTCGGATGACACTGCCTCAATGAGGGTGCAGGATTGAGGCAAGCAAGAGCCCTGCGGGCTGGTACTGTTAGCGGAGGTTTGGCAAATGGCCCGGACTGGCTTAGTAACTTTGGGGCTGATGTGCATTAACTGGGGATCTCGTGAGCCAGCTGCTGTTCCCAGCACCTCTGTATTCGTCAGAGGTTTTCGTGTGCTTGGTTTGCATGGTTTGGATGGGTAATAGTTCTATAGCAGCTGTCCTGGGGAGGGGGTGTTGGGGTTGTTTTTTAGTAACGAGGTTTAGTAGGGCCAGGCATGTCACTAGAATAGATCTCAGGGTTGATTTCCTGACACAGTTGGGATGGGGTCCGCCAATAATTTGAAGTGTCTATCATGGACTGTGCGGGGCATGCACTATGTGGCGTCGACAAAAGCTACATGCTTCCCTAGTGCGGAGGGGAGTTCATATTGCAAGGTTACAGGAAACTCACTCATAAGCGCAGGAAGGGGCAGCGTTGCAGCGGCGCTGGCGAGGTCATTTGTATTACACAACCTATTCCGCTTTTGCTCCGGGAGCATTGATTTGGATACGAGTGGGGGTGACTTTCCAATGCAGGGAAAAGCTAATCGATCTGGAGGGTAGGTTTGTAGTGGTACTTGGGAAACTGGACAGGTGTGACATTGCTCTGGGGGGTATCTATGCTCCCAATACAGAGCAACCAGCCTTTTTTGCACAGCTGTCCACGAAGCTGGCACCCTATCTTACTGGCTCAATATTACTGAGAGGGGATCTTAATTGTATAATTGATGTGGTTTTAGATCGCTCGCACCCCCCGCTCCCCAATACCCCCACTCATAAGATTGCAGAGGCCAGGCGTAATTGGCAGACCCGGTGTGGCTTAGTAGATACCGGGAGGGTCCAGCATCCAGGTGACCGGGATTACTGCTATTTCTCAGCGTTGCACGACCTTCACGTGCGCCTGGACGCATAGTTATACACTCCAGACGTACATGCCGGTGTGCAGGGTAGTGAAAATCTTGCTAGGACGCTGTCGGATCATAACCTTGTATTGCTCTGGATGCCACTGTCGCGAACCGGGGCCCGAATACCGACATGGCGACTGCACCCAGAAGCATTAGAGGACCAAGTGTTTCGGGACACGGTGGGTATGTCCATCACCCAATATTTTGGGGATAACGAGGGGACCGCCTCCACGCTTCTAGTGGAATGGGACGCCTTGAAGACTGACTCAGGGACGTTGCATAGCTTAATTGGTGGGATTGCGCAGGGTACTATTAGTAGAGGTAGGAGATGCCGAAAAACGCCTGCGAGATATCGAGAAAGATCGCCCTGAAAGACCCCGATAAACAACAGGACTTGGAGGAGGCGAGAGAGGCAGTGGAAGGACAAGTGGAACGATTACGATGTTTTGATCACAAGGCTTATATCACACGCATTCATGTCGAGGGTGATAAGTCGGGGGCACTGTTGGCCTGGCTGGCCAACCCGTCGCGTAGGGGTTCACCGATATTGGAGATCTGAGACACCCGGGGCGACGCTTGCTTCACTCAAGGGGGTATAAACGAGCTGTTTTATGACTTCTACAAGGAGTTATACAGGAGCAAGACAGCTAGAACGGGGGAGGACCTAGGAGGATTTACACGTGAGCTCCAGCTCCCACAACAGGGTAACGATCAGGTGGAGGCACTAGGCGGCGATATTGAATTGAGAGGAGTGCGGGCGGGTATTAAACATATGGCACGGAATAAAACGCTGAGAACACACGGCCTTCTGATCGAGTTTCTCTACTTACTCTGAGCAGCTGGCACCGCGCCTGGTAGCATTATATAACAGGGTGAGACGTCTGGGCCATCTCCCTTTATCCACGAGGGAGGCAGTTATCCCGCTCCTGAAACCTGGTAAATCGGCGTGGGACAGATCAGCGTACCGTCCGCTATCCATGCTTAACACGGACTATAAGATACCGAGTCGCATCCTAGTTACTAGTCTATTGCCCCACATGTCGACCATAATCCATCGAGATCAGTCTGGCTTTATTACTACTCGGAACACATCCTTAAACGTTCGGCGATTACTACAGTTACTCAAAGTGGACTCTTACCCCCAAAGACACTGCTGTTCTATTTGCCGTTGATATAGAAAAGGCATTTGACAGTTTGGAATGGCCCTACCTGTTTCATGTCATGGCCTGATTTGGGCTGGGAGACCACTTTATAGCATGGACAGCTTTACTTTACAAGTCCTCTACGGCGCAGGTCAGGACGGGTGGGGTGATATCTGAAGCTTGCAAGGTGAGCCAGGTCACGAGACGGGGATGCCAGTTATGCCCCCTTCTGTTCGGACTAGCCATGGAACCACTGGCGGCGAAGGCTAGGACAGGGAGGTATTACCGGGACCTACAGGTGCAGGGTTAAGCTCACCATATAGCCTTGTACGTGGACGACCTGCTCATGTTCTTCGAATACACAGAGCAAGCGTTGCTGGGGGCGAAGGCACTTCTGCATGAGCTAGGAGAAAGGTCTGGCCTTCGGGTTAACTGGACTAAATCATGCTTGTTCCCAACAGATGGGGATAGGAGCGGCTCGCAGGATATGGTGGGAGTGGGGTGGGAATGTAGGTGCCTCCCGTATCTGGGGGTCCAGATCTATCATACTAGACCGGATATATTGGAGAACAACCTAGTTAGAGCGGTAAGAGGACTGATGGGCAGTTTTGAATTTTGGGGATCACTTCCATTGTCAGTTGCTGAGCGTGTGGCCTTACTCAAAATGGTGGCCCTTCCCCGACTGCTGTACTATTTTGGAACCTTGCCGATTTGGATTCCAGCGCAGATTTTTAAGCAACTCACGTCCATGATCACAGGATTTTTATGGGGCACTGAGAGACGGCGGGTTGCCCTGAAGGTACTGATGCATCCCAAATCGGAGGGTGGATGGGCGGTACCTGACTTTGAAACTTATTACTCAGCTGCGCAGCTGCAGTGGCTGATGCAAAGAGTGGCGCTGAGGTTGCGTGGCCCGGAAGAGGAAAGATGGGGAGCCCCAGAGCTGAAGCTGCTCTCTCAGATCTTGTTGGACCTCCCTGTTCAAATTGGTGCTCTCCCGGAAGACCTTAAGACGGCACGGCAATGCTGGAGGACAAGTCTCAAAAGCGAGCAAGTATGAAAGTGCCGCAAGTCTTTTATATTGCGAGATTGTATTGATATGTATCATGGAATTACGTTAGAGACCCTAGAATTGTATGATCATAGAGCACATCAAGGGAAATGCTGGTATTAGGCTTTGGAAAGTGGCTAATGGATTGATTTATAAACCTAATAAAGTTTGTTTAAAAAAATATATATATTACTTTATCCTGTTTAAACTGGAGAAACGGTTTAGAGACAGTGAAGGCCTTAATTTCACTTAAAATCACAATGGATGGTTTCACTTCCTTCAAGAAGAGGGATTTACAGCCTAACCTACCCGTACTGCGGTACTGCCGGTGGTACTGCACTCACTATTACTTCCCACCCACAAACCCTCAGTCACAAATGCGGCAACTCCTAAAAAGATCTCCGCCAGAGAGCCCCTCACAGGGCCCATGAGGGACTGCAGCGCCACCCCCACGAGGAGCAATTTTGCCCAATGATGATGCTATACACTCGTAAGGGTGTGTGAGGGCACCACGTACCATACACAGGAGTACTCTTTCTCCTCTCTGCACACTCACCTATCCTATGGAGACATTCCCTATTTTTTTACAGCATATAACTGTTGGCTGTAAATCGCTCTTCTTGAAGTAACTGAAACCATCCATTGTGATTTTGTACTGGTTTTAGGAGCATTGGTTCAGGACCTCTTTCTAATTAGCTCCTTGTCCCCCCCTCTGATTTTTGTCTGAATTTCACTTACCCTTTTAGCTGACGCAAGAGCCAACAAGAGCGTAGTTTTCCACAAGACTTATTGTAATTCTGCTTTGTGGATCGGATCAAAGGGTGGCTTCATCAGTTGAGCGAGAACCGTGTTTAACTGTCAAGGAACAGTGGGGCGCTTCGAAGGTGAAAAAGACCTGAAAAGGCCCTTAATGAATTCCTTTACTCTTCCCGTAGACCATAGCGAGAGTTCCCCTGGCTTCCTTCAAAACCTGGAAAATCGCTGACAGGTGTACTTTGTTAGATGAATGCGCAAGTTTTGATTTTGCTAAAAGGAGGAGGTATGGCAATACTTGCTCCGATGCAGAGAGGAGAGGATGAATACCTTTTTCAATGCACCAGTGACAGAATCTCTTCCATGTCGTTGCTTATGATTTATTAATGGGAAAAGTTCTGAAATGCTGTAGGATGGACTGGTGCAATGTCTAGAGCTCTAGACTCATAGTCGGGAGGTTCCAAGATGATAAACTCAGATTTTATCCGAGGGTGAAGAATCTGACTGTTGTCCATGGACAGCAATTTGAGCAGAGGTTGAAAGAGAATGTACGGGGATATTGACCGCAGTATAAGTTCTAGGTACCAAGACTGCCTCAGCAATGCTGGAACTAGGATAATGAGATGGCATGGTTCCTTCTTCATTTTGCATACCACCCTTGGGATGAGTGGGAACAGCGGGAAGGCATAAGCGAATATCCCTCTCCACAGCATGTGTAGAGCGTTCCCCCAAGAGTTGGCCTGAGGAAACATGCTGGCAAACATTTTGCACTTCTTGTTGTTTAGGGTTGCGAAGAGACCCAGTTTCAGAGTGCTCCACAGTTTGAAAACACGCTTCAGCTGCTTCCAATCCAATTCCAATTTGTGACATTGAAAGCTGCTTCTGGTTAAAGAATCCACCCACTCGTTGTCCACGCCTGGAACATGTTCTATTTGCAGCGTTATCTTGTGCTCTATCAGCCATTTCCAGATTTCCTGAGCTTGATTTGATAGTGTGATGGACCTGGTGCCCCCTTGCTTGGCCAGGTAGAACATCGTTGTGGTGTTTTCTGTTCTCACTAGAACAGAAGCGCCTTGAATCTTTGAAAGGAATGCCTGTAGTCCCAGAAATACTGCCCTCAATTCCAAGAGATTGATGTGCATTTGCACCTCTTGGACTGACCATCTTCCACGGATTTGTAAGTCTTGGAGATGTGCAACCCAAACGACCATTGAGGCATCCGTAGTCCTAATGTAACTGGGTTGTGTTGCCTTGAATGAGAGGCCCGGAGAGACATTGCGTTCTTTCTCCCACCATGACAGGGCCTGTTTCATTGCCTGAGAAATGGGAATGGCGTCATCGAAAGAGCCCCGCACCTGAAAACACTGCATGTTCTGTTGCTCCAGGAAAGGTGCAAACAGCAATTTGGTATCAATGGGATGCATGATGAAAGCATTCCAAGCAGAGACTTGTACACTCTTACTGAAGTGGACTCTTTTGCGTGCAGTAGGGCTGCCAAGGCATTATCTTGTGCTTTTGCTCTGGAATGGGAAATGGTTTCATTATTCCAGTGTCTAATACCGCTCCGAAATATATTTGGTTCTGGCTTGGAATCAGACATGACTTTTCTACATTGAGTAGCTAGCCTAGAGATTTGAAAAGCTGGCGACAGGCCATAGTAGATCTTCTGGCATAGTGGAACGTGGACCCTTTTACCAGTCAACAGTCCAGGCAAGGAAAAACTTGGTGGCCCTGCCTTCTCAGGAAAGCTGCTACCGGAGCCATGCACTTTGTGAAAACTCTGGGAGCTGGGCAAAGGCAGAAAGGAAGAACTTTGAACTGATAGTGGCACCCTACCACCTCGCACCTCAGGAACTGACGGGGCTTGGCATAAATGGGAATGTGGAACTATGCGGCCGAAAGATCGAGAAACGCTAAAAAAAAAAATCCCATGTGTTCATCAACAAGAGAATCTCTTGCAGAGACAGCATTCTGAATGGTTGTTTCAGCTGTATGAGATCCATGACCCGTCTCCATTTCCCGCATTTCTTTCTTACAAGGAAGGAATTTGAATAGAAGCCTTTCCCTCGTTGGTTGGAACAAACTCTTTCTATTGCACCCTTCCACAGCAAGGTCGAGATCTGCTGCTTTAATAGAGGTAGATGTTGATGTATTCTCCTCGAAGATGTCTGTCATGGAGGCTTTTAAACAAAGTCCAGGGTGTGGCCATGATAGATGATATCCAACACCCATTTGTCTTTCGCGATGGCTTCCCATTGGTGTAAATAAATGGACAGGTGATGAATCTCCTGAGGCTGGAGACAAGAAGAGGTGGCTGGTAGATGAAAAATATCACCGTCGTCTGGAAGTATTTTGGGATTTACCTCGTGCCGAAGATCGGCATCTAGCCGACTGCTGATTGTACGACGCATTGGAAGCACAAAAATGTTGCTGCTGCTGACCACAACACTGCAGCCTATAACTCTGTTGGGAATAAGGCTGAAATCTGTGCAACTGAAAGGACCATCTTTGCTGAAACTGACCTCGTCCTCTTCCTCCACGAAAGGACTGAAAACGCCTTAGTTGTAAAACCTAGTCTACATGTTTACCAAACGGGTTCTCTCAATCAAAGAGCAGGTCTAGGATTTCTGATTGGATCTCCGGGCGGAAACACGTTGCCTTCAACTAGCCATGCATATGGAGAACATTGGCAGCTGCCATCTGCCTGAATACGATTTAAGACAGATCCATAGCAGTCAACTTCAGAAGATGCTCTGGCACCTTTCTCCAGAAGGTCCTTCGCTTCCTTCTTTTGATCTTCAGGTATGTGTTCACGAAGCGATGCAAGATCCGACCATAATTGGCGGTCGTACCGCACCAGAATCGCAAAGGAGTTGGAGGCCTTAATGGAAGTAGCTGCCATAGTGGCAAAGCGCCTGCCAATGCGGTTTAGCCGTATTCCTTTATGTCAGGAGGCACTGAACAAGAGGCTGATGGTTTCCTGGAGCGCTTATGCGCTGCTTGCATTATCACTTAATTTCGGCCGAGGATGACCAATCAAGCATGCAGGAGCAGAATCAGGTGCTTTGTATTTCTTCTCCATTCTTGCTAATACGGTAGAAAAAGAGGCCGGATTCCTTCAACTCTTCCTCCCAGATGTAATCCACTATTGGTATGGATCGTACTGATTTCCTGGCAGGATCTTTAAATTCATAGAGGAAGCATTCAGTCTGACTTCCGGGCAGAGGTAAATCAAATCTTTTGGAAGCTCTATCCAATAACTCATGGAAACCTCCAATATCTCCTGGGGGAGAAGGTGACGGTGAAGATCGAGCAATGCAGTCACCCCATTCCCTGCCGACCAGGTCTTTATCCTGGATGAGCTCTCCCTCCTCAGGCTGATCATAAGCCTCACTTTCAATCTAATCTCTTATTCTAATACTCAGAGGAGCTGGTATCTCCTCTTGTGTTGTAGGTGTCGGAGTAACGACTGGCGGTGGTGAGGAAACCTGTGAACTAGGCCCCCCGGCGTCAGCTGAACTAGGGCGCGAGTCTAGAAAACGCTTATAATAATCATGGAGCATGTGCCTAAGGTAGGTTAAAAGAGAGGTCTAATTGGTCGCACACTGCTCCACCTACCAAGCGTGTTACCCCAATGAAAAATGGTCCCTGAGGTCAGCGTCGGCGAGTACGCCTATGCCCGTGTAATGCATGCAAGTATGAGTAGCGTTAGCCATCCCTGGACACGTGTTTCGAGGTAGTTGCCTCTCGTCAGCAGGGAGTAGGAAAATGTGTAGGGTTGCTGTGTAAGCTGCTAAAATCGTTATCAGGTAAAGTACCTCTCGTAGCGCGCAGGTGCGTAACCATGAGCCCGTCGGCTCCACCGGCTCAAGGGAGCCTGAAATAAAGTTAAGTCTAATTGGTCGCACACTGCTCCACCTACCAAGCGTGTTACCCCAATGAAAAATGGTCCCTGAGGGACCACTTTTCATTGGGGGAAACACGCTTGGTAGGTGTAGCAGTGTGCGACCAATTAGCTTTAACCTTATATTCAGGCTCCCTTGAGCCGGTGGAGTCGACGGACTCATGGTTACGCACCTGCGCGCTACGAGAGGTATTTACCTGTTATTGATTTTAGCAGCTTACACAGCAACCCCACACACTTTCCTACTCCCTGCTGACTAGAGGCAACTACCTCGAAACACGTGTCCAGGGATGGCACACGCCACGCATACTTGCACTCATGACTCGGGCATAGGCGTACCCGCCGACGCGGACCTCAGGGACCACTTTTCATTGGGGGAACACGCTTGGTAGGTGTAGCAGTGTGCGACCAATTAGCTTTAGGTTAAAAGAGAGGTTGGAACCAACATGGCATCTCCCCATACTTCCTGAAGTTCCTCGTATGCTTCATACGGATAATGCTCCTAAAAAGAGCCATTTCGTTGTGTTTGATGACAAGCTGTGAAGGAGCAGTTCCCTTCCATGATCTCTGATGTGTGCATCATCCTCATCATCTGTGTCCTGGCATTTGACCAATGATGGACTGTAAGCTGGACAAAGCAAGCTCTCGTTCCCCAATTACTCTGTATCCAGAAGGTGAGATGGAGGGAGACATGATACCTTGGTTAGGAATGTCAGGCCAGAACATATTTGGATTAACTGATTGTAGCAAAGTGGGTTTCTGTTGCAGTAACCCCCCACTTTTTGAGACTACTGATGCACTTTCACTTGATGTGCCCTGGGTCCCTGCAAATCAGGTTTCCAGGGCCTGTGTTCTTTCCCTAAACCTAAAACAATTGGCATCTCTGGCCACAGATCAGCCCCTGGAAAATGATACCCAGGGAATACCTTGAAGGGCTGTAGCACTTATTGTGCCCAACTTAGAGAGTCTCTCTCTCTCTCTCTGGGTGGGTTCTCTCTCTCTCTCTCTCTGGGTGGGTCTCTCTCTGGGTGGGTCTCTCTCTCTCTCTCTCTGGGTGGGTCTCTCTCTGGGTGGGTCTCTCTCTCTCTCTCTGGGTGGGTCTCTCTCTGGGTGGGTCTCTCTCTCTCTCTCTCTCTCTCTGGGTGGGTCTCTCTCTCTCTCTCTCTCTCTCTGGGTGGGTCTCTCTCTCTCTCTCTCTCTCTCTGGGTGGGTCTCTCTCTCTCTCTCTCTGGGTGGGTCTCTCTCTGGGTGGTCTCTCTCTCTCTCTCTGGGTGGGTCTCTCTCTGGGTGGGTCTCTCTCTCTCTCTCTCTCTCTCTCTCTCTGGGTGGGTCTCTCTCTCTCTCTCTCTCTCTCTCTCTCTCTCTCTCTCTCTCTCTCTGGGTGGGTCTCTCTCTCTCTCTCTCTCTCTCTCTCTGGTGGGTCTCTCTCTCTCTCTCTCTGGGTGGGTCTCTCTCTCTCTCTCTCTCTCTCTCTCTGGGTGGGTCTCTCTCTCTCTGGGTGGGTCTCTCTCTCTCTCTCTCTCTGGGTGGGTCTCTCTCTCTCTCTCTCTCTGGGTGGGTCTCTCTCTCTCTCTCTC